>NC_045696.1:3134620-3434620 GCF_009834535.1 Camelus ferus
GCTTCGTAGTTTGTGTCTTTAAGAAATTTTCTATTTAAGTTTTAGAAATGGTTGGCACAAAGTTGTTCATAATGTTGTCTTTTAATATCTATCAACTCAGTAGCAATGTCACCTTTCCTGATGTTGGTAATTTGTGTTCTCTCTCTCTCTCTTCTTTTTTCTATGATTAGTCTGGTTGGAGGCTTATACATTTTCATGATGTTTTCAAGGAGCCACATTTTGGTTTCATTGATTTTGTTACTTTTTCTGTTTCATTGATTTCTCCTTGGCTCTTTATCATTTCCTTTCTTTTGCCTATGTTGAGTTTAATTTGCTCTTATATTTCTAGTTTTTAGGGTGGAAGCTAATATTATAGATTTTTAGACTTCTCGTCTAATAATGGCATTTAACATGCGATAAATTTCTCTCCAAATTCTGCTTTAATGGCATCTAACAATTTCTGTTATGTCAAATTCTCATTTTTACTCAGTTCAAAACTTTCCAATTACCCTTTTGATTTCATTGTTAATCCATGTATTATTTAGAGGTATGTTATTTAGTTTCCAAATATTCTAGATATTTTTCTGTTATCAATTTCTAATTAATTCCTTTTTGGTCAGAAAACATACATTTCATGACTTGAGTACTTTTAAATTTACCAAGACTTGTTTTATAGCCTTGAATGTGGTCTATCTTAGTAAATGGCTCATGTGCACTTGAGAAAAATGTGAATTCTGATGTTGCTTGGTGGAGTGATCTACAAATAGTGATTAGGGCAAGCTGGTTGATGGTGTGTTCAAGCTTCTATGTACTTACTTATTTTCTGTCTACTTGTTTTTGTCAATTATTGAGAGAGATTGAAATCCATGACTAGAATGACAGGCTTTCTTACATTTGCATTTCTATCAGCTTTTGCTTCACGCTTTTTGAAGCTCTGTTATTGGGTGCATAAATGTTTGGGGCTGCTATATTCTTTTGATGAGTTGACCCATTAATTATTATTAAATATGACTTCTTTATCTCTGATAATGGTCTTTGTTCTGAAATGTTTATTATTAATACATCCATCCCAGCTTTATTCTGAATAGAGTTAGCAGGGTATATCTTTCTCCATTCTTTTACTCCTAATAATTAAAAACATATATACAAAAGACATCTCATGTAGGTAGCATACAGTTAGGTCTTCATTATTTATCTCATCTGTCGATCTATGCTTTTTAATTGGCATGTTTAGACTATTGATATTTAATGGTATTATTGACATGGTTAGGTTTAAACCTGACTGTTATTTTATTGCCTTTTTTTTTTTTCTGTCTTCCTTTGGATTATTTTTATGGTTCGTAATGGTAGTATGGTAGTAAATGGCACATGAGCCATTTACTAAGATAGAGCACATTCAAGGCTATAAAACAAGTCTTGGTAAATTTAAAAGTACTTTTGTTGGCTTCTATGACATATATCTTTGTCTTGTTTTTTAGCAATTGTTTTAGGGTGTATAGTACACATATTTACTCCTCACTGTCTGCCTTCAAGTGCTATTATAGCATAAGGGCCCTACAATATAATCTTTCTGTTTATCCCTTCTCAGCCTACTGTTGCCCTACGTTTGAATTCTACAGATACTATATCCTACACTGTTATTATTTTTATTTACATATCCCATAGTCTCTTAAGAATAACAATAAGAATAAATACTATATACTTAAGTGTGCAGTTACCATTGTAGATTTTATTCCTTTGTGTACGTTCAGATTTCCATCTGGCATCATTTTCCTTCTGCTGAAGAATTTTCTTAATACTTCTTGTAATGTGGGTTAGCTGGTGATGAATTTTTTTTTAGCATTTTACATTTGAAAAAGTTTTTATTTCACTTTTATTTTTGACGCACATTCTCACTGGGCATGGAACTCTATGTTGACAGTTTTTTCCTTCAGTACTTAAAGATGTTGCTCCTCATTCTTCTCACTTATGTTGTTTCTGACACAAAGTTTGTTGTTATTCTTAAATCTGTGCCTCTTTATGTTATGTATATTTTTACTCTACCTGCATTTAAGATTTCTCTTTATTCCTGGTTTTGAACAATTTGATCATATTCTTTTCTTGTTTAGTTTTCATTGTATTTCTTGTGCTTAGAGTTTGTTGAAATTTATGGTTTTCATCAGATTTAGAAACATTTTGGCCATTGCTTTTCAAAAATATTTTTCCTTTCTCCTTCTCTTGCAGAGACTCTAGTTGTTTGTATACCAGCCTACTCACTGTTACTACCCCTCACTGATGTTTGTTTATTTATTGTTAGTCATTTTTCTCTCTGCTTCAGTTTGTTTTTTATTGCTATGTGCTCACATTCACCAGTCTTTTCTTCTGCAGTGTCTAATTTACCATAAATTCTATCCAGTGTATTTTTAAGCCTCAGACATTATAGTTTTCATCTCAACATTTTGATTTAAGTAAGTGCTCTGCTGAATAATTGAAGTTCGTCATCTACACATCTCTGGAGTTCTCTTTGTGGAACTCTCTTGTCTGGTACTGGTTAGTTCCTGCTCCTTTGTCTCTGCAAACTCTCACCCCATCTCCTCTACTCAAGGAGTCTCCTGGGTCACCCAGGTTCTCCCTCCCTGTACTGTGACCTGGAAATCCTCTCTCCAGGCAGTAAGATGGGCAACTGTATGGCCTACCTTTTTGTTTCTCCCTCCCAGGGTTCACTGTCCTCTGTTGCCTGATGTGAAATACCTTAAGAACTATTGTGTCATATTTTATCCATTTCTGGCAGGAAGGAAAGCCAATCCGGGTAACTCCACGTTGCTTAAAGGCTGATTTCCTGTCTTGTAGTTTTTTGATTATATATCTGACATCATTAATTTGATGCTGAGTGCAGGGTTTTATGGTATTTCTTTAAAGACTATTGGAATTTTTCTTATCTCATAGTTAAGCTATTTGAAGATCAGCTTGATTTTTTTGAGTCTTGTTTAAGTTTGGTTGTAGCAGGTCTAAAGTACCCTTTTGCTCTAGGGCTGGTTTTGTCCCACTGCTACTGAGATGTGACTCATGCCATTTGTCAATTTATTGCCTCTGAGCTCCTGATCCACATTCTTCTCCTGCACTGTGATGATGGAGCTTGAAGCATTTTTCCTCTTCAGTGAGCACAATATTGAGCTCTGTCAACAGAGGGTGCTGGAGGGAAATTTCAGGAGGAAGGAGCTTCTTTTTCTGATTCTGGCATGTTGTCATTTTTTTTCTTATACTGAACACTGTCGGTGGTGACTGACCCAGTCTGATGACCACCTGGATGTGGCCCTCCAAATATAGACTCCATGCACACCAGGTTTTATGCCATCTCGTTGGCAAATGGGTTTCCAATGCCCCAACTCTCTCTGCACACTGGCCCACCAGCCTTGGCCTGTCTGTACTTGGAGGATGTTTCCTGTTTCCACGGTTGCTGAGAACCAGCTCAGATTTGCAAATTCCAGCAAAGTTATTTGCCATCCAGTGACCTGCAAATACTGTCTCCAGTGAGGCCTGAACCCAGCCGTGAGGAGGAAGACCTCCTCCCAAGGTTGTCCATTCTTGAGTATTCTCCCTCAGCTTTAAAGCGTTCTTTAGAATTCTCTTTTTGTCTTTAGAGTTATGCCCTTATTATAGTTAATCATTCTTTATATTAAACTTTTTGCTCAAATTATTGAGTAGTTTGTGTCTCCTGATTGGACCATAACTGATATGTAAGGTGGTTTTTTTTTGCCTCTATTAAATGCTGTATGTATTCAGTGAGGTCTCTGTACTCTGGCTGGTTGGCACTTAAATGTCCCATACATATGTAAAGCTTTGCCAAGCATTTTGCCTATAGTCTTGTGACCATTTGTCGCCTGGCCTGGTGGGGTTGTACTCTACTCACGCTCAGACTGGTGTCCGCCAGAGACTCAGGGGTCCTCCATGAAGTCTCCAGACCTCTTTCTCTGCAATCACCCCCCTCCTGGATACCCTGTCCTACAGTTTCCATCTGCCTCATCTTCCCCAAATGTCAATTTTTGTCTCCTCAACTCTGTAAGATCTCAGGGTTCTGTTTATATTGCCCCTCCCTGCTCTGTGGTTTGGAAATTACTTCTCGGTAGGAAGCTGTAGTGGTCTTAAGGCTCATTTCCATTTCCTTCCCTTTTCAACATCACAGTCTTGCACTGCCTGTTGTGCAATAGCTGAAAAAACTTGCTTCATGTATTTTTGGCCAGCTTTCCAGTTGTTTATGGTGAGAAGAAAAACCCCACAACGGTTACTTCTGGGCTCCGAGTCACACTTTCCCCCAATTTCACTGTTGACACTGGACCTATATTTTTCTAACCTGGTGCCGTCTCTTCCCACCGGGGCCCCACCGCTTACAAGGCTGGCTTGGGAAGCTACGTCTTCCGCTTACTCCCGCTCTAACACCGAGATGGTATCACTCGCTCTTCTTATTACAGGCAAAAATGGAAAGAATAGAAAGCGATTCAGGAAAATAAGCAGCATTCTGTGAAGCTACTATTATTGGGCATCCAGGTCTTTTCAGGAGCCATTCTTTGAATTGCTTTTCCCTTCTAAAGTGCTCTGGCTTTCTGATTACAGCAAATTACTATTTTCCTTTTTTTTTTTGTATATAATTCTTCTAAATCCAAGTGCATACAAAAAACGGATCTAAGTCAGGTTTCTAAGTGCCATTTCCTGCTGTCTCGGCTTTCACAAAGCCCCACGCAGAGCCACGGAACACCCCACATCCGTGCTCTCCAGGACCGGGCAGAGGAGAGCATCTAGGTAAAAGCGTGACTGGCTTTCTTGGTAATCCGAATAACAGAGCTCTCAACCCAAACTGAGATCGCTGTGTTGGAGGCGTTATGCTGAAACTTTCTGTTAACAGCCTTGGTTACCCTTTCCTTACAACAGTCCTGTGAAGATGCTACTAACGTATGTTCATATTTTATAGGTGAGAAAACAGAGGTTTAGAGAATTAAACAACTTACTCCAGGTGCGAACGCAAAATATTGCAGCCATATCAGTAAACAAAGGATGCTGCAGCCGTCAAGTCATCAACCACCCGCACAGTGAGTGGAGGGAACTCGGATGCAGACAAGCAGGCAGCCCGGCCTCTGCAGCCACTCCCAGCCGTGCCCCCTGAGGGGACGCAGGATAGGAAAGAACAGGGCCCTGGCCCTAGACAGCCAGGTGCACATAAAGGAATGGTTTCAGTGAGCCCAGAATTTTGCACCTTCCCACACATAGAAAAGCGCTAAATTCTTTAACTCGAGATGTCTGGTTTTCTTTAATTAACGACAATCTTTCAATGTTCTGACTACCTGGCTTTCGTTATAAAAGCTCCTATATATCCTGGCTCCTCCCCTCCCTCTTCGGAGCCGCCCCTCAGAGCCATCTGAGAGGCTGTCATCCCAGCTCAAGGGGTTCAAGTCCTCAGAAACGTTCACGGACTAGCCCTGTGCATCTATCTTAGCAGACACACGTCACAGAGTAGGTGAGTGTCGGGCCTGGGATCGACTCGGAGTTTTCTGACTTTAAACGTGTGCTCCTTGCAGCTACGCTGCACTGCCAGGACCTAAGGGCCAGCCTGGGCTATGTCACCTGCTCTGAAGTGGCTTTTGGGCAGACACGTCACCCACCCCAATCACGGCTGCAAACAGCCAACTCCAGGCCCTGCTCTATGCTCTACCCGTGCCAGATGGGGCAGACAATCAAGAATCCTACAGATGCTGAAACAGCAGAAGAGGTCCCAGCCGGGCGGGGCCGCGGCTCTTCTCTCCCCCCTCGCTGGGGGATCATCACGGGGTGGGAGCCTGGGGCGAGCGCTTGGCCCCGGAGCAGGCTTGGCCCAGCTCATCCACACTCCCAGCCCACAGCGCCTGTGGTCCCCTAGTGTGGCTGAGTCAGCGGGGTCAGGGGTCGGGGGTGGGGGTGGAAGCAGGTGGTAGCTAGTTGAACAGGGAGGCTGGGTAGAGGGAGGGGTGGGGCTCCCTCCCGGCACAGTCCCCGCAACCAAGTCACCGGCTGGATGGGGAGCCCAGAAGAGACACAACCCCGGAGGGATGCTGGGAGCCCACTGTCTGCCCAGTGCTCAGCACACGGCACTGACCCGGCTCTTCTTCTCAGTCTTTCCTCCTGACCTGGCCCCTTTCTGTCCTTCCCCTTTTTGTGGATGAGACTGTTGCCTTTCTCAGCGGGAAGTGGGCGCCAGCCTGAACCACGTGGCTGGCCTGGTGCCCGCAGGCAACCGAAGCGTCTTCTCACCAAAGCTGACCCTCTCCCAAGAGCGGCTCGGGAGAGCAGATTTTAAAATTCTCAGGCATTTTTAAAATCAACTGTTGAAATGCTGGTGGCTCAAAATTGGCCACGATGGGAGCATTTCCCCCGTGGAAACTGACAAAAACTGCAGACACTTCAGATCAGGCCCCCTACGCTCACAGCTAAGAGGACGACCCTTCTTCCAGAGCAGAGGCGGGACGCTGTGACCAGCCCACCTACCCTACCACAGTGAGCCCGAGGCTCACAGAGGTCACACCTGAGGCGGGAAGGGGGCAGGGCACAGCCGGTCAGGAATGCTGCAGCAATTAACATCAAAACGGTGGAGGGTTCTGCCCCCAGGAGGCCTTGATGCTCAAGGTGGTGGGAGATCTGACTTCTAGCAGAACTTGAGCTTCATTATACATTCACTGTAATATATCAAGATGGTAAATAACATGCCCACAGGCGCCATGACAGCTCCAACGCTAGCTAGCCGCGGAAGGTCTAAGAGTGGGAAATGGCCAACTTCCTGGGACTCCCAGCCCCTTCCCCAGGCTACTTAGACTGGTCCTTCCACTTATTAGCATGTGAAGACACTGAGCCCAAAAAAACTGGCAACACAGTGCCTTGCTGCCCGAGCCTCCTCTCTCTCTCCCACTTTGGAGACGACTCGCACTTGTCTATGGAGTGTGCACCTACTTTTACTCTAATCTGAGCACTCAACTCCCCACACCTTGTGGTCTTTCTCTTGCCTTTCAATGTGCCTCTCTAAATAAATCTACCTTCACTCAACTGTGGCTGGCTCTTGAATTCTTTTCTGCGCGAAGCCAAGGGCCCATACTTCAAATGAAGCCTGAGACACGGCCCTTCTCACACCCCACATCCTTTTTCCTGCATAAACATGACTTAAGGACAGACTTGGAGCTCAAGCCCAGGTCTCCTGAACCCAATTTAATTCCTCCAAGCAATGCTGTTGTTGATGTTCATAGATGCTGAGAAATTAGTGTCTCCTTCCCTACTGGAAACTGCTAATTGCAATTCCATTAATGTGTGAGCAGCCACTGTCTGCTGGCCCTTGGGGTCTGTGGGGAGTGGGGAGTGTGGGCGGGGGAGCTGCAGAGAAGATTCCTCTGTATTGGGACCCAGCACTGGGTCCAAGGACTCTACAGTCATTTGGTGCCCATGGCACACTTTCAAGTTCTGGACTTTGGTTGGACGACTCCATCAAATGGACTAAAAGACCGGAAACCAGGTGGGGCTTGATCATCAGGACCTGGCCACCAGGACAGGAGGGCCCACTCGGTGGACCATGTCCACCCCTCCGCTCTGCTCCCCCTCCCACCCACCCCAGGCACACGCACCTGTTCACAGGGCACACCTGGACTTCCTCGTCCTCCGACTCACAGAACCCTGCCCTTCAGAGCATCACAAGCTGCTTGGCTCAAGACAGGGACCCATTTGTTCTGACATTCACCTCCACAGGAGCACGTACACCCAGCAGGGCCCCATGGGCACGCATGTGCATGTCACGGAATTCTCGAGGGCCTTGACATAGCATCACTGGTTTACAGGGCTCTCGGTGTCCTGGGGACGGAGCACATCAGCGGTCCTCAGCTAGGGTGATTTTGCTCCCTGAGCACACTGGCAGTGTCTGGAGACAGTTTTTGTTACCATAATGAGGAAGAGTGCTACTGGCATCGTACTGGGCCCAGACGAGGGACACTGCTAAACATCCCACAGGGCACAGGACGGTCCCTGCAGCAAAGAACCCCCGCCGGGGTCGATAGTGTGGAGGTCAGGAAACCCTGGGCTACATGAACGGAGCAGGTTTGCAGGTGAATCACTGTCACAGAGACGACTGGCTGCCACTCCCTGCCCGGGTCCCCAGACTGGTGGTGAACTGGCACACGGTCACTATTGTACTCTTTGAAAGAAGCAATGGTTAGTGACAGCAGATGACAGAACTAGGCCTGTCTCCATGGCGTGTAGGTGGCCGTCTTCTCCCCGTGTCCCCACGGGGCCACCCCTCTGTGTGCGCATGTGTCTCCGTCTCCTCTTACAAGGACCACAGCCATCTTGGATTAGCACCACTCCCAGTGACCTTGTTTCACTCTAGTCACCTCTTTAAAGGCCCTCTCTCCAAAAAAAGTCACTTTCTAAAGTGCTCAGCGTTAGGACTTAGGAGTTTTGCAAGGGACACAAGTCAGCCCTAAAGTTTACCAAAATAACTCATAGCTAAAGCATCTCAAATTTGGTTCTAAAATCAGACTTGCTTCCGTGGAAGAGTATGATTGTTCTGTCTTCTCAGATAAACACAGCAGAGTGTTTGTCAGGGCTCGGTGGCCCCCGACCCGCAGCACGTACTCCTCCATCAGGCGCCGGCTCGGCCCCTCGATTTCCTTGCAGCCCAGCCCAAGGCCGGCCACCCTCCCATCTTCCGAAAGAGCCACAGTGAGGTTTATTCTGGAAGCTAAGAGTGACAGAAGTGGGCTTTTCGGCCACTGCAGCAGAAGGGGGGCTGGTCAGAACCAGAATTACAGAATATAAAGAAAGCGGTGTTTCTTGCACCCTGCACCTAGAGCTCTGAGATTCGAACCCCCCTCACTCTGCCTTGTAAACCCTCATCAGCAGCCCAGCAAGGAGGAGGTGGCTGTCTGCCCCTTCATCGCCCAGGGGTACGAGATCCAGATGCCTCACCCCTGAGAGGGTGAATCTGGATATCGCGTGGACCACCCCTAAAGAAGAGACCTTGATTTAGACCTCGTTTGCACCATTCCTCAAGTTTCTATTCATCATCAGAATTAGCAAGGTTGATGTGGCACCAGGGTGTCCAGGAGAGAAAACAGGGGGGTGGGGGGGGCACCTCCAGCGACGATGGTGCCCCCCCAACCCCCGAGCACTTGGAGGGCTTTTTTTTCTTCAGCAGGGCTGGGGTGAGAGGACACCCCTGGGGTCCCTCATCCACTGCCTGGACCAACTTTATCAAACTCACGGCATCACTGAATTCACACCATCTCTGGAGGCTTCACTGCCCTGGCGGGGGGAAAGGGGGAGTCCTTTCTCTGGTCTCTCCTTCCTGTTAGTTGGGGTGGGACCCACTCCCTCCATTTGCGAAGCGCCCCTCCCTCCTCCTCTAGCCTGAGGGGGAGAAAAGGAGAAGACAATTGAGACCTGGTGAGTCGGGAGCCCCAGACCCCAACACCCGGGCCTCTGTTTGAGCAGCCCTGACATGCCTTGGAAGGACTGGGAGTGCGACAGACCGAAGAGTGGCCCCCAAGATGTCCCCACCCTCACCTCTGACCTGTGAGTGTGCTACGTCCCAGGGTAAAGGGGACTTGGCAGATGGGATTAAGTTAAGGACCTTGAGGCAGGGAGGTCTTCCTGGGTGTGCGGGTGGGTTCGGCGGAGCCCAGGGACTCACAGAAGGGAGACAATTTTCTGCCTCTTTCTGCCTGTGTGGACGTAGCCAGAGAGTGATTGAAACAGAAAAAGGAAAAATGATAGGGAATTTGATGATTAAGAACGTAAAAAATAAAGTGGAGACATCCTTATGGGGAGTGTGGGGTGGGTCTTTAATTCCTGGAAACCTGAGTCATGGCTCCTCAGCTGCCCCCCAGCCACATGGCGGATGCACGTGGTCCAAGGTGGCATCCCCACGGCCAAACTCGTGGGAGGACGGGTGTGCAGACGGCGGGCGCCACCGCGGAAGTGGCCGTCCCTCAGCATCTGAAAGTGCGCTCTGTGCTTCTAAAAATCACATTCGGGGAGACTAACGGTCCCTTCCAAATGACAGTGTCTTACAGCCTCAGCGAAGAGTTCAGCCTCTTCGTTGTGACATTATGCGAACAGAGAGGTAGCTCTTAGCTGCCCTGGGTCCAGCTCCTCCAGTTAAACCCTGAGTTTGAACCGTGAGTCAGCGTCTTCACCGGAGGGTTCACCAACTCCCATTTGCCTTCCTCTTTATTTTCTTCGCAGAAGCACATCCCCAGAGAAGGGACCTGGAACACAGTTCAATCACTGATGAATATTTTACACCAGGTCAATCGACTGTAGACACGTTCTAAAACCAGCTACACCCCGGAGGCTCGCATGACGTACCCTCTCTGGCACGGCTGCTTAAACACAGCGCCAGCGGCTCACACACAGACCTCCACAGGGGTGCTGCCCTGCCCCTCCCACGGGCAGTGGCAAGTGTCTGCAGACACCGTCCTTCGTCACAGTGCGTGTGCTGTTGCATCTAAGAAGCAGAGGTCAGGAATGCTGCTACCACCCCAGACACACAGGACAGTCCCCAGCACAGCAGGATTCTGCCCAGATGTCAGCAGTGCGGAAGCTGAGAACCCCATCTGTCTACCAACTGCTTGAAGAGTGGCTTCCATTCTCAAATTTAGCATCACAGAAAGATACAGGGATTGCATTTGCAAACCCGAGATGAAAGCACGAAGTGAAACTTTAGCCCTCAGTTCCTTCATCTGTTAAATGAATGGTTTGGAGCAGACCTTTCTTCCTCAGGCTTTTTGTTTGTTTGTTTACGAGCTCTGCTCTCCCTTTCCCCTTCTCTTTTAAACGTCCGGAAGTTCCTTGGTCAGAGGAAATTTGCAAGCACTGCACCCTGCGGGGAGGACCCAAGGGGGCTGGTGTTGATTCAGCGACATTCTCTCCCTCTGTTCTGAGAGCCTGGGGGCCGGGGTGGGCGTGGTGGGGGTGGGCCTGCGCATGTCCACCTTCTGCTGCCCCGACGAGGCCCGCCGGCAGAGCCCGCGGTGATGTGCGTTTGTGACATGCACGGGCAGACCCTGCTTATTTGGGGGTGGGCAGGGGTGGACACTGAGCCGTCAGCATAAGGAAAGTGGCAGGAGTTTGGAGGGTCAAGGCTGGCATCTCATGGGGGAGGGTGCCAAGGGTCAGGTGAGCGCGTGGGAATTTGGCCACAAAGACAAATGAGTTTTTGGAGCAGTGTCAACATGCAATTCTCAGGCCGTGGCTGGTGCGTGCAGCGCTGCTGTCTCTGTGGATGATGGGGCTCCCAGGAGAGCCGAGGGCTGTAGGATGTGGTGCAGGAACGGAAGATGTGGTGACATTTGTGGGAGCAAGAGGACACTTACGGAGCAGCTAGTGCTGGGGCCGACCAGGAGCACCCTCAGAAAGTCTCCCCGGTGTCTCCCAGTGTGGCGGGGGTGACCGAGCCATGCATTTGGACAACGGTCAACTGGTGGCCCAGGAACCGGAAGGGCTCAGGGATATCTGGGTCATGACCGGGAAACACCACCGTGAAGACACTTTGGAGGGGAACACACATTTCTACGCAGGTCCAGAGGGGACAGGAAGAAGACTGGGCATCCTCGGGTCTGCTGCCTGGGCATTTCAAGTGCGGAAGCACTTCGTTTCTCACGTACCCCGGGGGAGGGAGGAACGTGCTTCCTCCGGCAGGGCAGGGAGCGGCTGAGACCAGGCGCTTTGCACAGCACGGAGCCAGTGCTGGTCAGGCTCCTCTGCAGCCCCCAGACCCCTCCGGGGCTCAGCGACACCTCGCTACCCACTCCTGTGGCCGGTGGTGGTCCCACGGCCAGGTCAGGGACCCACCCTCCATCATAGGGGTTGTCTGCACCGCTGCACTCCCAGTCTCAAGGTCACAGGTCCGCTGACTGATTAATTTGATGAGAAGGACAAAGGCAGAGGGCGATCGGTCCTGAGGAGAATTTTGGGGCAGGGGCAGGAGGAAGTCTGAGTCCTGAGTCTGCCTGCCTTGGCTCATCTCACTAGCTGGGTAAAAGCCACCCTGCTTTGCTGGGTGGGACGCACCGCAGGTCGGTCCAAAGGGCCCGTTATTCTCTGCACGTCCGCCACCTGCTTGCCTTTTCAGCAAGTGTTTCCACGGCCCCGGCCCAGTGCCGGGTGCTCTGGCCGCTACGACCTGCCCTTGTGTTCTGTGGTGACTCCAACGGCGAGAGGGAGGGGATCCTTTCCATCCAGCAGCCCCGAGTCCCCAGAGCCAGCCAGCCAAGCAACTGTCCTTTCTCTCCCTATTCAAATCACGGACTCCTCGCCGGGCCATGTACTTAACCCCCAGAGCGGCAAGGAGTTACCATGGGAGCTGATTTCTAAATTCCTTGGTATTGTTTTTCATATCATCTTGGCAGCAAATGGCCAAAGTTACTATCAAGGTGACAGCCTCTCCCGTCAGCCTCCTGCATGTTCTAGGGGGACAGGCAGGTCCCTGCTGCCTGGGATGTCCGGACACTTATCTCCATCCTGAGGAGGGGGTGTGGCGACCCCAAATCCTCAGGCTGCTCGGCTGTGCTGCCCAAAGAGAAAAGAGGGGCGCGTACCTTTCTCACCAGCTGGGCGAAGTCCGCGCAGTCCCGGGGCGGCAGCTGGAGGAGGGGGCGGGTGCAGGAGTCCAGCGCCGAGCCGTGGCCCACGATCAGGGTGACGCCCGCTGCGGGACAGAGCACATCTCAAGGTCAGAGCAGGTGCAGAGAGTGCCTCTTATTAGACGGGGCCCCCAGCGTCGTTGGGTGGAGCACGTGGTGGTGCCGAGGCCCCGAGAGACCCGGCTGGAAGCAGCAGTAGGCGTGGCCGGTTGGAGCACAGTCCGTGCAGTCAGCCCGGTGGTGTGTGAGCTCTTCCGAGCCTGTCACGTCCTCATGTGGGCCGGGGGGCTGGAGGGATGGCACGGCTGTGCTCCAGGCCGCCCTCCTGTCCAGGCCTCGTCCTGTGAGCTTGAGAGTTATCAGCTGGTTGTTACAACGGGCCTTGGAAGGCTCTGACTTTAGAGAAAATCAGGAGTCCAGGGAGGGGCGGGCCTCCCTTGGGTGACAGGACATGGGGCCAATGCTGGGACAAGGCCGGGCTTTGGGGGTTAGACCAGCCGAGTGAGTCAGGCAGACGCCTGAGGCCAGATCCACTGAGCTGCCTTAGGGGGAGATCAGAACACAGAGCTTCCTCTGAAAGCCAAGGCTGATGGCAAACTGGTCACGTAGCCTCTCCTGCGACTGTTATGTTCTCCCTCCATCGACACCCAGACGGAAGCCCCCATCCGCGTCTCCTGTGTTGTTTCCCATCAATGTCACACTCATGTCTTTGGCCCCAAAGTCATGGTGCGGCTGCCAGGAGGCTGCTCTGGGAGCCGGACACACAGGCCTGACCCCCGGCCCATGCTCTCCAGTGGGGTGACTTGGGCACGTGGCCTCTCAGCGCCTCTGGGCTTCAGAGTCTCGCGGCGTAAATGGCAGAAATGCTTCAGATCGCCCAGGAGGGCGAGGACTTAGCAGGTGAGGTCTGTGAGGGGCCCATGCCAGGCAGTCGGCAGGCATTCGCTGTCACCCTCTAGCCCCGCTGGATCTTCTGTTGCTCTGTCTGCTGAGCCACACGGCCCTCTCCTTCCCGCCTTGCTCATGCCCTCCTCCTCCTGCTGGGCTGTCCTCTCCCTCCCAGTCCTCCTCACTCAACCGCTCAGGCACTGCATCCTGAGCGCCCGGCCACGTGCCACAGCCACAGATGGCTGGGTCTGCGTCCCTGCAATGAGCAGCCAGTGGACGGGGTTCTGCAGACACCAGAGGTGACGAAGCCATGCTTCCACCTGTGTGTCCAGAAGACCTCACGACTGTAGGGAGGGGCTCGGAAGGGAGGATCGTCCACAGACACTGAAATTCAGCCTGGGACGGCGGAGGCTGGAAATGGGATAGGCGGAAAGAAGTAGGGTGGGGCCCCAGAGCGCAGGAAAGGCTCTGAGTTCATTCTGCCCCCCAGTGTGTGAGTCTGATGATTAATCGAATGCCACTAAGGTGTGGTTTCCCAAAGTTCCCTCCCCAGGGTGCCCATCAGGCAAAGCAGGCAACGGGGACCTCCTCGTGGCCGGGGTGGGTGGGGTGCTGGACACGCCCAGGTTTTGGGTCTCGAGCGGGTACCCCACGGTGTACGGGAGGGGGCCAGGGGTTCAGCTCTCCCTGAGGTCCTGGTTCTCGGGGCCCTCCGTCCCCTGAGCCCCCTGGGACGAGGGGTGGAAAGAGTGCAGGTGGGGCGAGGGGGCCGGGGGTCTCTCACTGACTCTGCCTGAACTCTCCTTCCTGTTATTTAATATTCCAGATGCTTGCGCCCCTTTCGCCCCAAATATTCAACCCCCTGAGGGGACAGCACGTGTCTTCTTCACTTAGATTTTCCCACAATGTTTTATCTGGTGCCTGACACACCGCTGATGTTCAGAACACACTCACTAACTTCAGTTTCACAGGACTCGTTTTTCGTGTTTTACCGTGGACACCTTCACACAGACCCAGGGGGCCAATGTGCCGTGTGCCCCGTGCACCCGGCGTGGAGCCCCAAGAGCTGCTGCTGCCTTGCTCGCCCTGTGTCGTCTGTCTGCTGCCCCAGCCTCCTTTTCCAGGAAGTATTTTTTTTTTTAGACATTTTTATTGAAGTACAGTTGATGCGTAATGCTGTGTAAGTTACAGGTGTACAACGTAGTGACTCGCAATTTGTAGTTCTCCTCTGCTGGGGGTTATTATAAACCGGTGGCCAGACTCCCTGCTGCACGGTATATACTTGGAGCTGGTTTTATACCTGCTAGTCTGAACCTCTTACTGCCCCCCATGCGGCCCCTCGCTCCTCCCTCTCCCCATGGTAACCGCGGGTTTGTCCTCTCTGTCTGTGAGCCTGCTTCTGTGCTATAGTCACTAGTTTGCTGTATGTTTTAGATCCCACATGTAAGTGATGCCACACAGCATCTGTCTTTCTCTGCCTGACTTACCTCACTTAGCACAGTGCCCTCCAAGTCTACCCATGCTGCTGCAAATGGCAAAGCCTCATTCTTTGTACGGCTGAGAAATAGACCATCGTGTGTAGTGCGCATACACTGCATCTTTACCGTCATCTGTCGATGGACATTTAGCGAAGTATTTTAAAGCGTATCCCAAACACAGCGCCGTTTCACGGGATACACCCCAGTTTGCATCAGTGAGATCCCAACCCCCAGGGGTTGCTGGGGCCCGAGGACGGCGGGGCACTCACCATCCTGCGGGCAGGCGCTGACGATCTGGCCCATGCTCACCGCACACCTGTGCACGAAGTCCTGGTAGCTCTCGGCCGGCAGGAGGGAGGCGAGGGGGAAGGCCGGCCTAGGGCAGAGCGGGGGCGAGGCTGCTGGCCGGGCCTGCTGGCACTTGGGGCAGAAGCAGCGAGACGGCTCTGCCTCCAGGCAGGGCTCACGGGCAGCAGCGAGACTCGGTTTTGAGCTCAAAACTGGCAAAAGGCTGCTGTTGGGGCTCCAGTGTCCCTTCTCCAAGAGCACCAGACAGGCTAGTGATGGCAGAGTCAGCCATGGGCAGAGAATGACCCAGGTCCTCTGGCAGACAAACTCCAGCCCGGCTCCCTGACCCTCTTCTCAACAGGCCCGACCTGTGGGCTTCGTGTCCAACCTTGGGGATGCAGTTTTAGCAAGAATCCTGCTAACTCAGTTTAGCCAGAATCCGCCACCCCTGGTATCTGATCACACAGAATATCTGATCAAATTCAGCACCCCCCACACCCTGGGGGATGTCTGACCCCTGGCCCGCCTGTGGCAAGGATGTTCTATGTGCGTTTAGCAAGAATCACTGTATTCTCCTAGGATTTCCCTTCCCCCACCCTGCTCCCAGGCAAAAAAATCCCCACTTGGCCTTGTATGTGAATCCAATCTCTCTTCCCTGCTACAAACCCCCATTGCAGTGGTCCCTCTTGAATAAAGCCTTCCCCACTGTCTTTAACAAGCGTCATGAATAAGTTTTCAATAAGAATGAGAAAACCCCAGCAGCAGTCGCCATGAGACCCCTCACCCGCAGCCCACGTGGGACCCCCACCCGCAGCCCACGTGGGACCCCCACCCGCAGCCCACGTGGGACCCCTCACCCGCAGCCCACGTGGGACCCCCACCCGCAGCCCACGTGGGACCCCCACCCGCAGCCCACGTGGGACCCCTCACCCGCAGCCCACGTGGGACCCCTCACCCGCAGCCCACGTGGGACCCCCACCCGCAGCCCACGTGGGACCCCTCACCTGTAGTCCATGCTGACGTTGAAATTCGCCTCTTTCAGCTCTTCCAAGGTCATGAGGGTCAAGGTGTTTTTGCCAGCCTCCCATTTGGTCCATTCAAAGATCCCGGGTTCCACTCTGATCTTTATTTTTTTCTCCAGTTTGAGCTCTGGACTCAACAGAATACAGACATTTATCAGCCTCAGTGTCCATTTTGGCCTTATATCAATGAGTCTCTTCCTAGGTCTAAACCAAACCTTTGGAAAAAATGCAGTTTTTGTTGTTGAATGTTGTCCTGTGATTACGCACAGCCAGGACATTTCTCAGACAAAAACCATGGGCAGCTGGAGGCTATCAGATGGGTGAGAACCCCACTGTCCATCAGGAAGGGACAGAGTCTCCTGGGATCTGGGAAGTGCCCCACTGCTCGTCCTTGCTTCAAGGGGGACTTGGCCAAACCAAGACCCGTGGGAAAACAGCGAATCGTGGGGATTGTTAGTCCCAGGGAAGCGCCGTCCTGGTGGACGCTTGCACCGGCCTGAGCCAGAGCTGAAGGGGGAAAGGACTCACCTTCTGGAGCATTCTAGCCCTCACGACTCGCCCTTCCCTGGCATTGTATACCTTCACTAAGGGACCCATAAACTAAAGCCGCCTCTTTTGAGTGGTGGAAAAGAGACCTTAATGGTTTTGACTGAAATGGAGAAAAAGACATTAAATGCAAATGCTCGCAGTAAAATCAATCCCCAAAATGCATTTCAGGTCCAGGAAATGTGTTCCTTTGTCAAGCATGTTTAGAAAGGACAGTTAATAACCTATCATGAAAAGGAATCGGAGAAAGAATTTACATATACACGTGCAACTGAAACACGATGCTCTACACGAGAAACGAACACAACGTTGTAAATCTACTATGCTTCAATTAAAGCAATTTTTTTTAAAAAGAGAGTTAAGCCAGGTTGACGGGGCTCCTGGCCTCTCCTGCAGCCCATGAGGGGTTCGTGTCCACTGGGCACAGATGGCTTGAGGAAAGAGTTTGGAGAATTTCCCAGATGACGTCAGCCCCTCCTCCTGTCCTCTGCGCCACCCTTTGGGGAGCGGTCCACCCGGACATTGCCTGACGCGGTGCTGAGATGAAGGTTAACATTCTAGAGAAGCAGGATGGTCAGGCTGGAGGGCGCGTGAAGAAGGCTGGGTGTCCTTGCTTCTCTAGATTGACACATAGCTTCTGAATTTACGCTCGTTAAACCAGCTTCATCACCCTCATCATCGCATGCAGAGTAAAAGTCAGCGAGGGGTCACGTCAAAGACATCGACATGATCACTGTCAGAACACATCTTGGGGAGCTTTTTATTTTCTATGCAAGAGACCCAGATAATAGAAGTCAGAGACAGTGGAACAGATATGTTCCTAACGAGGGACCAGGAATAATGACAAAAAAAGGGTGAAGTTATGAAAAATGTTTTTGAAGCTCTCAGTTATATTCTTCTAAGGCCAAAAGAATATTCCTTCTCTCTCTCTCTCTCTTTTAATAATATCTTCTGGCCGTGGTTGGGAGGTTGGGTGGGCGAAGGGAGACTGAGAGCATCACTTCCTGACGACGTGGGAGGAAGTCATCCTCAGAGACATCCACCTGCTGGCCTGGCAGGACACAGGCCATCTCACTAGCCACAGGTGGAAATTGAGTGTTTTTTTAGGTTAGTGGAAAAGTAGCAGCTTCCTGGGTGGGTTAGAACTAAATGAGCTCATTAAACGGTGGGTATAAAGGCGGGAGAGGGCAGGGGAGATTCGAGGACGCGCCTGTTTATCATGTATCCGTGTGTGTTTCTTGCTTTCTCCTTTCCACCTCTGATTAGGACAGTGGTTGAATTAATTACAAATATATTGATCCTAAGCTATCTAGGGATAAATTTACTTCATCTCCAGTTTGCTTTGTTCCATCATGTTTACTAATAGAGCTATCAAATGGAAACACTTTTAGAGCAAACACAGCCGAGAGGGCTGGCCCAGCTACTAGGGGAAGCCCCAGCCTTCAGGTCACCACTTCTGCTCTCCCCATCACCTGCGATCAGGGGCAGGGCTGGAGGAACCACGCCTCCTTTCTTAGTCCTTCCTGAACGGAGTGGGGCCACTGATCGATCTGGACACAGAAATAGGGAGTCTGACACCAGGGGGCCTGTGTTTCCTGGGCGGGGGTCACTGCTCTGCAAAAGCAGCGATGGTACAACCTCCTTTCAATCTCTGTCCCCCAACACTAGACTCTACCACCCTGCGGCTGAATGAAACCCCAAGGGGAGTGTGAGTGTATATGCGTGTGTGTGTGTGTGTGTGTGTGTGTGGTCAGGGAGGGAGTGAGTTGTGTCCAGAGACGCCGTTTTTGCCTCAGGGCCCCCCCCCAACCCCGCGCCATCCTGAAGCCGCACACTGGGGGTCCGGGCCCTCCCTGGTCTGTTTAGCCGTTGGCCTCATGCTTCACCTGCACTCGGCTCCATCCCGCGTCGACAGCCCTGAGTTGCAGGGAAGCAATGCAATTACCATGTGAACCTCAACATAGGAGGGTGATGGGCGTTTCTCAGGCTCAGGGACCCAGAACACTGCCAGGGGCGTGCAGGTGAGAAACGACAAACGGGGGACGGCCTCAGGACGATACGCAGAGACACGTGGAAGGGGACTGGGATGAGATGGACTTCTCCCCTCACAAATCAGCAAGTGGCCAGGAAACAGCACATCTCTCAGAAGGCAGGAAAGGAACGGACTGGCCACCAGCCTGCAGGGGTCCGGTGCACGGATCAGGCCCATCCCTGGGAGGGATTCCCGACCGCATGCAGACTCGGGAAGGCGCTTCATTAGAGAGGACACACCGGGGCTGGGCCGGTGCACAGGCTGTGGGTTCACTGTCCTTTCAACAGCTCCTCCCGTGAGGGTTTCAGCCCTGCTGGCGGCCCTCTCTCTGACACTGCTCCAGGGACAGTGCTCGGCGACAGCATTATCTGCAAGACGGGCCGTCCAGCAGAAGCCTCCTGGCTCCTGGTCCCCCTCCTCCAGCGACGTGGCTTCCTCCCTGAACCTGACCTTGTCATTACCAGCAGCTGCCCCCCTCTCTACGCTCAGTGTCAGCCCCCCTCTGTCTCCAGCCGGCCCTCCCCTCTTTGCCGCTGCGTCTCCTTCATCCTCCAACTCCACGGACTCGTCCTCCTCCCCCCACCTCTACCTCCCTCCTGGCTCAGCTCAGGATCTCCGGTCAGTCACCGTCGCCCTCCTGTGCACACCCTCACTCCCTCTCGCCCCTTCTGGCCTCATCACACTTCCTTCTCAGACCCGTCCAGGGTTAGACCTGGCTCTTCCTGATTTGCCCCGTCCGTGCCTGGGGTACAGCCCCAGCCCAGCTGACGGGCCTCAGTGTAAAGTCGCTGACCTCCGTGTAAGCTCACTGACCTCAAGCAGTCGCCTTGTACGCCCCATCCGTGTCCTGGCCTGGCTCCCTGATGAGTACGTCATGCCTGCAGACCTCCAGCCGTCCCTCTCCTTCCTCATGCTCAGCTGGTGAGCTGACTTCCTGTGTCCCCAAGAGAGCGGAGGCCAGCCCCCTCCTCCACACACTGCCCACCTGCTGCTCCTGCATCCACGCACTCTGCCCTCCGTCCCCTTGCTGTGGAGGGGGAGCTAGCCCACGTGCCCTCTTCCCCACACACGGAAGGGTGGGGACGGGCACAGACAGCGGGGCAGATCCAAGTCCTTCGGACCAAGCTGCTCTTCTCTGGCAGGAACCGGCTTCTTCCTGCCGGCGGAGAGCGCAGAAGGGTGCACCACTGGCTTCCCGCCGCCCAGCAGCCTCTGACGGCGCTAGACAGCTCCCGGAAGCCGATTCCCTGGCCCTGGGGGGTCACGTAATTCAGGCTTAAGAAGGGGTCACAGCAGTTCCCAGCTCTCTGGGTTTCTGAATACCCCTCCCTAGATTTTTTATTTTAAACACATGGCAGAAGCAGGCCAAAGGCAAAATTGGGATGGCCTGGCCCCCGGCACTCGATTCCAATCCTGACCCTCCAGAAGTGCTAATGGGCTCAGTGCCTGCTAGCAGGTCACGAGTGCTGGTGCATGGCCATCTGGTGACCTTATGTGACCATGCAGGCCACTCACCCAAGTCTGCCCTCCACTCACTCCCCGTCCCCTGGGAGAAGAGCCATAAGGTCAAGGTCACACGAGACGCTGAGACACTGACCTTCCAGGATGTGCTTGGCCGTCTGCACACAGCGGAGGGCGGGGGAGGTGAAGACACAGGTGACGCTGATGCCGCTGTCCAGGAGCGCTTCCCCTGGAAAAGAGCCCATGGAAAAATGGCCTCATAACTGACTCCCACCCCACCATGGTGGCAACTCCGATGAGTGGCTTATCCCCTGTGATGGGCAGGGTCTCAGGTGGCTCCAAGATGCCCGCCCCCGGTGCACACATCCTGGATAATCCCTTTGAGCGTCGGTGGGACTGACGACAGTGAGCCGGCACTGCCATGACCGGGTTATGCTACACAGGGGAAAGGGGATTATCGCAGGTGGGCCTGACCCATCCAGGGGGGCCTGACCCATCCAGGGGGGCCTGACCCATCCGGGTGGGCCTGACCCATCCAGGGGGGCCTGACCCATCCAGGGGGACCTGACCCATCCAGGGGGGCCTGACCCATCCAGGTGGGCCCGTCTGAAGCAGAGGCTTCTCCGGCTGGTCACAGAGAGAAGTCACAGGGATTCAAAGGAAGAGGGATTCGACGTGCAAGAAACTCTCTACTGCTGGCTTCAAAGAAGGAGGCACATGGCAAGGAATGCAGGTGGGCTCCAGGAACCCACACCCAGCAAGGCAGTGAGGACTTCAGTCCTTCATCTGCAAGGATCTGAATCCTCCCTCCAGCCTGATGAGTGAGGAGCTGCTTCCAGGAGGCTCCAGGTGGGAACTCAGCCCAGCCGGCACCTTGATTTCTGGGTTGAGACCCTGAGCAGAGACCCCCGCCACACTGTGTTTGTGTTTCTGACCCACAGAACCAAGAGCTGTGGGTGGGTGCTGTTTCAAGTTCACGGTGACCTGCTCGGCAGCGATGGAAACTCCAGACCCCCAAGGCTCATGGAAGGATGAGCCCGTAAACCACGTTTCCTGATCTTTGAGAAAGAAGGGGCACCCATCAGCACAGAATCTGTGCAGCATCGACGCCAGCAAGGCCGCCCTGGTGCCATCGCGGGCTGGCGTGTCTCCCTGAATTCATATGTAGGGGCCCTAACCCCTAGTGCCTCACAGTGCACCTTCTTTGGACGTAGGGTCTTTAAGGAGGTGAGCAAGTTAAGACGAGGCCATTAGGGTGGCTCCAATCTAATCTGACTGGTGTCCTTATAAACAGGGGACGTTGGGACACAAAGACCGACATGCACAGAGGACACAGGGAGAGGGTGGTCTCCTATAAGCCAAGGAGAGAGGCCTGGAACAGCCTCTTCTCACAGCCTCAGAAGGAGCGTCCCTGCCGATACCTTGATCTCGGCCTTCCAGACTCCAGAATCGCGAGACAACACGTTTCTGTGACTTAAGCCACTCCATCTGTGGTTCTTTGTTGTGGCAGGCACAGGAAACAAATGCAGAGGCCAGCAGCTGCCCACACGTACACCCATTCACATGTGCCCCCACGGGGACTGCGCAAACATCCGGGTGAGGATTCAGGCACGAGACACAGAGGTTTGTTACAGAAGGGTGTGCTCACACACACACACACACGCACACGGACCACGGTGTGCGGTGCAGGAGGGAGCCCAGGCGGGCCCGGGGGGGGGGGTCACATCCACCCGTGGAGGTCCTAGCTGTGTTACTCTCCCAACTCCAAGCTCAGGGACCGCACATCGGTAGCTTGAAACCAGCCATGGGGTGGGCACTGCGTTCACACCATTGACATCAGCAGGTGCTGAAACTCAGGGCACCCCCGCCCTGCCCCGGCAGCTGCCAGCTGAGCGCCAACCATAGCCCTGGGTGAGGAGCCGGCGGTGCCGGCCCAGGGTGTCCCTTCAGTTAACCAGTGTGTGACTCGGGAAGCCCAGTGCCTTCCTGATTCTAGATTTGAGTTTCTTAATTCATAAAATGAAGACCAGATGAACATAGTGACCTCCTCTGTTCCAGAAGGTCAGTCACGTGGAACCAGAACCCCAGACAAAACAAAAGCCCCAAGTGACAGATTCTGGAGTAAAATCAAAGGGAGGCTGGGTTTTTTTTTTTTTTTTTTAATATTTTAAACGACATCCTTAATGCACAGTGGTTGTTGGTTTTCTTCCTTCCCTCTCTTGTTCGTTCCATCCTTTCATCTCTCCCCACTTCCCCAGCCATCCACTTCTGGGTCAGATCTGAGCTTCCGCTTACTAGCTGTGTGATTTGGGCAACTCACTTAACCTCTCTGTGCCCCACCTTCCACATCAGCAGAGTGAGGGTAAGGCTCGTACTGACTCAAAGGACACGTCTCGAGGGCTCAGTGCTCGTTAGTGACCATCGTCGCTGTGATAAGTCTACTAGAAGAAGCCCCAACCATACCTGCCATTCTGGACTGGAAGATTCCACAAGACGACAATGGTGGGTCGTTTTCAAAGTCTTTGATCCCACAGCTCCGCCTGGGCAGACTGCGAGGGAAGTTGAGGTCTGGCCGGTAGTATCTCCCTAAGGCGTAAACAAGCACCAATCGTTCAGCGCTGCCGAGTCAGCGCCCATGTGCCCCACCAAGCTCTCAGGAGCACGCCCCCCACTAGAAACAGGGCAATGATTTACATCGTTGTCAACGTTACTTTTTGTTTGTTTGATTTCTGTTTTTCCCTCTAACAAGTTCTGTGACGTGGATTCGGTTTCAGGAGAAAATCTGACCTGCTGCGCACACATTTCCTCAAACAGAGATAACGTATTTTGGCCACAGGAACCACAAAACCCCTGTCCTCTCATGACCCCTCCCGGAGATCCTGATTAAGAACCAAGTGTGTCCATGACTGACAGAGCTTAACTTGATAAGAATCTCAAATTGGCATTAATTAATTAGGTGACATTCGACCCATCCCTGTAGCTTTAAGGGGTCACACTGCCTATGGGATGGAACCCAGACAGCCAGAGAGGGTCCTGCTCTGTGCCTCATTCAGCCAGTTGCTGGAAGTAGGACTGAGAATCACGGGGCTTCCCTGGGGCTCCCCCAGTTCACCCATTCATAGGCTCAGAGCATCTTGGGTCACTTTGAGTTTGACCTTGAGCTCTGAGATCCGATGGTCTGGTGCAAATCCTGGTATCATCCGTTACCACTTGTGTGACTAGAGGCGACTGACTTAATCTCTCTTATCAGTAAAAAGGGGGAAATGATAGATGTGTCTGAACGAATTAGTGGGTTAACGCCCAGAGCCCTGAGCCCAGCTCAGAGTAAGCGGTCAATGAGAGGTAGGTCTGCTCTCACCCTCAGACCATCGGTTGTCCCTGCGGAGGACACTACGCCGCACCAGCGCTCCTCGTGGCCCCCCAGCGGCCGGTCCTCCCATCAGAGGCCACTCTGCAGGTCTTGGTTATTAGGTTCCACGCAAGATTTTTCTGGAAGCTGACTCCCTGGAATTTCCATTGGCAGAGACTTTGAACCGTAAGCTTAAATGAAATGCCAAAGCGTTAGCTGTGTCCACAAGGAAAGGTGGAATCTGTTCTTCATTTAAGAAGGTCCACCACTTGTATCATATTCTCAAAGGCATCTGTGATTCCCAAATGTTTGCCCTCATCGACTCTTTATCTGTGGTTTCTGTGTGAGGCAGAGAGCAGAGCTCAGAAGCAGAGGGCACCTGGGGGAAGGTCAGATCCTGCAGGGAGTAGGGTCCGAGTGAACAGGGCTGCGTGGGGCGAGCCCTGCGGGGGAGTGAGAGGCCATAAGAGGGTGTGGGCGCTTGGGCCAGACGTGAGCAGAAGCGAGGAGGGACTCTGGAATCCGAGGAGGGGTCAGCAGTGCCCCCAAACACCCCGTGGTAATTCATCGAACGATGCCACTTGGAGACTCCAGACCAACTAGACATCAGCATCCACTTTATCGGGGTTTTCCCGCCTGGTGAGACACTGCCAGCGGCTCCCTTTACCTGGGGAATTTCCAGTGCCTTTTAATATTTCCCCTTAGATGTGCCTCGATCTCTGGTATAGAGGACCGAACACTTTCCTGTTTTCATGAAGCCCAGTCACTGTCCTTGATGTTGGTTGGTTGGTTTGGCTCCCAGGCCACCACCACCACCACTGACGGCTGTGCCGTTTCAGCCTGCAGTTTCCATACTGGTTTTACTGCAGGAAAGTTCCTTACAAGTCAGTGCATCCTCTGATCCACCTGCGTCTTCCTCGAGCCTTTGTGCCTCTACCTGATCCTGCTTTGTGGAGACAACCTTAGGCTCAGGTCTGTGGGTTCTCGGAGGTGTGGCCGTGATCTAAACCGCTCAGAACTTCTTGTGCGTGCTGGTCGTCTATCTGCCGATGCCTCCCCTGATTCATCCCCCTTCTTGGCCTGCTGGGCTCCTGGAGGGCCCCCCTAAAGGGCTCAGCAGGTCCAGCCAGTGTGAATAGACTTCATCCCTACGTTCATCGGATACTTTCATTTAAGTAACTATCCGTGGCTTAGAAACCGTGGCTCTGCCGACTTTCCACCAGGGGATGTGCGTTGATACAATCGCGGGTCAGTACAGAGACTGCTTGTGGGTATTTTGTTTTTACAAGCCCTGTTCTTAGCTCTTGGCATCCTGGGGGGTGAAGTTGGTATAAACACCAGACACGTTAAAAAAAAATGCCCTTCTGTTGAGCAACATGGCCACACATGGTAGGGAAATGACCCCCGCAGGGAAGGTGGGCTCAGAGAGCTGCAGCTGTGAGATTGCAGGATGGGGTGCGTGCCGCAGCTGAGGGTTCCGAGGCTGTAGGTCAGAGTGACCCGCTCTCAGGTCAGCGCCGCACCCACCTGCCAGCCGCCCGGACACACAAGGCTGCCTGTGCGTCACACCAGCAGACCTGCTTAATCTTGAAACCATTCCTCATCTCCTGCAAAGCATTAAGATACTTACAGACTGCATCCACACTCGAATGCGTATGTGTGGTGCCAGGGGCAAGGCGGGGCGCTCAGACAGTCCATGCGCGGTCACTCTGAAGAACGGTGCCCCGGGGGCTCTGGCTAGGAACACTGAGACGCGATCTCATCTGTTAAGTCTGTCTAATTTCTGTGTCTGGGTTCTGCCAGAACTCCACCTACCGTCCAGAGTGGAACACTGCTGCAGCCACGACTTTCCGAAGATTTGGTCCAGTCTCTCGCCGTGGCGCACCACCAAAATGCTCTTCCTCGCTGCCGTGGCCTGGAGCGGCGGAGAGAAGGGCACGTGCGCTTTAACACCCACATGGTTAGACTTGCCCCACACATCTCCCCTCATCCCAGGGCTGGACCGGGCGCCACCTGCCTCCCTCCTTGTGCAGCAGCTCCCGCCCGTGTCACCAGAGCCGTGACGGTGAAGGGGACGAGGAATTGCAGGTGGAGAGCGCTTCAATTTCTGGCGACTTTTAATTTTATGGGCATTATCGCGTACACAGGAAATGGAAAGACGGTGGAACAACCCACCCCACAGCACATCCAGTGTCTACTCTCCTGTCCTCCAAGCCCTCACCCCTTGTCTCGGTCCCTTCAGGCTGCTCTAATGATGTGCCCTGGCTGCCTTAGGAGCAACAGGGATTTACGTCTCACAGTTCCGGGGACTGGGAGTCTCAGGGTGCCCAGGAGTCTCAGGGTGCCCGGGGTCAGCGTGCAGTGCAGCTGGGTGAGGGGCTCTCGGCGTCTTTCTCATCAAGTCACTAATCCCAGTCACGAGGGCTCCACCCTCATGACCTAACCACCTTCCAAAAGCCCCCACCTCCTCACGTGTCACATGAACCAACAGGATTTCACCATGTGAATTGGGGGGGGGGCACAAATACGCAGCCCACCGCATCCCTCCACAGTGACTTCTTAGGGCATTACCTGTATCTGTCTAAAAGCAACCATATGTGTACACATGACATTATAGTGATGTATAGTATTATAGATTATGTAATGCACCTCATATGATAGACGTGTGTAATCAATGTGTGTGTGTATACATATACATATATAAATATATAGATCTTCCTTGACTCATGGTGGGGTTACGCCTCCATAAACCCATCGTAAATTAAAAATCTCTTAAGTCAAACATGCATTTAATACACCCAACCTACCAAACATCATAGCTCAGTCAACCTGAACTTAACCGTGCTCAGAACACTTTCATTAGCCTGTGGTTGGGCAAAATCACCCAACACAAAGCCTATTTATAATAAAGCGTTGAAAGTCGTGTGCAGTTGATTGAATTCCCAACAGAAAGTGAGAAACAGAATGGGGGGCTCAGTCCAGCACGGCTCTCAGTGCGTCGGTGGTTCGCCCTCGTGATCGCGCGGCTGACGGCGAGCGGGGGCTGCCTCTGCCGCGCAGCACGAGGGAGGATCGCGCTGCGTATCGTTAGTCCAGGGGAAGAGCCACACTCAAAATGCAAGTATTCAAAATTCCACCAAATGCATGTTGCCTTTGCACCATAGGAACGCTGAAAAACGGTCAGTCGAACCTTCTGTACATATGTCTTTCTTTTCTTTCTTTTCTTTCTTTCTTTCCTTCTTTCTTTCCTTCCTTCCTTCCTCCTTCCTTCCTTCCTTCCTTCCTCCCTCTTTTCTTTCTCTTTCTTTCTTTCTTTCTTTCTTTCGTTCTTTCTTCTTTTCTTTCTTTTCTTTCTTCTTTCTTTCTTTCTTTCTTCTTTCTTTCTTTCTTCTTTTTCTTTTTTCCTTTCTTCTTCTTTCTCTTTCTTTTTTTCCTTTCTTTCTTCCTTCTTCTTTCTTTCTTTCCTTCTCTCTCTCCTCTCTCTTCCTTCCGTTCTTCCTTCCATCCATCCATCCATCATAATCTCTGTTGCTGGGACTCATCCTCCTCCGAGGGGCCCTCCAGGACCAGCCTGGTTTGGTGTGTTAAAGGTGGCTCCCCGCCTGGTGCCAGGGCATGTGCTCAGCTCTGAGCGCTGGGGGGTGGAGCCCTGCATCCATCCTCTTGCTTCTTTCTTGCTGGCCGTTCTTCCTTCCCACAGCTGGTGGTTTTCTGTTTGGCTGGGTGCTGGGGGAAACGGCGTTTTGTTTCACCCTGTATACCTTCCTTTGGCAGGAGAAAGGCCCTGATGGAGGTCAGCAGCGTGCGGCCAGGGGAGCAGCAGGTCGGTCTGAGGCAGCCCTCCTTTGCGCTGGGCAGGGGCTCGATGGCCTTTGAGACTCACAACTGCAGGGAGCATGGCCACCTCTGTTCTTGGGGAGGTCAGTGCTTTGGTGAATTAACCCAAGGGTCACCTCCAGGCTGTGATGTGGGGTGACTTTGAGAAGGAGCAAAGGATGTTTGGCTCTGGATGCCAACGCCCACCTAGGGTAGTTCCAAGGGCAAGGCTGTCTTTCGTCTTACAGCTCAAGTCTGTCCACATGGAATTGCCGGTACTGATGCCAGGGCACCTTGTCCATCCCATCCCCTGCTGGGGCTGATCCCTGAGTGGGTTGTGGGGCACACACGGGCCCCAGCGCTGGTCTGCTTGCTGACTGTCTCAAAGTGTCGCCGCTGCCTCGGGCTGAGGTTTTGGGTTTGAGGCATTCCTTCCCTGGAAGAGCCAGAGCATCTGAACTTCGAAGCACAGAGGTTTGCAATCGGAGTGTAATAATCAAGGGAAAGGCCCATGGGGACCGGGATGGACTCATCTCCAGGGTCTCCAGGATGGCAGACCGAAGGTGTGGATGCCTTTCCCGGGACGGCGGTAACGAAGCACCCACTGGGGGCTGGAAACAAAAGAAACTTATTCTCTTCCAGTTCCGAAGGCTGGAAGTCCAGAATCAAGGTGTTGCAGGGCCAGGTCCCCTCAGAGGCTCTAGGAGAGGGCCCTTCCTGCCTCTTCCAGCTGCCGGTGGCCCTGGCATCCTCAGCATGTGGCAGAAGGTCCAGTCTCTGTCCCGTGGTCACAGGGCACCTCCCTGCGTGCCTGTGTCTCCTCGTCTGTGGGCTTCACTTCCCCTCATTTCCTGTTTGAGGATGGTGGTAATTAGATTTCAGGCCCGTAGGCTAATCCAGGACCATCTCCCCGTGGAGATCCTTATCTCAGCCCCACACGCAAAGACCCTTTTCCTCATGACATTCGCAGGTGGCAGGAGTCAGGACCTCACGTCTTCGGGGCCACGATTCAGCACACTGCGCGTCCACCTCAGCAAGCCCGTGGCCACAGCTTTCCTTTCCTACCACCCGGAAGGGGCGAACTCGGACCAGGGGAGGGCTCCGTTCACGGCGACGGGGCCAGTTCTCCCCCATGTGAAGCACCAGCACATTCAGATAGAGGCCGAGCTTGGGGCTGAGCCTCTCAATTCAGCTTCTCCCCTCCTTCAACCTGGAAAGCGGGGTGTAGCCTCGGGGAGCCCCCACCTGAGTCCGTGCCTGGTCTCCTCCCCTGCAGCGAGTACGGGGCGGCCCCATCTTCGTCTGTCTGTGGCTGGCAGGAGCCTGGCTCACAGTCAGTAGCCCCTCTTCCTGGGCCGTCCTCCCCCACCGAGCACCTGGCTAAAGAGATCACCCCGTTGCCCTCCCAGCATCCCAGTGTCCTCTGCCCTGGGCTCAGTCTTGTCTGGCCTGGAGGCAGCCGCTGGGAGGCTGGTGGGTTCTTGGTGGGAGCCAGCTGGCTGATGAGAGAATTAGGGTGGAGGAGGGGATTCCTGGAGGGCCGTGTCCTGCCCCATTCCTGCCCCTGGTCCTGGCACTATGACTGGCCAAGCTACAGACATGAACTGCACGTTCTTGCAGACAGTGTGTGTGTGTGTGTGTGTGTGTGTTTGTGTGTGTGTTTGCGCGCGTGTGTGTGTATAGGGGTCACTCTCTGCCCAGGGTGGACAAGACAGAGCAACCCAGAGGCAGACAGATGGGTCCCCTGCTGACCCACCCGGCTCTGAGCTCAGGGTGGCAGGGTCTCCAAACAGAAGCCGCACCCTAGGGTCTGTGTACACCTGGAGTTGACACCGAGCGCAGTTGTACTCAGCTCACTTTGACATCAAGGGGCCTGGTCACCTGTAGGGACTGAAGGCTGCAGACGCTCCAGGACGTGGGCGGAGGGTGAGGCTCCCCATTTCGTCTGCCACTGGCTTCGCCGTCCTTTCTGGAGCTCAGGTCCGCGGCCAGACTGAAGGTGTACGTCCTGTGGGAGGAGAAGGGGATGCCGTGTGGGGCAGACACGGGAAGCCCCTGTCAGCACGTGCTTGCGAGGGTACAGGAAGCGGTGGGCGGGTTAGGCCATCACACCCCGCTATGAGCTGAACTGCGTGCCCTTGAAGTTTACAGTCTTGACCCCTGGGACCTCCAAAGGTGCCCCTGTGTGGAGGTGGGGCCTTTAAAGGGCTGATTCAAGTAAAAAGAGGCTGCTAGGGTGGGTGCTGATTCAATCTGGCTGGTGTCCTAATGAGAAGGGCGGTCGGGACACCGACTCGCACAGAGGGACGACTGTGTGAGGACTCAGAGGAGCGGCATCCCCGCGCCAAGGAGAGGCCTCAGGGGAAGCAGCCCCGTCTTGGATGTCCAGCCGCCAGGACTGTGAAAGAATGAGCTCTGTCACTTAAGCCGCCCGCCTATGGTGTCTTGTTAGCGACCGGAGCAAACCAGCACATCACCCTCTTCAGGCCCATCTTCTGACACAGCTGAAGGTGTAAAGGTGGCTGTGGCTGGGAGACGGGGACAGGCGAGCAGAGCAGGCACGTTCTGCACCGTGGGAACGCCCCGGAAAGGCCCAGACTAGTCAGCGGGTGGGTGCAGCCGAGAGAAATTTCTCCTTGTCCGTGGATCAGGAAAGGTGCCCCTGGGGTGGGCTGGTGTTCAGGAGCTCTGGGGACGGCTGAGGGCAAAGGTCACAGCACACCAGCGCTGTGAGAACTCTAGAAAGTGAGTGGGGGACGCCGAGGGGAGGGATGACGGAGGGGCCGGAGGAGGAGTGTGAGTGAGGAAGGAGCCCGTGGTCACGGAAATCCTCCGAGGGCAAGAAATGACTGGGCGCCCCAGGGAAAATCCATGTTATAAAGGGAAAGGTCATCTTCATCAACTCGATCCAAAAACAATCTACAACCACTTCTGGTTCCCTTTCCTGCCGGATCTGAACACCCATGCTGGTGGTCGCAAAGGAGTGCCACTGCAGCTGTCCTGACAGTGCGGGCAGCCTGCTGTATGTAGCATGCGGGCTGGGTTCAAACCAGGCTGATTAAAATAAAAACATACAATCAGAGCAGAGCGATGGGCAGGAGCTGGAGAGGGAGATGGGAAAGAGAGCTTGTGCTTGGTTTTGCTTTGAGGGTGACAGCATGTTTGTTTGCGGGTGGCCACCCTTGGGGAAGGTCTTGGGACGGCAGATGATGCTGGCACAGTGCTCTGGGGGAGGGGGCACTGGAAGCCCAGGAGGGATGGGATTTGGTAAGTTGGCCAGGAGTTTGGACCATTAGTCTAATGGGCGGGAGACGGGCAGGTGGGCCCAGAGGCCGCAGGTGGCAAGAGATGGTGGACGCTCTTCTGACGCCCACCCATCACGGTGCCTGGAATGAAGACGGCAGCGGGTCAGACACAAAGCACCGGCCAGCAGAGCGTCCAGGGATGCCTGGGCCTTTGATGCTAGTGGAAGAGGAGGCAGGTAATCTGCTCACCTGAGTCACTGGTAAGGGAACTTCATCTTAATTACTATTTTCTGAAAAGCCTTGTTCCCATCTTGCTCTTTATTTTATTTATTATTATTATTATTATTATTTTTAATTGAATTATAGTCAGTTACAATGTGTCGGTCTCTGGTGCACAGCACAATGTCTCAGTCATACATATACATACATGTATTTGTTTTCATTAAAGGTTATTACAAGATATTGAATATAGTTCCCTGTGCTGTACAGAAGAAACTTGTTTTTATCTATTTTTATATATAGTGGTGAACCTTTACAAATCTCAAACTCCCAAATTTATCCCTTCTCACCCCCTTTCCCTCAGTAACCATAAGACTGTCTATGTCTGTGAGTTTGTTTCTGTTTTGTAGATGAGTTCATTAGTGTCTTCTTTTTTCTTTTTTTTAGATTCACAAATGAGAGATATCATATGGTATTTTTCTTTCTCTTTCTGACTTATTTCACTTAGTATGACAATCTCCAGGTCCATCCATGTTTCTGCAAATGACATTATTTTATTCTTCCTTATGGCTGGGTAGTATTCCATTGTATAAATAAACCACAGCTTCTTTACCCAGTCATCTGGTGATGGACATTTCAGTTGTTTCCATGTCTTGGCTGTTGTCAATAGTGCTGCTGTGAACATTGAGGGGCACATATCTTTTCAAATTAGAGTTCCCTCCAGACATATGCCCAGGAGTGGGATTGCTGGATCATATGGTAAGTCTTTTTTTAGTTTTTTGAGGAATCTCCATACTGTTTACCATGATGGCTGCACCAAACTACATTCCCACCAACAGTGTAGGAGGGTTCCCTTTTCTCCATCTTGCTCTTAAGTTGTAATGTATTTATGATTTTTAACCTACAGAAGCCTTAAATTTTAAGCATTTAATCATCCTTATTAATGACGGGTCTGTTAAGTTTCACTCTAAGATGTGTCCACCTGCTTCTCTGCTTTCAAAGCTCTCCCCAGTCCAGCATTCAGACATACTGTCATTTAAACTGCCTTCTATTTTGAAATGATTTTCTTTCTCTCTCGAGTTCTCTTCTCTGTCAGGAGCTGACTTGAGTGTATGCTGTGAGGTCACGCAGGGCACCATTTATTGTGAACCCATTTACGCTCCTGTCTTGAGGCGCCCAGCAGACACAACCTCCCAGTACGCCGGGTCTCTCCCCCTGCCATCCACCTGTTGCCTGGAGCTGCCTTTTCCCTTTCCTTCCAAGCGGTACCATATCACATGCAGACGGCGTGTTTTTACTATCTGGCAGGGTAAGTCTCTCCTCTCCTCATCTTTACTGTTCAAAGTGTTCTCAACTCTCCTCTCCTGTTTACTCTCCCAGATAAACTTTTCAATCATTCAGCGAAGGCCCAACAAATGATCCCCTTGGGACTGTCCCTCGAATGTCACGAAACCTGGAAATGACGGACAGGATTGATTTTCTCCATCATGAACGTGGTGTTTCTTCTTACTCAGCCCATCTGTAAATGTCTGCCTTTCTCGCAGAGGGGCCCCAAGTCCCAGATTCTCACAAAGCTGACGGCAGTCCAGGCGTCCCTCCGGAGACCCCAGCAAGGTCCCGCGCTGGGAGGGGCATCGTTGCTCCCGAGTCTCAGCGGCCCTGGGGCTCAGGCCACCTGCCTGTCACCCCGCAGCCGCCCGGCCCGCCCTCCGCGTCCGCGGTGGTTGGACGTTGGCAACGCGTTTCCGAAACCGGCTGCAAGCGGTGCCTTCCCTTCACCTGCTGGTTCCTCTGCGGCCTTGAGCCCCTTTTGGCGGGACGGCGGCATTCAGGGCGGACGGGTCTACTGGGCTCGCGTGCGCCCCCGCGGCCGGTGTCAGCGCGCAGAACCCGGGGGCTCCCGCTCCCACCGGCGGGCACTCGGGCCGCCGCGCTCCCCCCGCCCCCCCCCCCCCCCCCCGCAGGCGCGCCGCCGCCCACCGCGCGGCGGCTTCCTCTTCCCGGAGGCGGGCGGCCGCGGTGCAGGTGGCACGGGTCTTTATCTATAAATAACATCTGTGCAGTTTACAGTCAGAGAGAAAACGGAATCTTTTTTTGGAGGGCGAGGCTTTCAAATGAAACATGATCTAGGTTGTCGACGAGAGGGAAAGGAAAGAACCTAGCATTTTAGTATTTCCGTTTTCCCCTAAACTTCAGAGGCCCAGTGCACGGTTCACCTACAGTGTGCGGGCCGTTAGGGCTGCCGCAGCGAGGCGCCAGGCGGCGGCTCACCAGCCGACCTCCTCCTCTCGGGTCCGGGGGCTGGGAGCCAAGGCCAAGGTGGGGCGGCGCTGGCTCCTCCGAGGCCTCTCGCCTTGGCTTGTGGATGCCGTCTCCTCCCTGTGTCCCCACACGGTCACCCTTCTGTGTGTGTCTGAGGCCCAATTTCCTCTTCTTACAAGGTCACCAGTCAGATGGATCAGGGCCCAGCCTGATGATCTCACTCTATGTCCATCACCTCTTTAAAAACCCACCTCCAAATACAGTCACATTCTGAGGTGCCGAGGGTGAGGATTTCAACATTTGAATTCTGGGGACGCAATGCAGCCCACGACAGTGCTTCACTATGTCTGAGCTACCTGCCACCAGCTCGCACTGTGGTTTTGGAAAGTCACCGGGTATGTATTGTTTGTAATCTCATCCTGGCCAGAAGGAGACGGAAGGTTCTCTGAGCGCGAACATGTGCGGCTCCTCCGCTCTCTGTGCGAGGGGGTGCCACGTCCGTCCTTCTCTGTGGAGAGTCGAGAACTGCTGTGATTCCTGAATACTCTCCTCCACCACTGTCCCTCTGGTCACCTCTGAGCCTTCTCTTCAAGGTAAGGAGCAAAGACTGCCGGCTCATTTTGTTGTCCTGTGAATCCGGACTCCCGAGCTCTTGCCCCAAGGCCGCATCGCCACGTTGGGGTGGGTGCCGGGTGGAAGGCCAGCCGTTCTCCCTGCTGGCTTGCCTGTGCCGAGTGCGGACCCTGTGCTGACACTGTCGGGGATACTGGTCCAGCGTCTGAACCGCGGTCTGTCTGTCCGCCATGCAGGTAGCCTTGGGACAGTGCCGTCTGACCACACTGCCCAGTGCTCAAAAGACCAGTGATGTGCCTAGACATTCTAGGGCCATTTCTGATCTTAAAGGCTTTAAGTGTTTAATAAAGTACAACTTTGGCAGCTTTAGAAGACTTAGCTGGGACAGCTGAGTCTGACAGCAGGGTGGTTCCCTGCCTTTCTGCCCACAGTCACATGACACACTGTCTCACTGCTGCTCCAGTGAGGATGGAGTGCTGCTCAAACACGGCCAGTCAGACGCCCCACAGCCTAGCCCAGTACCTAGTTTTCTCTCCTTTTGCTGTAATTCTTGTTAATACTTATTAATTCCTGAGGGGAAGCTTGTTTCTAGAAAGAACAGCCCCAGATATGACCTGCTTAAAGGCTGGAATGGTTATTTTGGGGAAGGGTGACTGACAGATTCACTGTGAGGTGAGAAATATAACAGCCACAGGCTCATTTTCTACAGAGTCTTTGCTGCATGGTTCTAGAGACATCCAGTTTGCCAGTTGTCTGGTGACAGGGAGGCTCTCTCGTCCTGAGGGACAGGGGCCACAGGGGAGCCCATGCTCCGTGGAAGTAGGCGGCCACTTAGGGTGGGACCAGCACCTCCGCTCCTGTTCCTCCTTAACAGCTCGTCAGACCAGGTGACGGGCTGGGCTGGGTCTAAAATGGAGCAAGTGCTTCCTTCATCTAGTGATGCCGCCAGCCCCCCACCTCCCTGGGCCCGGGCATTCTCAGCTCTCTCTCAGGGAGGATGACTGATCTGATTATCTCTGTAGTCCCTGTGACTTTGCCGTGGCCTCTGGACCCGTGGTCGTGCCTACACCCGCAAAATTGTGCTTTTATGGAACAACTGGTCCACACCCGCACCTCGGTCAGCTGTGATCACTTTGTGGAAGCGAGTCCCCCTCCACCTGGGGTGGGGGAGAGCTCGGAGCTGGGGCCGCACAGCGAGCATAGTGTGTGCAAAGTGTGGCCCTGAGTTTGTCTGACTTTTCTCCCTTTATTACCCTTTGACCCAACTTTCTTATATTCTTTTTTTTTTAACTTAAAATTGATCAATTTATATTTTGAATAAGTAATGCATTTCTATGGTTCAAAAAATTTTAAATTATACAGTGGTAGAGAGTGAAAATTCTCCCTCCCACCCTGTCTTGTTGTCCAGTCCCCCACCCTCAGCCCTGTGGGGAGCCATGGTTAGAAGTTTCTAGAGGTCCTCCCTTCCAGGGAACTTTTAGGCATAAACACGCGTATCAGTACACATTGTGCATCTGTGTACAGATGCTCATATTTCACTTCATCCTTCCCCACAAGCAGTGCTATCCTACACACATTGTTCTGCAACTTATCTTGGATTTTTAAAAAACTAACAGCACATAAAATACTTCCTCATCATCATTTTTTAAAACTTCAAGTATTCTACTGTATGGCCATATCATAATTTATTTCACTAGCTTATTTTTTATTTAATTATCTCTTCTACAGGCAGACTAGGTCACGGTCAAAAGCATACACGCAACTTTTCTCAGCTATACAATGAAATGCAAATCCAGGTGCTGCTGCAAAGAGGTTTTTCAGATGTAATTAAGGTCTCTAATCAGGTGACCTTAAGTTAATCAAAGTGGAGACTATCCTGGGTGGGCCTCACTTCTTCAGTTGGAAGGACTTTGAAAAAGGCTGAGGTTTTGAAGTCAGCCAGAAGGAGAAGGAAAAATGCCATATGATATCACTTATATGTGGAATCTTAAAAAAAGAACACAAATGAACTTATCTACAAAACAGAAACAGACTCACAGACACAGAGAACAAACTGATGGTTACCGGGGGTGAAGAGGGTGGGAAGGGATAAATTGGGAATTCGAAAATTGCAGCACTTGGGGAGCGATGGAAACGTTCACTATCTTGATTGTGGTGGTGGTTTCAGGGGTGTGGACATCTATCAAAACCATCAAACTGTACATCTGAAATATGTGGAGTTTACGGTACAGGAGCCACACCACAATAAAGGGGTTTAAAAAAACAGAACAGGCTTAGGTCTTCCCTGAGCTCAGAGGTTCCAAATAGCAGCTGTGTCTGCAGTTAACTGTTCTCCATCTGCCTGGGTGGTCCTCCCCAGTTGTCACACACAGGTGACAAGTTCCACTGACCCATGGGTGTCCAGCCTGCTGTGGTTGCCTTCCCTTTCTTCTTGCCTGAGCTTGCTTAGCCCCAACAACCACACAAGGCGATTTCTTATGATAAGTCCATGTATGTGTATGTATCTAGATGGTATGTGATATATGTATATATTATAGTAATATAACAAATATAAATTATTTGTATTATCAATATATTAGCATATATTAATAATAAAATAATATACTTTAAACATGTATTAGATAAATACACAATATAAAAATTACTGGTTCAACTCCTCTGGTTAGTCTTTGCTGATACAAAATTTGGTTTCAAGAGTAGGGAGCTGTTGTGAAAAATACTTGAAATTTGGGAGCCACTTTGAGACTGAGCCGGGGGGAGGCTGGGAGAATTTTGGGAAGCACGGTCAAGAAAGTCTGAATGACTCGGACAGACTGTGAATAGAATGTGGATGTCCCAGGTGTCACTGGTGAGGACGCGGGGCGGAGTGAGACACTGGTAGGACACCGCAGAAGGGGATCCCTCTTATGTGGTGGCAAAGAGTTTAGTGACATTGTCCATAGAAGGCAGAGCTTGTAAGTGAAGAAGTTCCTATAAGGACATTTCCAAGCCAAGCACTGAGGGTTTGGCTCCTTCTTGCTGCTTATAGTAAAACGTGTGAAGAGAGAGATAAGTTGAGAGGAGAACCATCCAGCAAAAATGAACCAGCACCTGAGGATTTTGAAAAGCCTCAGCTCCCCAAGTGATGCTAGCAGTGCTAAAATTAAGAAATTCCAGCTGAACACGAAGAAGCAAGCCACCAGGACTCTTACAGCTTCAAGGAAAGGAATTCCGCCTACAACCACGTGAGCTGGGGAGAGGACCCCCAGCCGCACATAGGACCCCAGCCCCAGCCAAAGCCTGACTGCGGCCTTGGGAGACCCCGAGTGGAAGACTCAACTACGCCAACGCCACTGGGGAAACTAGGAGATAAGAAATGTGTGTTGTTCTAGCTGTTAAGTTCATGGTCATTTCTCACAGAGCACTAGAAAAGTGCCGCTGCCCCTTAGGACGTTACCGCTTATACACTGGGCTGAAGGGCAAGAAAAGCCAAGCTCAGGGCTGCTGGCTATAATTTATTATGCTCGTACTAAGGCAGTGGAATTTTGTAGCCCTTTTGGGCTTATGACCTCAGGAACTTCTTGTAGAGTAGCTCATGTTTGCTGATTGCTGTCAGCAGAAAACCACGAATCAGCCAGGATGTTTACCATACACCTGCAGGGATAACGCCGCCAACATAGAGAAGGCAACTTTTACCAACAGCGGAAAGGTCCAGAAGCACACAGGCACTGCGGCCACTGTTTGCAGACAGCTCCCAGACACCAACTCAGAGAGTGGCGGAGCGACACTCACCTGTGCTTCACCCACGTGTCACACTCGCTGACCCGCTCCGTGTAGTTCTCGGGCAGGAAGCCCCGGCAGCCGGTCCACTGCGAGGTCCCAATCACCCAGCCCTCGCTGGCTTCCTCCTGCTGAGTGGGGTCCACGAAGACGTGGTCGCCGGGACTCAGCATCAGCTCATCCACGTTCTGGGGGTTGTACTGGTACAGGACCCTCAGGGTCTAGAAAGGAGGCAAGTGTCCTCATGTCTCGAGCAAGGACGTGTGCTGGGAAAGAGCATTGGGAGGGTCTTTGCTCTCAGGCTCCCCTGATGGCTTCTGCGTCTCTAAGACGCATCCAAGCCTTTGTTGATGACAGTAGGATAGAACAAAAGGATGCATAGGCTTCTGTGGGTGCATTTAGAAGTGAATTTTGGTATCTGTCCCTATCCGTCTTACTATTATCTCTATTTACGTGTTTCTTATATGAAAATTCTCAAAGTGTAACGAGATGCTCACATCCACCCTCCTTGGAGTGAGGTGATTTGCAGCATCTCCCACACCAAGGAACGTGGTGGATTCGGTCATGCTTATTCCATGGGTCTGAAAGGAGGACAAGCTTCCTGTCTAAACCAACCAGCTCCATGGGGAGGAAGTCCTGGAATGCGACTTCACTCAAGTCATTAAATAGTTAATAAGCAACCCAGTGTATTCCATTATAAGCCTTTGCAATGGTGCATTTTTTATTTCCTCTTTAATTATAATGGTGCATTTCTAATACCAGAAATTTTTCCATTTTTCCCCCAAATTTCTATGTGTTTGCAACTCACTTACAAAAGAATGTTGATTTCAAAATGCAGACAACAAAGTGATTTTGGAAAAAGAGTAGAAGTTATTCCTGCTTCTAAAGTTCCTCCAGCCAAGGGCCCTGGGGCCAGTGCTCTGCCAGAAGGGGAGCCATGCACCTGTTCCTGTGGGGGGACCCAGCCCGACAGCCTGGCTGGGGCGTCCCTGGCCGGGCCCCCAGGCCCGGGTTTGCTCACCTGGTAGTGTACGAAGCGCATGTCCCGGGAGTAGAGTGCGGCGGTCCACTGGCAGCTGTGGCCCAGGGGGATGGCTCTGGCCAGCTGCTCCAGCGTCCTCTGGTGGTGGGGGTAGAACTTGTGGGCCAGGGTCAGATGCAGCTGCTTGGTGCAAGGCTTCACGGTGCAGTCTGTGAAATCAGGCAAATGGGGGCGCTGGGCACCTGTACCCAAACCGTCAGCACCGCACGCCCGGGGGCTCCCTGTCCCAGGGCAGCTACGTGCCCAGGTTGGCGGTGAAAACGCCCTTATACGTGGAGCCTCTGCCCCACCCCCCTGCACCGGGCGGGGCTTCCTCCGCAAGGCAGACACTCGGCCCCGATGGCGTCGTGGCACAGAGGTCACCTCATTAGTAAGGAGATGACTGGACGCCTGCAGATTGTACGAGGAAGTGGGAAAGCGGCGGGTGTGGAGATACAGGGTTCTTTTTGGGGCGGGGGGATGGTCTGTGGCCTACCAGTTTGCAAGCTAGTTGCCCAAATGATTAAAATCTGCATCCCCTGGGATACACAGTTGCTCAGTGGCCGGGGTGGGTGGCTCGGGCAGGCTCCGGGTCGTCGGCTTTCTGTTCATTTGCAGAGTCTTTGGAAGAAAAGGCCCCGGGCAATGCGCCTCCGGCAAGCACGGCAGCCCCTCTAACAGCGGCCGCTCTGGTGAGGCGGGTGCCCTTGGAGCGGCCGGGCCCTGGCCTTTTTGAGTGACCTCTGTCCTCGTGGCCCCAGCCCTCGTGGCCCTCCTCCCAGGGCTCTCAGGTCAGTGGGCGGCGGCACCCCGAAGCAGCCAGGATCTAACATCAGCCAGGCTGCCAGGCCGCTATGTTCCAGGGTGGCGGTGATCAGAGGAAGGGCACAGACTTTGGAGTCAGACAGACCTGGCTGTAGACCCATCCTGCCCCGTCTGGCAGGTGACCTTGGGAGCATCCTGGTCTGACTCAGCTTCAGTTTCCACGGCAATGACTTGAGGTGAGGACGGCGGCCCGCAGGGCTGTCGTGGGAAACCGGTCTCCTAACTGTCAGGTCCTCAGGAGACTCAGGTAGCATTAGTTATCTGCCCCCTTTCCCATGGGCCACCCTTAGCCACACGCAGGCTCTGCCCTCCTCCCCACCGCACCCCCTAAAAAAGTCAAAGGAGATGCAAGCGCTTCCGGGAGCCCAGACTTGGCCCCACCCTTGTCTTCCACCCTCTAGCTGAGACTTTGTGACCAAAGGGGAAACCAGTGAGGTCTCCACGCCCTGAGCTGCGGGGGTGAGAAGCCTGAAGCAAGAGAGTGTGTGGGTGGCGGGGAAATTCCTTTTCTCGGGTGTTTCAGCCGAGCAGGGGAGGATGGCCGTGCCCTGTGAGTCAGCGTGGCCTGGGAAAGGCCCGCCGGTCCTTATCAGAGAGATCACGGAGGAACCGGCGTCTGAGTGAGCGTGGCCCTGGGGACGCCGAGGTGGCAAGGGACACACTTGCTGGAGAGGACCCACCGGGTCGGAGTCGGCCCAGGGCACAGGCTGTGGAAGGGCCGGGCGGAGCCTGCCCAGGGTCAGGTGAGGGGCAGGAGGTCAGAGCCGGCCCCCCCAGGAAGCAGGGCCGGCCAGCACAAAAGCCAGTGCCAGATCCGGCCCCCACTGGTTAGGGGACTCTGTTGGTTTCTTGAGCTGTTGTCACAGACTGCCACACACTGGGTGGCTTAGGACAACAGACATTTCTTTTCAGAATTCGGAGGCCAGAAGTCCAAAGCCAAGGTGGCGGCTGGCCAGCCCCCTCTGCAGGCTCTGGGGAAGGTCCTCCCTTGCTCCTCCAGCTCCTGGTGGCTCCTGGCCTTCCTTGGCTTGTGGCTGCGCCCCTGCAGTGCCTGCGTCCAGTGTCACATGGCCTCTCTGTGTCTCCCTGCATCTTCTCCTCATCTTACAAGGACCCCAGATGTTGGGTTTAGGGCCTGCCCTACTCCAGTGTGACCTCAATTAATTATACCTACAAAGACCCTATTTCCAAATAAGGTCCTTCTCTGAGCTTCTGGGAGGACGTGAATTTTAGGGGACACTTTTCAACCCATGACAGTGACCTTGGGCAAACACTTTATCCTTCACAGCCCTGGTCACTCCTTTCTAAAATGGGACCATTGAGAGCCATTCGGGGGGGGGGGCACGAAGAGTCAGCGGGGTGCTGTGCCTGTTCGGAGGCCAGTAGCTGACACTTTTCATCAGGACAAGAGCCACGTTGTCCATTTAGAGACGAGGAGATTAAAGAGCTGTCCTTTGGACACATGTTTACAGAAAGGAGACCAGTCCTCAAAGACGCAGGTATGTTTATAATGATCTAGCAAATATGACCCCAGACCCAACAAGCCAGCATCCAGATGGAAACCTGGGGCCAAGGAACATGGCCACGTGGCTGGGATACACGTGCGTACACGTCTGCGGGGGGCAGGGACGGCCCCTCCCCCGGGTACTGCGGTCTCCTCGAGTTTCAGACTCAGCAAATCACAGCAGGACCAAGCACCTCTGGGTGCCAGGAAGTTCCCCAAACAGGCTGCAGAAAATGGCTCGGGGGTTAGAGCAGGTGATTAGGGGCACATCCCTAAGTGGAGATGAGGGAGAATTTGCGCCTGAGGTCAGGGGCAGAGTTCCCTCTAAACCCCAGCTGGCACCTCAGTCTCCAGACCCCGGCTGGTGTTGGAGAAAAGGGAATTCGGCTAATTCTCAAAGTGAGTCTAAATAATCTTTCCCCCAAGAGGCCAAGGAGGCAAGGCTACGCTCATACCTAAAAAATGAAAATGAACCGTCTAGGACTTGTGTTTACACACAGCGCTGGCCCTGTGAGGAGAGAGACCTTGGGGAGGGGGAGACACATAAGGCTGGGGGTTCCCCAACCCCCAGTGTGCACACCAGCCGACACTCCCCCGTCTCCTCGGAGCCACATAACGTCCCCTCCTGGGACAATCTCCCAGGTGGCTGGACTATGACTGAGTGTTTTGAAAAAACCACATCCCTGCAGACGAGGCTGCTCCCACTTAGAGGACAGCCTTCTGCTGGTTCTGAGTCTCTGTTCGCTCACGGTTTTGAAGGACATCCCAGCCCAGTAGGGAGGCTCTGACTAATTGTTCAGCTTTAGGTTAAGGCTGTGTCCCGGTTGCCGGTGGGAAAGAGCAGGTGGGGGCGGAAGTGGCCCGGTGAGGGCATGTGCACCCCCTGCCCCGGAGACCAGGCCAGCCAGGCCTCCAGCTGGCTGACATCGGAGAACAGCCTGCACTTGTGGTCCGCCTATCGCATCCGAGTGCGGGAGCTCAGCCCCAGGCACAAAAGGGGTCCCTTCCTCGGCACCGGGCCCTGCCTACCTGCCAAGGACGAGGCTTCCGAGGCGAACATCACGGCAAATTCCCGGATGATGTCTGCAGGGCCGTCGCTCACGAAGAAGCCCAGGTAGCTGATGGAGGAGTGGAGAACCAGGGGCACAGCCGCGGGGAAGGTCCCCAGGACCCGGTCCCCGGCTCGCTTCAGTGCCTCGTACAGACACTCCACCTTCTGGTCTTCGCACTGAGGGACAGAGACAGGACGGTCACCTGTTACCGTAATGAATAAAAGTCACCCGACACGGGAGGCTCTTTTGTGCTTGTGACACTATAACATAATGCAACTGGTCCTGGCGTTCGGGGCTATGGATTTGCTCTACAGCTGGTTCCCAGTTTCTTAGACAATTCAGGTAAAGTTCTTTTGGGGATGGAATACCCTTTAAGTGCCCAGGCGGGAAGTCCCCTGTCCGTCTAACTCCGCCCCTCACTCACTCCACCTCGCGGTGACGCAACCCTGCATCGCTTCTGGAGCCCCCTCCTCTCCCGGGCCCACAGCGTCGGCCTTGAGGCGGCCCCAGGTGCCCTGCTCAGAACCTACCCCACCGAGGAGAGTCGTAGCCAGCAGCGGACCACGCTCTCAGTCAGTGACTGAGCCATCCTTGTCCCTGACAGCGTGTCCTCCAAGGTCCAAGCTCCTCGTCACCCCCCGCCTGTCACTTATCACCCGCCTTCCAGCCAGACCGAGCGCCTCCTGGCTCCTGGGCTCAGCGCTGCCCAAGCCGCCACCTCAACTTGAAGCCCTTCCTCCACACGGAAGACTCTGTGAGGCCACGTGGGACCCCCGTAGGACCTGGACATGGCGACCCCCATGGGAGGCTGGCCGGTCCCTGCTCTCCCCAGCCACGGGCTTCTTCTGAATTTCCCACGCACTCCTTAGTCTCTGAGGGATAAACCTTATTGTCGCTTTTAATGGACACTTTCTCCCCCCTCCGAACTGGGGGCTCACTAAACTCACAAAACCCCGTGGGCTCTGTCTTTGCAGCCCTCGCGGGCCTGGAAAGCAGTGGGCACCACTGCACGTGGGGGAACAGCTGGCCACGTGGTGTTTCTCGGTCTCAGACATTGATCTGGACGCTCAGAGCCATGTTATAAACAGAGCTGCAGTGGACGCCACCACCTGGGGGCCGCACGTTCTCAAGTCAAAGGCAGAGAGAGACCCTGTTACACGCTTCTGCTGGAAAGGGGCTCTCGGCCACCAAGGCAGGGTGGGGCAGGGGTGGGGAGACCAGGAGGCTCAGCAGAAGGGAGGTGTGTGTATGTGTGTATGTGTGTGTGTGTGTCTGTCTGTGTCTGTGTGACACGGTCTGTTTCTGTGTATCTGTGTGTGACATTGTGTGTGTCTGTATATATTGCCGACTGAAATAAAAGTCACAGCCTAAGAGCTGAGCATTATGTTTTATTCAGCGACTTTCCAAGGACCTGAGCCCGGGACACGGCCTCTCAGATCGCCCTAAGAGACGGCTCCAAAGAGGCAAGGTAGAAGCCAGGATGCATATGAGTTTTCGCAACAAAGACCAGGTAGTCAGAAAATCGAAAGATGACTGTTAATTAAAGAAAATCAGACATCTCAAGTTAAGGAATTTAGCGATTTTCTGTGTGTGGGAAGGTGCAAAGGGCTGGGCTCATTGAAGTCACTCCTCTGATCTGCACCTTTGCTGTCTAGGGCAGCATCCTCTTCGTCCACATCCTGAGCCCCCTCAGGGGGCTCTGCTGGGGGTGGAAGCAGAGGCCAGGCTGCCTGCTTGTCTGCATCCTGAGTTCCCTCCACTTACTGTTGAGGGTGGTGGTAGAGGCTGATGACTTGATGGCCGAAATATTTTTCATTTACAGTATATGTGTGTGTGTGTCTGTGTGTGCATCTGTGCGTGACATGGTTTGTGTGTGTGGGTCTGTGTGTGCATCTGTGCGTGACATGGTTTGTGTGTATGCGTATGTGTGTGTGTGTGCGCACATGTGTGTGCATGTGCAGGCGTGTACACACCGCAGTGTAGAGATGGTTGAAGGAGATGGAAGCCCAGGCCAGCGCTCTCTCCCCCACGGCCAAGCATGTCCATTTCTAAGGTCATGTTTACCGCAGCCCGGCTGCCTCTTCTTTCCCTGATGAACTCCAAGGACAGCCAGAAAGGAGCCCGAATGTCACAAATGCCACCAGCCCAGCAAATGAGGATTATTGGCAGGGGCTCGGGAAGGTGCCGCTTCTCCTGTGCATCTTCTGGAAACCTTCCCTCGAGGTCTGCGTCCTCCTTTCCATGCAGCGCACAGGAGCCTGGAATGGAGGGCTCCCTGGCCCCGGTGGGACACTTAGAGCTTGCTGGCAGCAGAGCCGGGGCGGGGCCAGGGAGGTCTCCAGGCTTCCCTGGTCCAGAGCCACAGAGGAGGTGGTGTCCCTCCTTCCCTGCTTCGCACCTTTCCTCTTGTCTTTTGAGCATCCCAGGTCCTCCTCACCTTCCCAGAATGCCTATGGAGCTGCCCATCTGACTATTTTATGAGCAGAGGGCTGGTCCCCAAGGCAGGGAGAAGTTCTGCCTCTATGACTGGCCAATAATCTCCCATTCTCCAATTGATCCATCACACACTTGTGAAGCACCCACTCTGTTTGAGGCACTGTGCTAGTCTCAGCGGGTCCCACAGTGAGTGAGGCATCCTCCTTTCCTTGAGGATTTCAGTCTAGTGAGGGATACAGAGCTGCACCAGACACGTTGCCATACAACAGGGAAAGTGCCATCAGCGATAGAAATGAGAAGCTGGTGGGAGCACAAAAGGCAGCACCCTTTTCCGCCTAGAGAGCTGAGGAATACTTAAAAAAGGGAGGGGATAAATGAGTTGGGTTCTGAAGAATGAATAGGAGTTGACCTGACAAAGATGAGGAGGAAAGTAAAGGCTATCTCACCCAAAGAGGCCAGCTAACACCACCACTGCAGATCATTCCTTGAAAGAAAATCCTGTGGCTGCCCTCAGTTTTGTCCCATCACTGCCCAGTTATCGCAGAAAATGACTTCAGCTGTCGCCATGTTAATGAGCGTTAAAGGCGCATTGGGCGGACTCACCGTGAAGAAGTCACAGAGCGTTATGTGAGGGAAGACCTCGTGAGCTCTGTTCTTCGCACACTGCCTCTTGCTCTCTCTCCAGAACTCCTGGAGTTTTTCCAGCAGGGACCCCGTGGGGCAGAGGAAAAGGGCGTATTCCTGGGGAATGGGGTCGTTGAGAGAAGGGTCATTGCAGTGGGAGTGCAGCCTGCAACAGAGGATGGGACATGTTCACCTGTTGTGAAGAGTCTTTCCCCGGGGAGGATGGAGCGGGACCGCATCTCAGACTGACAGGCCGCGCAGAGCACCGAGCTGCACGCCCGGCGAGGCTCAGCAAGCCCGGGGCGCGGTGCGACCGCGGAGCAGGTCGGCGTCCGGCCGGTCTCAGCGCCAGCTGGTCTGATTCCCAGGCCCGAAGACCGAGAGGAGAGACAGGTGACAGTAACGCTCAGAACCTGGTTTTCTAATGATCTTTGGGGGCCAGGCATCTCCTTAGGGTTGAAAATTATATGGGAAAGACGGACATTTTAATTTTATCCCAAACTTCAAATTAAGTATAAAAATCAAAGCCACAAAGACCTGTATTTTCTGTCAATTTGGAAAGTTATTTTAAGTACTAGGAAAAATGATGGACAGCCCCAAATTCAAGTTCATGCTCACCAATAAAAAGAAAGAAATGGAGACAGGCATGAGACACCACTTTTCTTATTTGTCAAGTGAACAGAATGTCTTTCAGGGGATAAAAGTTACGCTCAGTCGTGTCAAAGGTGCTGAGACTTGAGGATGAATCTCTGCAGCCTTTATATGAAGCCACTTGCCCACGTGTGTCAGAGCCTTTAAACTCCTCTTCCTTCTGCACTAATAACTCCACTTCCAGACATGGGTCCAAAGGAAAAAGCAAAGGCGATTAATACAATGGCCTGCGTAGACATTTACTGTACAGTGATTTTTAATGGGAAAGAAGGAAAAACTAGATAAATAATGGTAAATTTATACATCAGGTACTTGTTAGAAATTATGGATTTGAATAGTTTCTGATACCTCCAAGAAGTGCTTGTGACATGATATGAAATTTAGGAATCGGTATACAACCACTTGAGAAAACATTCGACGTGCACAGATACCTTCTCATAATAATAATACAAAAATGCCAGCGGAGGAAGCTGTGTCCCCTTCATCCTGGCTGCCTTCCCTGGCTCACTTGTCTAGCGGCAACTCAGTTCATAATCCGCTTTGCTTTCTACTAGACATGTAGGTAACGAATCCATACATAGCACTTGTGTGTGTTTTATATAAATCAGAAGCAGTTCTTCAAATTATTCTGCAACTTGCATTTTTTACTTAAGACATTTTCGCAGCGTATACACAGCCATCTAGTTAAGTGTGTCAGCACGAACCGTCTAAGGGCTGTAACACGTTCCACTGTCTGCATGAGTGATATTCTGTCCATCCAGGCCATTGATGGGCGTGTACATTGGTTCCCTTTTTTTTGCAATGTCATAGCACTGTAGTCAAGACCTTTGTGCGTGTCTCTTTAGGCCCCTTGTGTTTCGCCACGGAATATACTCAGGCATGAACTGGTAGGCTGTGGCTACACACATTTTCGGGGTTGAGAGTCACCCTAGACTGCAACCTGGAAACTGAGACCACATTCTCCTCATCCCCACCAATGCTTAAAGCTGCCTTTTGTTGCTCCCAGCACCCTAATTTGCACCTCCCTGTTAGGAGTGAGGTTGGGGCCACTCTTGCAGAGTCCAGGGGCCCCACGCCTCCCTGTTCCTGGTGGGTCTGCTGGCCTTTTCCACTGAGTCGTCACTGGCAGGAACCAACCAGCACTCGTACAGCAGGGGGTTTGATTTTTAATTCAAATGTGGTAACTGACTTCAGAGTTACTCTAGCCCAGAGGGTCCTGGGTGTTTCTCTGCACAGGGGGTGCCTTTTTGCCCTTGGCCTAAGCTTTTCGAGGACATGCTGGACGCTCAGAGACCCAGTGTGGGTATTTGCCACCCTGCTCTGGGGGGGGGGGGCACCCCAGCCTGATGGGACCTGGGTTTTTTGCTTGGTTTTCACTACAGCTATTCCGGGGCAGAACGCAGGGGACTTCCCGCCAAAGGGCAGGACGACAGCATCATGGCACACGCAGGCAGGACTGGGTCTTAGAGATGGGGTGCCCCCTTTGATTCCCAGTGCAGAAAACCGGAGCCGTGGGCGGCAGCCGAGCTGGGAGGGTGGAGCCTCCGGAACCAGCGCCCCCGCCTCCAAGAACCTGGTGCCCTTAAGTCTCAGGGGGCGTTCATGGCCACCCACAAGCTCTCGCCCCATCTGAGGCAGCAACCTCCTTTTCCTATCAGCAAAAATGGCACTTCCCAATTTATTCAACAAATCACATGAATATTTTTCTTCATTGACAATCATGCCTGGGTTAAATCAGACTTTTAAGGGAAGAAAGCTTTGTTCAAAGTTCTCTCTCTTCTGTTTTCCATTTTAAATGCGGGCTCTTTGCGCCTCTCCCTGGGCGCTGGGTGGGTAGCATGGAGGTGCCACCGCCCGCCCAGAGTGAGCAGTGTCCCCCCTGCGGAGCCCTCCCGGCCCCTGTGGGCACCCCACTCACCAGTCTGAGGCCTCCTCCACAGTCTTCCTTCCAGTAGCTGCCAATGCCTTTAGCCTGTAGGGAATCGGGAGACAGGGAGGTCTCAGAACCCGCCTTCTACTCCTTAGAAAAGGTCAGAGAGGCAGGGGTGTCCCTGCTACTCCCGGGACCTTCAGGGGTCCCCCATCCAGGGCTAAATGGCGAGGTCTCAGTGGGGGATGCAGGCCTCTGCCCTCGTGGCATCACTGTGGTTTTGGAAATGCAGACAGCTTACATCTTCCCCCATCATTTTCCTTCCCTGGCTCCCACCCCCTGTCCCTGGCCAGAAGTCCAAGGACTCATGCCTGAGGGGCAGCCATGCCAGAATCCGGCCTCCCCAGCCCTACCCCATGCACCCTGCTCCCCAGCCAGATGCTCCCACTCTCGGACCCTCCAGTTGGTTATGCAGAGTCACGTCCCTGGCTCTCACTCCTGCCTCCTTGCCAAGACGCAGCGCGGTGCCGACCTGCCCTGAGAGGAACGACACTGGGCCTTCCAGGCTCCTCTCAGAAGTCTTCCTCTTCCAGGAAGCCTTCCCCGGACCACCCAAGCAGGGTGGATGTGCGGCCCTCCTGCGTTTCCCCACTGCACGTGTGGTCACTGGCCCCTCATCTCATTGGACTTGTGTCCGCCTGCCTGCCTGCGAGTTCCCTGGGAGTAACCGTGTCTTACTCATTGTTGAAACTGGCGTGTAAGTATGCTGCACTGAGTTTACCTGAAGGGGACCACACCAGACAGAATGCAGTGTGGCGAAGGGAATCCATCCAGGAACTCAGCCTGGAGGTAGCCGGGGTGTCAAGGAGGCATGGTGCCCGGGGACGCTGGTTTGGAGGGTACAGGCCCCGGGGTGAGGCTTCCTGAGTGGTCAGCAGGGGCCCTACCCCGGGCTTCAGCCTCAGGAAGACGTTAAAGACACGCTCCTCCACCTCTGACACATGGCTAACGCTTACAGCGGAAGGAATTTTGAGTCTGCTTCCAGCGGTAGCTTTGGTCACGTCCCTAAGGCTTTCCAGTCCTTGGGAGAGGGGTGCCTGCCCTGCCCTCCCACCACCCGCCCTCCCTGGCCTCCGGCCCCGTCTGCCTCTGATGGGTGGTGTCGGCACCCGGCAGGCACCCGGCAGGCACCCGGCACACGCTTGGTTCTGCTGCCATCGCACAGACCCGCATTTACCACGATACGTGCGATGACGAGGTCCCGACGGGTTGGGGAGGAAAGCGGTCCAGTCATTCCATCCAGTTGGGTCACAGGTTTGTTATCCATTGAAGGAAAGTTTGCCCCCACCCAAATCCACGTTACCAAGGGACTTCAGATGCACCTCCCTTGCAAATAAGCAAGTGGAAAGGGCAGGTCTAAGAACCTGGTTCCCCGTGGAAGCCGCACCCCGATGTTGGCCTCCTTGTTCTGTGGTACCCGCCTCTCCGAGGGGGTACTCCTGAGACTGCAGTCCGCGTGGCCCTTCTCCTTGGGTGAGCAGGATCGCGCCAGCCCTGCTGGGGGAGTTCCGTGACCATCTCCCTTCATGACCAGATATTAAGAGATCCCCCTGAGGACGGACAGTTTCCCTGCACATTTAGAAACGCAGTCTTGTTTATTTCAACGGGTCTCAACAACAGAGACCCCCCGACTTTGGGGCTTTCAAATTAGAGTGAAACGCCGTCTCAGATTCACTGGGCTGCCCGCAGAGAGGGTACAGCCAGGCCCCAAGCTCCTCCAAACCCTAGTTCCAATTTTCACAAATTTCAGGGTCCCCCACCCATCACCAGCCAGCAGAGTTTGTCGTTAAAAGGCAAAGATGGTGTCGTTTATGAAAGCAGAAAAGACCCTATTTTGAGATAGTCTCTAGCCCGCATGGTTCACCCCTTCCACAGGAAGTACGTGCTCTGAGCCCCTGCAGTTCTGCGGCCACAGAAGGGTGGGCTCTGGGCCCCAGGCACGAGCCCAGGGAGTGGTACTCACGCGGTGTGCGCCGGGAAGCCCATCCCCAGGAGGGGCTCCAGGAGCGAGGGGACGCTGCGGCCCCTGAGCTTGTTGAAAACCTTCGCGTAGAGCTGAGTCTCCCCTGCGGCCATCTCTTCCTGCTTCAGACTGAACAGAGCAGATAAAGCCGGAGAGGGGGAGGCAGGAGAGGCTGAGGCTGAGAAGAAAAACCTCAAGCCCTTTTTGATCTTTCTGACAAAAGCTAATATCCTGTTTGCATGAGATTCTGGCTTTCAGAATTCTCTCTGCAGAGCGCAGGTGTCGGGTCCACCAACGCCGCTTCCACAGTGGGGCTTGGGGTCCAGAGGCCCAGCTGAGTCCCTGCAGGGCCTGCATGGGGTTGGCCTTTGCACGGACTTGAGATGCCAGGTCTGGCTCAGACGGAGGGGGCAGGGCAGGGGAGTGGAAGCCCAGGCGGGGTTCTCCGCTGGGTCCCACCGGCCTCAGAACCCCGAGCCACCTAGGTCCTAGTCTCCTTTCCTGCACAAGACATTAAATCACAGTGTGTCTATTGTCTCTGCTAACTCTAAAATTTTTGGCTCTTTTAATTATTCATTGACTTTTTAAAAAGTTTTTAAACTTTTAAAGTTTAATATGCATTCAGAAAAGCTGACAAATCCTATGTTTGGGGCTCGATTCATTCTCGTAAAGTGAGCACACACACCTAATCCCTCCGGAACCAGAATAAAACAGGTCCTCAAGTAGGGGGATTTTGCCCCTCCCCAGGGGCCATTGGCCACGTCTGGAGACAGTTTTGGTTGTCACAGCTGGACGTGGGGTTGTTTACTACCGGCACTTAGCGGGCTGAGGACAAGAACACTGTAGTGCACACGACAGCCGAGAGGGATCCGCCCAAGACATCAGCAGCGCCAAGGTTGAGAAGCTCTGCCCTGGAACATCCCCAGAACCTCAGGACCGCCCCTGTCACCCCCAGGCCCTCGCCCAGCCTCGTGGTCTTTTCTCCTCCCTCCCTGCAAAAAAGGCAGCCACTGCGCTCCCTTGCGTATTAATTCTGCCCATCTTTAAACTTGACATAAGCAGAGCAATATGGGGATGTCCTCCTTCATGTCTGGTTTCTTTTGCCCAAAATTATATGTGAATTTTTTTTAATGGAGGTGCTGGGAATTGAACCCAGGACCCCGTGCATGTAAAGCACGCACTGCACCTCTGAGCTGTCCCCTCGCCCCACGTGTGTGAAATCTACCCACATCACTGCCTGTCGCCATAGTTAGCTCACTGGATTGCTGGGTTGTATTTCATCAGATAAATCACCATCATTTACTTCTCCAGTTCTCGGCTGACGTACATTTGGGTGGTTTTCAGTTGTTTCGTTGCAGCAGGCAGTCTTATAAATGTCTTTGAAGGCCAGATGTGAGCATTTCTGTTTGGTACCCATCTGGGGGTGAGGTAGTTGGGTCATGGGACAGACACATGCATTCTTTGTGAGAAACTGCCAAGTGATTTTACAAAGCAGTGGTACCAACTCCCCATCTCACCCTTGGTGGAGGAGAGCGCCTGCTGCTCTGCATTCTTGCCCACACTTGATATTATCAGTCTTTTAGTTTCAGCCAGCCTTTGGGTGTGTCACGGTATCTCACAGTGGTTCCAATCTGCATTTCCCCCAGTGGCAATGACACTGAGCACCATGAGACGGGCTGTTGGCTGTTGGAATATTCTCTTTGGGGAAAGGGCTGTCCTGGTTGTCTGCCATTTTTAAATTGGGTTCTTTGATTTTTCTTATCAATTTGTGGAAACTCTGAAGATGAGTCTTTTGTTGGACGTCTTTAAAGGTGGTGACTTATTCCAGGCTGCGGTTTGCTTTTTTAATTGCTTGTTAATATCTTTGGGTGAAATAAAATTTCTTAATTTGAATAAAAATTAATTTATCAATCTTTTCTTTTATGGTTAGAACTTTCTGCATCCTGCTCAAGAAATCATTGTTAATCTGGCATGGACGAAGGCAGTCTCCTAGGGTTTCTTCTTGGAGCTTTACACGTTTACTGCTCATATTTAGCTCTACGATCCATTTGAACTAACTCTGTGTGTGGTGGGAGGTAGGGGTAAAAGTCCATCCATTTCCCTATACTTTGTTCATTGAAAAGTGAATTGCAGAAGAGCGTTTATTATAAATCAGTTGACTGTACATGTATTTGTCTGTTTCTAGTCTATTATGTTTTCTTGTTTGGTTCTCTTTTTTTATTTGTTCATTTTTATATCTACAGTACACTGCTTTAACTATTAGAGTGCTAAGCCCTCTGATTTTATCTACCTCAAGATTGTCTTGCTCCTCTAGGCCCTTTGATTTTTCATATAAATTTAAAAATCAGGTTGCCACAGTGCGACATTGGAGAGTGCAGGAAGACTGATTCTCAGCCAAAGGGCCAATGCAATTCATACGAGAGAGGATAACATTTTCAACAAATAGTGCTGGAAAGCTGCGTATGGATGTGGGAAAAGTGTGACCCTCAACCCTTCCTTCACATCATTCACAAAAATTAACTCAAAATGTATGATATGGACACGAGCTAAAACTGTAAATTTTCTAAAAGAAGAACTCTTTGCTATGTTGGAGTTTGCAAAGCTTCCTTAGGACATAAAAAGCATGAATCATACCAGAAGAAAATTGATAAATTGAACTTCATCAAAACTGGAAACATCTGCTCTCTGAAAGACACTGTAAAGAAAATAAAAAGGCCAAGCACGGGAGAAAATATCATCATATGTACATCTGACAAAGGACTTACATCCAGAATGTAATTATGTATGCGTCTATCTGTATGTGTATATTCTTATAATGAAAAATAGGGAAAAACAATGCAGCTTAAAAATAGGCAAAAGATCTAAATGGCACTTAACAAAAGAAGATACATGAATGGCTAATGAGGATGTGAAAAGATATTCAATATATTAGTCATCAGGGAAATGTAAATTAAAACCGCAATGTGATACCACAACACACTTGCTAGAAGAGCTAAAATTGAAAAGACTGAAATACCAAGTTTTGACATAGCTGTGGAGTAACTGGGACTCTCATATGTTGTTGGTAGGAATGCAAAATTGTCTAAACATTTTGGAAAACATCTTGACAGTTTCCTATTGAGTTAAACATACATTTGCTACATGACCAATCTGCTCGTAGCAATTTACCAGGGAGAAAAGAAGAGGTAAGTCCACACTAAAGCTTGTATATGAATGTCCATGGTGGCTTTTATTCACAGGAGAAGACTCAAACTGGAGAGAATCCAGATGTCAATCAACTGGTGAATGGATACACAAATGTTGGGATAACACGTACCACTAATAAGAAACACATTGCAGATTGATGCAGCAGCATGGATGAATTTGAAAGAACATTATGCTGGCTGAAAGAAGCCACACATGAAGTCGTGCATATTACATGATTTTATTTAAATGAAAATTTTAAAAAGCTAGAACTAATTTATAGAAACAGAAAGCAGACAAATGGTTGACCCAGGCTGGGGTATGAAGGGGTTTGGGGGATGACAGAAATGTTCTATGTCCTGATTTGGTGGTGACTATATGGCTGTATAGATTTTCAAGACTGATTAAACTAAGCACGGTACATTTTATAGTGCGTAAACTAACCTCAATAAAATTGATCTTTAAAAAGGAAAGGGAAAGAATCCAAAGGACAACAAAAACAATATGCTAATTTCCACCAAAAAAAGCCCTGTTGGAAATTTTTTTGGGATTATGTGAATCTGTGGATCAATTTTACAATATTAGGGTTTTCATTCCATGAATATGGTGTATCTCTCTATGTATGTAATTTCCTGTGGTAATGTTTTGTAGTTTTCAGCATCTGGTTCTTCTGTCACTAAGTTTATTCCTACATGTTGTGTGTTTTTGATGCTATTGTTTAAGAATAATTTCCGTTTCCATTTCCTTGCTGCCAGTGTGGAGAAATACAACTGATTTTTATGTATTGACATCACATGCACTAATCTGGCCAAGATTACTTGTTAATTCTAATATTTTGTAGATTCTTCTGGATTTTCTCTGTACACAATTATGTAACCTTCAAATAGTGACAGTTTCCCCCTCACTTTCTAACATTTATAAACTTTATCTCACCTTCTTGCCATATTGCCTGGCAAAGACCTCCAGGACCATATTGAATAAAAGTGATTTTTTTGGTAGATACTCTTTATCAAATAAGAGAAATTCTTTTTCATTCCTAGCTTACTGAAGTGTTTTAAAATTTCATTAATGGATATTAAATTTTATCAAATGCTTTTTCTGCATCTATTGAGGTGATCATACCTCTTTTATTCAATGAATGAGGTAATTGACCAACTGATTTTTGAATGTTAAATCAACCTTGTTTTCCAAAGATGAAACCTCCTTGGTCTTAATATGTTATTTTTTTTTATATACTGCTGGAACCAATTTGCTAATGCTTTGTTTCAAATTTTTGCATCAATGTTTATAAATTAGCCTGTTGTTTTCCTTTCTTGTAATTTCCTTGTCAGATTTGTTATCAGTAGAGTGACCAGCGCATTCTGATGTACCTGTGACTTCCTTGGTCTTAGCCCTGAAAGTTCCCGTCCCAGGAAAACCCCCTCAGTCCCAGGGAAATAAGGACCGTTGGTCACCCTAAGTGTCAGCATTATTCTGGCCTCATAAATGACTTGGGAAGTATTACCTCTTTCTAAATTCTTCAAGTTTTTGTAAGGTTGGTGTAATTTCTTTCTTAAGTGTTTAAAAAGATTTATCAGTGAAGTCTTCTGGGCCTCAAATTTTCTTGGTAGAGTTTTTAACTGTGGATTTAATTTATTTAACAGGTATAGGAGTATTTTACTTTTATCTATTTTATTAAATTGTTTTTCAAGGAATCTGACAACTTTACGTAGGTTGTCAGATTTCTTGGCATAGAGTTACCAGGGCTTCTTTATTTTCTTCCAGTTCTGTTACAGTTTTCTGTGTCCAGGTCGGGTTGTTGATCTTAAAAATGAAAGTCAGGTTTTTTTACCAGCAAAAATGGGTTTATTCGAGAATAGTAGAGAATTGCAATTTAGGACAAGCAAGGCGTGGCAAAAACCACAGGCAAGTCCAACAAACAAAGGAGAGGAATATTCTTTTATAGCATGAAGTGGGGAAGTCGGGAGGGCTTGTTTTGGACTCAGTCCATGGGGAAAAGTGAGAGTTCAGGGTGATGATGGTTTCTCACTGGCTGAGTGGCTGTGGTGTCAGTTTCTCGTAGGAGCGGCAACATGCATCTTTTCCTGTTGGGGCCCACTGGGGCCCGTTGGTGATCTTTCCTTTTGATGATTCTTCTGTTTGGGTCTGTAATTGACCATTCTTCCTGTAATGACATCTACCTGTGCGTCTGTGAGAGCTCCCCCTTCTGGCCTCCCGGCTCCATGTTAGTGAGGCTCCCCTCTTCAGTTGGACAACATTGTGCAGTGTTGATGAGATTATTCTTAGATATTTGATTATGATTCATGCACTGTAAGTTACATCTTTTTAAAATGTCATGTTCCTACTCTCTGTTACTTGCAGATCAAAATGCTGTTGATTTCATGTTATTTTACATTTCACTTATATCCACAAGTTTTACGTGAATTACTTACTAATTCTAATGTTTATCTTTAGAATTTTGAAGATACTTTATGTTCAAAAATAATTTTGTCTAACAATAATAATAGCTTTATTTCTTTTTTCCCAGTACATATTCTTTTCTTTTAAAAATTCTCCCTTCCTTTCCATTCTTCCATTCTTCTTTCTTTCCTTCACCTTTTTTCCTTTTCATTTTTTTTCTTTCTTTTTCCTTCTCCCCTCCTCCTCCTCCTCCTTCCAGTTTTATTGCACTGGCTTGAGCTGCAAATACTGAATCGTCTGGTATACGTCCATACAGCGTGTCTCCTTATGTTGCTCCCCATCTCAGAGGGAAAGCTTTCAATATCTCACCTTTAAATGTGAAATGTAAAAATTATATTTTAAAATAATGTCATTTTCCTTTGAGTTCAAAAGATGAAATAATTTTATAATCAAATAAATTATACAGCTTAAATTTGAAAGTCTGAGAGTAGACAAAAGGAAAAAAAGCAGATTTGGGGTCTGAAATATAGCCTCTACTCAAACATATTTTTCTTTCGTAATAGTAAACCACTTTTTGAGCAATTGTACTTCTATAAAAATGTAAATTTCTCTTTTAAAAAAATCTTATTTGCGTAAACCAGGAAATGCCCTAACTAAATTCCTTTTTTCTTGGCTTGCAAAGTTACCTTCCAAGGCCAACAGTGAAAAGACTAAAGCTTCCTAATTGACAGTTTCTACTGTGATTGACCCCCAAAGCCTCCCCTCACTCCCTAAAGGAATCAAGGTGGAGACAGACCACACCTGTAGCTCAAGCTGTGCGCACAGGGTCACTAAGGCTTCCCAGCTCCTAGGGGAGCCCTCAGGTAGGATGACCCTCTCCTACCTCCAAACAAAGACCTCCTAAGACACCAGCGTGGTAAATATCAGATGCCAGCCCTAAGTATACTGATTTCTGCTTCCTTAAGATTTCATTTTGAGCTTGATGGAATTGATTTGTAAGCAACCTTTCTGAGAGGCTACTTCATGGCGACAGAAGTCAGCTACCTGCAGGGGTTTCTTCCTAACACCTCCTGGGGAACTGGCTCGATCTTTGACCTCATCTGAACCACATGCCAACACGTAACACATGTCAGTATGACCTTGTGATTGCTTTTGGTAGTACGCATGTCTGCTCAGTAGTGTTCGTCCACCTTGGATTCACAATCAGCTCCTATATGTGGCGTGCACAGCACACTCATTACCGTGCCTGATACCCTAAGAGTCCATTCTAGACTCTGTCCTCCGAGAGCTGTGCTCTTGTCGGGAGGTCCACCCACAACAAGCAGGTGAAAGCAAATAAAGCATTAAGTTCCAAGTTTCCTGTCACTGTCTTTGAGAGCAAATATTCCTTCAGGGACTGGAGAGGGTAGTTAGGAAAGGTGCAAAAGGAGGGATGTACGAGCTTGAAGGTTACCTGGTGTTAAATCCCAAAGACACTGAGAGATGTGTGGGCACGTGCTGGGAGGCGGGGAAACAAGACTGAAGTAAACCACCACTGGCTGAATGTATCTCTTTGGCTATTGTTGCTGCAAATGAAAAATATTGCAGCCGTATCAGTAAACAAGGGATGCTGTGGCCATCAAGTCATAAGCCGGTACCAACATCCCTGAAGGTGAGCCAGAGGGAACTCAGGGTGGGGACAAGCAGGCAGCCTGGCCTCTGCAGCCACCCCTACCGTGCACCCTGAGGGGACTCAGGACATGGGCCCTGGGCAGCTAAGGTGCACACCACAGGAGTGGTTTCAGTGAGCTCAGACCTTTGCACCTTCCTGTACCTAGAAAAGAGCTGAATTCCTTAACTTAAGATATTTGGTTTTCTTCAATTAACAGTGATCTTTGGATGTTCTGACTACCTGGTCTTTCTGGCAAAGCTCCTATGTATCCTGGCTCCTCCCCTGCCTCTTTGGAGCTGTCCCTCAGAGCGAGCTGAGAGGCCACCCCCCTGGGCTGGAGTCCTCGGAAAGTCCTCCGAACAAAGCATAATTCTTAGCTTTTCGGTTGTGTAATTTCTCAGTCGACATCGCCATTGGTGAATCCCACCAACACCTCGCTCCTGCAGCGGTCCCCAGCGCAGCCCTCGATCTCCACCTGCAGCACTAGCCTCCGGTCCAGGTCACAGCCGCAGGGGCCTGGGTTCCCAGCAGCCTCCTCCGGGCTCTCTGTACACCCACCCTGCGCCCATCTTGCTGCACACACACAGGTGAGTCCCGACCTACGCCTCTCGGCACCTCCGTGCCTTTCCCTCACGTGCAAACCAAACCAGAGTCCTTCCAGGGGCCCGGCCGTCTGCGATCTGCCCATCAGCCTGCTGCTGCAAAACTGGCCTCTGTGCCTCAAAAGATGGCCTAAGACTCGGAGGCAGAGTTTGGGGAGAGTCAGAAAAGAAGAGCCTACTGCTTTGCCAGGCGAAGTGGAGTTGCAGCAGGCTAATGATGCCTTCGACGCTGAGACTCCGTCCTGGTGTTGGGGTCTTGAGGTTTTATAGAAAAACTGGGTAGAACAGAGAGGGGCTAACGATTAGGGCGTTTTACAGGGCGCTGCACTCCTCCCAGCGCCAGCGAACCCTCCAGGTGCCGCAGGAGCGACTCCAGAGGGCCCGCCCACTCCTCTGAGGTCACCAGCCTGTCATCTCCCCCCGGGGCACAGCCCCAGGGCCAAAGTCGCTCTCAGTGAAGAATGCACAGGAAGGGGGTGTGCAACGGAAAAGCCTGGGGGCTGTTCGGCATCAAAGCAGGAAGGGAGAAAAAGCAAGTGCCGGGCCTCTTGGTCAGAGCCAGTCAGCCAACTTCTCTAGCACTGGGGGGGTCAGCCTCCCAGCCTGGTCCCCACTCCCTCAAGCCTCGCCAGGCACATAAGCTTTCTTGACTTTCTCAGTTACCACCAGCTCATTGTTTCCCTCTGGGCCTTTGGCGTGATGGTCTGATGCTTGGAGCAACCCTCCCCTCCTCGGCTCACAAGTCCCATTTTATCCCATCATCGAGGTCTTGACTGAAAAGTCACTTCTTCCACCAGCCTGTGTCATCACTCCCTAAGCCTTGCCCAGCCTCATCTCTTCCTAGGTTTTGTCGCCCTCTGAGGCCACAGGCGAGTGCTTTGTCCCCCCTGCCATCTGCTCTGAATCTGTATGCCTGGCTCCCAGCAGATGGCCCATAACCATTTGCTGAACAAAGAACGCACGATTCTCACCTCGCTCCCGTTCATGCCGCCCTTCCCAAGGGGCGCTCAGCCCCCTCGCCCGTCGCAGCAGGCCTGTGTTCGCTCCTGATAAAACACCGTTTAAGCCGCACTGTGTGTGGAAACCTCTTGGGATGCAGAGGCCCCTGCGGGATGGAGGGCGAAGTGTCTCTTAGATCGCTGGCTGCAGGTTCCCCATCCTTTGTCTGCAGAGTGGCTGCGGGTCTCACCCTGGGCCTGGGTTAGAGGGGTGGAGACCCCCACCCAAGCATCGCCTGCCCCCTGGGTGAGCTGACGTGTTCTTTTAGGTAAGAGGAGTGCCTGTGTTCCAAAGCCTCCCTTAGGTGAAGTTTCTGAAAAGGTCTGCTTACCTTCCGTAAGTAAGGTAAAGTAATTAAGGTAAAGGCAGCCGCACGTTCCCCTCCAGGCCCCTGCAGCCCTACCAGCGCCGGCCACTTGATAGCTCCCTCCAGGTTGGGTTACGCAGAGGCCCGCGACACTGCCGTTCGCTGCGATGATCCAGCCGACAAGGCTGAGTGACTTGGTGGAAATATTTCCCGCTTGGACTAACCGGTTGGCGGCCTGTTTACCATCACGCCTTCTTTTATAATGAAAAAAGAGACTGTTTCTGCTTTCTGTGATGGCTGCTGCGGAAATGGTGAGTCCGTGGGTGGTGGTGGGGGACGGGGGGCGGGGGGGGAGAGAAGACGCTTCTACAAGGTGACGTTCCAGCAGTTCTCTGCGTTGTGAAGCCTCCTGACGCCGGCCGGGTGGAAGGGGCTTCCTGACGCAGATTCCACATTGCAGAAACCCTTTGGCCATTGAGTTTTATTCTTGTTCTAAAGTTAGGCTGTGGAATTTGCTACCTGCTGCTAGTAAGTGGCAACCGTCAGCAAAGTAAAAAATGGTGAATGTGATTTTATTAGTCTTAAGATACTCTGCAAAGCTACTCTTGGGATGAAAATGAAATAAATATTTTTAGTGCATAACTGTTGCATAAACAGACCCTGTCGTAGGAAAATCTAAGCAGACAGAGTTTAAGTGGATGAACAGTTCCCTTTTGAATTTCAAACATTACAAGTAAACAAAAAGAAAATAAAAATGGTTGAGCTAAGCATCTATGCTCACACGGCTGTTGGAAGCTGTTGGAACCTCTCAATTGTAGCCCTCGGCGGAAGCAGGTTCCTGGAGGGCTGGTGCCTGACTCCTGGGAGGGTGGGCTGGAATCTAGTTGGGAACATGCGGCCCTTTCCTTGCTCCCTCCGCCTCCCTTCGAGTGACTGGAAATGCCTCTCTGGCACTGAGGTGGGTGGAGTTCTCTTGGAGGAAGCAGAGCCCCAGTGTGGCTTTGGAGCAAGCCCGCTGTCCCCAGCCACTCCTCCTTCTGCAAGGCAAGGGGGGCAGGGGCTGGGCACCCAGAGGGCAGGGATACTTTCATCCTTAACTAGGTCAATCCTGTGCGAGCCTGGAAAGGGTTGTGTTTACGGGAAGCTACAAACACTGTGGGTGGAAGTCCCCTCCCTGGTGCCGCCTGCAACTGGGGGCACGGACACTACTTTCCTGGTAGGTGCTTGCCTGGTGCCGGCAAAGGGTGGGGTTTATGTGGGACCAAGAGCCGTGATGAAAGAGAAGGAAAGCATTTGAAAGTAATTTATCTTCTGAAAAATAATGGTACGCTAACTTCTAAAGGTAAAAAGGCCTGTCTCTATAGATACGCTGTTCAATTGATTTGAGGTTGGTTGAACAAATAATGGGAAAGTCATGTTTGGGGCAGGACTCCGTTCATATCTTTTCGCTCACTTCAGAAGTGTCTCTCTTATCTGCTGTAGCTCGGGAAAAACAAAATGCATTCTCCCTGGACAAATGGCTTTGATTTATTGGCAGTGAACAAGCTTCTTGTGGATAGTCAGATTTCAAAGATTTAACACGACAAAGATTCGTTTGATGCTAAAGCTATAAATAAGGACTTGATGCTTTCTGCTCTTCCCGTGAAGGAGGTGGAGGTGGAGGCAGAGCCTGGTCTCAGAGGTCCTGAAATAGTCACCATGGGGGAAAACGACCCGCCGGCTGCCGAGGCCCCCTTCTCCTTCAGATCGCTTTTCGGACTTGATGATTTGAAAATAAGTCCTGTTGCACCAGGTAGGTGGGCGCACGGGTGTGCTTACTGCAGTCCCCTCCCCCCCAATACACATGCCCAACGTGGCTGAGTGTCCCCTGGGGAAATACCTCGCCGGGCGACCTCGCACCCACCGGCTGACACACACGCTTCCTCGGGCTTGCGGAATCCTGGAGAGACGGGGCATTAGAGAGGCCATCACTTTGTTCAGCCCCTGGCCAACTCTCTGGAGACAGGTGTCAGCCTTCTCTGGATGGAGCTTCTCTGAAACTGACCCTCCAACTGCCCCTTAGGTGTTAGGTAGTTAGGGGACAGGTCCTGGTCAGGAAATCTCTTAGCCCCCCAGGAAGTTCTGAGAACCCGTGGTCACCAGCCCTTCCAGAAAACTGACAATAAGCTGGGTGTCTCTGAAGGTATCGGATGCCTAGATTAAAATTCAACCGCAGGTGACAGAGGTGCCCCTAGCAACTAAAGGAAGAAAAGCTGCTTTTGGAAATGGGTCATAAATGCTTGGAGAAATAGCAGATACCTTAATGCCTGGATAGGATCTTTTTGGCAAAAAACTATCAGGACTTGTCACCGGAAGATGTGGCTCCCTGGTCCGGATACAGCCAGGAAGACTGACCCCAGGGGCTGGGAAGATGGACCCCTGGGGGCTCTGGTTGAGGTTCCAGAAAGCATGGAGTGGGACCTGTCCTAACGATTCCCTTTAAACCACCTGGACAGCTGATGTGGACGAGGTGGAGAGGATGGGAGGAGAAGCAGAGGCTTCCATAAAAGAAAAGAGCCACGATTTAAAAATACTTCTCAAAAATCAGCATCAGCGTAAATGAAAGAAAAAAAATACCCTGCAATGAACTGACCACCAAAACCTACCTGGTTTTTATGTTTTCTTTGTCCCTTTCCTGTGAGTCTGAACGCCCGTAAGTGTGAACTCATGCATAGAGCAGATGCAGGCAGGCGTTTTCCCACACGTTTGGGGGCTGTATAAATGCCTTTTTTATGGGATCAGAGCATTCCATCGACCGGATGTGTAATTTACACAGCCATTCTGTCATCATTGACATATACTTGTTTCTAATGTTTCATGATATAAATAGCACAATATACATTCTTCTCTGCTGATTTTTGATAATTTTTTCATGATTGACTCCTAGTGGGAAGGAATAAAAACTTGTTAAAGCTTTTCTTTTAAATGAAGCAATGCATTGTTCATTATAGAAACTTAGAAAATCGAGTTACATGGAAAGGCTTTTTAATGACCCACAATTTTACTTCTGCTCAGAAACAGCTCTAGTGGCGCTTTATTACTGGATTTCGCGCCTTCTTCCTATCAAAATATCTTTTTACAAGTGCGTTAAAAAATTAATTTTTCCCTTAACAGAGGCACTGGGGATTGAACCCCAGCCTCATGCATGCCGCCAGGCAGGGCTCTACCTGAGCTATACGCCCCACTCCCAACACATCCATGTTTCCCTTTGGAAGTGACACATACAGGCAGGCCCTGGAGTTACTGTGGGTTCGATCCCAGACCACTGCGATAAAGCAGTATTGCAATAAAGTGAGTCTGCCTGACTTTCTGGTTTCACAGTGCAGGTAAAAGTTATGTGTACACTGTAGCCTATTCACCGTGCAATAGCATTACGTCTAAAAAACCACGCACATAGGCCTTGACTTAAAAATTAGTTTTAACGTTGTTAAACAATTAACGTCATCGCTAAAAACTGTTAGCTGTCATCTCACAGCGCAGTGTTGCCACAAGCCTTCGGTTCTCAGCAACGACAGTATCTGTGAAGCGCAGCAGGACGGGCTCTGCCTGTGCCGTTCGTACTCTTAAGCTTTTTAAAAAAACCTTTAAAATATCGTGTTCATCTTTCCATGGCATTAAATAATTAAATTGTCTTTAAGGGTTGGCAAACTACGACCCCGGGGCCAAACCTGGCCCACCGCTTGTTTTTATAAATGAAGTTTTACTGGGACACGGACGCATCCATTTATGCGCACTGTGGCCGGCTGCCTTCACGCCAGAGCGGCAGGGTGGAGTGGTTGTGACCGAGACCGCGTACGGACCGTGAAGTTCAAAACATTTACTATCAGGTCCTTTAGAGGAAAAGTTTGCTGGCCCCTCTGTCATTTAGGCGTCTCTGTACCTTTGTTATTTCACCAGCCCCCTTTTCACTGGCCATTTAGGCTGTTCCCACACGTCCGTGTATCAATGTTATAAATGCCACTCCTTCCTCCTTTACATGTCCCTGTACATAGAGATTTGTGTGCATCTGTGATGGCTTTTTAGGATAAATTCCTAGAAGGGGAATTAATAGGTCAAAAATTCTGTCCATTTTCGAGCGTCTTGGGACATATTTCCAATTTGACTCTCAAAAATGTACACAGTCTATAATCCTATTGACTGTTAAGTGTGATCCATTTCCTTTCACTTTGAACTTCAGTGGGAATAACTAATAATAATAATAATTCATTGCAAAGTTGATATTATATCTAATTTGCATTTTTTCCTATTTCCAGAGAGGTTCAATGTCTTCCTGTGCTTGCTTAGCATTTGCATTCCTTCTTTGGAGGGATGCCTTTTGCTTTTTATTGCAGGCGCCCTCAAAGACAGGGCGAGGAGGGGGTGGGGCCATAGTGGGACACATGGAATGCGGTGGAGGAGCCACAAAGGGGCAAATGGGAATAGATACAAAGGTTCTAATTGAACAGCATTCTTTGGGTCTACAACTTGGGCTCATTTCTTAAATCTCACTCCTAGATACAGAAAACTAGAGTCGTTCTGGGGTTCCTGCTGAGTTTTAAAGTGTGAATGGAGCGTGGGCATCTCCAGAGGGAGAGTGACTAATTTAGTGCGGGCTCCTGGGGGTGGGGGAAGTGGAGAGGAGGTCGGTGAATTGGTCATCCTGAAAGGAATTGGTCTCTGGCCCTGGGATAAAGTCACCTTCATGATCATGAAGCCATCCATCTGTCCATCCGCTCATCTATCCATCCATCCACCCATCCATCCAAACACCCACCCACCCATCCACACACCCATGCACCCATCCGTCCGTCCATCCATCCATCCATCCATCCATCCACCCATTCATCCATCCATCCATCCAACTGTCCGTTTTACTAATGTTCATCAAGGACTGTGGCATGGCAGTGCTGTTCTAGGTGCTGAGGACACAGACTTGCACGCACCACCAGCTCCTCCATCCGGACCTAAGACGAGTACCCTGCGGATTGCACGTTCTCTGCTCTGCTCCAAGTGTGGGGTCCATCTCCTAGGTCCCTTGTTCTTCCCTCTCTCCACAGGCTCTTTCCTTCCTTACTCTTTCCTCCTTTTCCTCCCATTTCATCACTTTCCCCCCATTTTTGTCTTCCAATTCTCTTCTTTTTAGACAACCTTGAATGGCATTGACCATTTCACAATCACAGTCTTTATTGGCAGTGAGTAGAGCTGTGGGTTTCCGAGGACAGGCAGTGGGACATCTTTTCTGCTCTTCCATGGAACAGCTCTGGGCTCTGCATCTCCAGGAGCAGGAGAAGAGAGGTTGGGACAGTCTCTGTCCTGAGAAATCGTGTGCTGCCTGGAAGCCTTCCCCCCATCCCGCATTCCAACTCTCCTAATTTTAAGTGAACACAACTTCAGCATAGATGTATTTTTGAGATTGATGAGACAATTTGCATGAAATGGCCTGTTCTCCCAAGGGTAAAGGCTGCCAGTGGAAATTCTCCTGTTACCCAGAGAGGCTTATACTTTTGGATAGAAGCCTTCTCTTCTACCAAATCGGCCTGGTCCTGCAGGCAAGAACTAGGGAGAGTCTGGGGTTTCACCCTGTTTGCAAGCTAACAAGTCAACCCGCCAAGCCCCAGGGATGCTGGCAGAAGACTCAGCACCCCGTCCCAGGTCAGCCACGTGTGCACACAGGTGCTACGTGCATCTTGTTTGAGTCGGTTACGCTTGGCCGCCAGGTCCCACGGGGGTGACGGGGAGCAGCCCAGGAGCAGGTGGCACCAAGGGTGTGTCTGCGTCACAGCTGAGGAACCCAGAGCTGAGGGGACCCACATCTTTCTGAATGGGCTTTGAACAGACCTGCCCAAGCTTTGCCCCAAAAGAAGATAATTATATTTATCAAGCCAGACAGTAAATAACCTGCCCCTTGCTCTGGAGAGAGACACTGTCTTCTAAGGCTGTTTGCTCTGCCAGCTTCCTCTAAGACATGGGCTGGAACAAAGGCCATTGGTGTCTGTGCCCAGAACTGGCGGAGAATGATCTGCATGTCATGCAGTGGTCCTTTCAGAGGTCCCAGCTCTCCCTCTCCTGAAAGCCCCTGCTTGGATTTTGCGTGTCTCCCTCCTCTGCAGGACAACGTCCTTGGAAGCTGAGGTCCTACTCGCTCTCTGTGTGAGTTTCCCAGGGCCACCACAAACTTGGTGTTAAAACAGCAGAAATTTATCGTCTCCCCATCTGGAGACTAGAACTCTGAAACCAAGGTGACGACAGGGCCACACTGCCTCTGATCCCTGCAGGGACGTCCTGCCTTGCCTCTTCTTACATTCTTGGGTTTGCCGATGATCAAGGGGTCCCTGACTTATAGATGAGCCACCCCAGTCTCTGCCTTCATCCCCACATGGCGTCCTGCCCGTGTATTCCTAGCATCTTCCCAGCATCTTCCCTCTGCGTGTCTGTCTGTGTCCAAATGTCCCCTTTTTGTAAGGACACCAGTCATGTTAGATCAAAGGCTACACAGATGACCTCATTTTAGCTTGATTGTCTCTGTAAAGACTCTATGCCCAAATAAGATGATATCCCGAGTCCCGAGGGCTTGAACGTCAGCGTACCTTTCGGGAGGGACACAGTGCAACCCATCACACCATCCCTTACCTGAGGGCGGAGTGAAGTGGGCTGGGGTTGGATGGCGTGGGACCTGCTTTCAGAGAACGTGCCCTCAGGTCGGTGCCCTTTCTCCAAGTCGGCTTTCTTTGGGCTAGAGCATTCTCTGCATTGACAGGAGGGGGGATCAATTGCTCAAGTTTAAGCTTTATTTCATTCCAATTTGCTGCTCTGTGGCATTTCGAGATTCCCCCATTTTTTTTGGTTTCCAGATGCCGATGCGGTGGCTGCCCAGATCCTGTCTCTGCTGCCACTGAAGTTCTTCCCCATCATTGTCATCGGGACAATTGCGTTGATAGTGGCACTGGCCGTGGGCCTGGGCAGTGAGTATGATTCATTATTTAGTAGGCGCTCAAATACCCGTGCAGGCGTTTAAACTTTCATGAGCTTGCCCCTCACACCAGCCCGGGGCCCCCGTGCAGCCTTCACGACTGAGGCTAGCCCCCTCTGGGTTCGCTGCTTTGAGCTTTATTTGCCTGTAGGGTGGTGAAGCCGATCCGGGCCCCCGCCGGGGCCTTTGGCCATGCTGGAGGCTTTGTCACCAAGGAGCCTGCCCGGCTGGCAGTGTCCAGAGACAGCTGATGAAATAGAAGCCGCAGGCTTGACGGGGTAGGAGCTGGTGGCAGAGACAAGGAGGCCATTCATGGGAGGCCAGGCTGCTTTTACCAGCAGGGGCAAGTGGTTTTGAGAAAGGGAGTCATTTGAACTGTGGTCTCTGATAGGGAACAATTTCTCCTTTTCTCGTCAAATAACTGGATCTCAGATCAGTTTAACTCTCCACCTGCTTGGCTTTGGGGTCCACAGTCCCCTCACTCCTTGCCCAGGGTCAGAGATGACAGGGGGCCGACTGGGAGCTGAGGGCCCTCATTCCCGGCCCCTTGTGTGCAGCCGGCTCGGCCGGTCCGCCCACAGCCATGCACTTTCTCGACCTGGAGCGTCTGGAATCTAAATTCATCTCAAGTTGTGATTCAGGGCCACTTAGGGAGACAATGCGGGTACAGCAGCCCCACCCCCTGGAATGTGGACAGAAACTGGGCTGAGGGAAATAGGCTGCTGACGGAGGTGCAGTTTCATTGTAGGTTCCATCACTCTTGGGCAAGCTCAAGGCCACACGGCAGGTGGACGGTTGTTCGTGCTGCGCACTGAGGGAGCCCTTCCTTGACACCCCTGTTCTCTTCCCCTCAGTCCACTTTGACTGCTCCGGGAAGTACAGGTGCCGGTCATCTTTTAAGTGCATCGAAATGACCGCTCGATGCGACGGGGTCTCGGACTGCAAAGATGGGGAGGACGAGTACAGATGTGGTAAGGTCATGACCCTAGAAACACAAGGACATCGGCGCAAACACTCTCCTGACCACTTCCACCTGAGAAATGGGTCCAAGGCGATGCCATGGTCAAGTCATGTCCCCACCTGGGATCCAGCTGGCATTCACTCCAGGAGATCTGGGCTGAGTGTTAAGGGAGGGCCCTTATATGGAGCTTAAATTCATTTTGCGGAGACTCCATGAGCAAGAGGAAGGAACCTACAAGAGCATTCAGGGTGTGTCCAGACCGTAAGAGCCGTGCCGCCCTGGGAGGGTGTGGTGCTGTGGGCCAGGAGCAGGTCAGGCTCAGCAGAGGAGGATCTGGGCCGTAGAGAAACTGCCCGGGTCTCAGGACCCCTCAGGCCACTAATGGACTGTCTCCCTGTGTGCCGGCCAGTCCGCGTGAGCGGTCAGAACGCGGCACTCCAGGTGTTCACAGCTGCTGCCTGGAGGACCATGTGTGCCGACGACTGGAAGAGCCACCACGCTGCTGTTGCCTGTGCACAGCAGGGGTTTCCCAGGTAATTCGGGGAGCCTCCAGCCAGCGTGTGGAGTCTCAGCGGAGATAGTGATGAAGGCGGGCAGCTGGGCACAGGCCGGCGCCTCCCATCCCCGTGGCAACCCCAGGTCCCGACCGCTAAGCGACTTGCTCCAGGTCACCCAGGATGTGTCTCCCCTGCTTCTCCCTCCTGGAGCCCCTCCCCTTCCCTGAGTCCCTTGGCCTCCCCTCTATCAAGTGACCCTCTCCTCCTCATAACCCCTCTTCCCCGCACCCCTCAGACCTCTCTGCTGAGATGGTCCTTCCTGGAGCCTCCCGAGTCTAAACTCATCTTGAGTTGTGGCTCAAAGCCACTTAGGGCGCCCTCTCAGGGCAAGGCTGGTGGGCACCCTTCCCCAGTCTGTCTTCTCATCTTCGTCCGCTTTCTTCACTCCAGACTCGCCCTTTCCTCCCCTCTCTGTTGCTTCAATGCTAAGGTTTACTTCTGTCTCCTTCTCGTTCATTCTTCCTCCTTCTCTCTTGGACGCCCTCCTTCGGTCTTCTCTGCTTTCAGTATCCGGGGTCAGAGGTCTGTGAAAAAGAAAAAGACAGACTGGCCAGTAGGATTGCCTGGGTCCCAATCCCAGTGCCCACGTAGCCCCGACTCATGACTCAGGCCTCAAAATAGGGATATTAGTACCAGCTTGAGAGGGTGGGTGTGGGGCTCCAGGACCCTGGAGGGAAACCCGGCACCTGCACGAGTCTGCGGTCGTGGCTGTTGCTGCCACTGAGGCTTTGGCAGCGTATGGGGCTCCAGTTGCGGCCTTTGGGGTCTCTTTGCATCTCCCCACCACCTGGCTTGCGCCTGCAGGGGACTCTCCATCTCAGTAACAGCTGGCTTTTTCACCTGGCATCCGCCACAGCAGCGGCAGGCTGAGCACCTGGGCGGGGGTGGGGGCGGGGCTGGGAGGGTCGCTGCTGCTGCCTTGAGTTCATCTTCTCCCAAACTGAAACCTGACCCAACTGTGTCTACGATGGACGGTCCCAGCACTGCCCCCGCCCCCAGCGCCTGCAGTGACCTGATGAAATCCTGCTTGGAGAGTTAGCGACGGAAGCAAGCCAGCTGCATTGTCATTTGTTCATCCCATCACCTCCTACCTCCTAACTCTTCAAACACCCGATTTGAAAAACCTCTACGCCCTCTTGCCCGTGGTTCTCCCAGAGACCTGTCTCCTGACCCTGCAGACGCCGGCTGCTTCTGGCGCCCCTGAAGCTCTCTGTCCACGTACTCGCCCCTGGAGCGGGAGCCCGCCCCTGCCCTGGGCAGCCCGGGAGGCCCTTCACTGCCCCTCCAGCCTGTCACCCTTGGGGTGCTCAGGGTCCCCACTTTGGTGCCCACCTGAAAACACCCCACCTGTTCTGTGTTCTCTTCCCTCTGGGGCCGCTTCAGGCCAAGAAAAGGTCGGTGTAGCTGAATGCGTCGAGGAGGGGGCACCCAGCTACGTCAGGGAGGGTCCTCCCTCCCACGTGCCTGGAGCCCTTGGTGAGTGGACGGGCTGTGGGGTGGCAGCTGCCCAGGCTCTTCCAGGTCGGGGATGCCTTGCTGAATTGGCAGAAGGAAGCCAGTGAAGGTTTGGGGGCACAAAGTGACACCCCCCCAACCCAGGACGGTGCCTGTAATACTGACATCTGAGCACAGGTGGATTTGAGGCACAGAGTGAACTTCACACATCGGGTCTGCGTCTCCCATGTGCTTGCAGCTACGTGAGTTCAGACACCCTCAGAGTGGACTTGCTCGAGGCGCGGTTCCGAGAGCACTTTGTGTCCATCAGCCACCTCCTGCCAGGTGACAAAGTGACTGCTTTACAGCACTCGGTGCACTTGAGGTGAGCGGCCAGGTGGTGTTGCGTCCCCACATGTGTCCAGTCGCCCCCTGGACTCAGGCAGCTCCTCCAGGACTCAAGGGCGTGAGGGTGTGTCCTCCAAGTGCAAGGTCGGGGCTTGGCCACTTTGGTTAGACTGGGTGGATGCACCAGGCTGGGGTACAGGAACTTAGCCCCAAGCAGGCAAATACAGACTGAGGGAGAAAGGCGGCGGGGTGGGCGAAGGAGTCACGTGATGCGCATGCCATGCATGCAGTACCACACCTCGCACACAGAGGGCGCTGCCGGTGTGTTTGGAGAAAGGAAGGGGGGACTATCAGAAAGAAATTAAGAAACGTATCCATTATTTGCAAACTACTTTCATGTTCACCATTTATATTACACGTTTCCCCAAACAACTCAGGAGGAAAGTAAAACGAAGCGCCTTCAAGTGATAGTCAGGTACCCGAAAGCCTAGAGGGGTCACCTGCCAGGCGTGTGGAGGTGCGTCGGGCACTCTGAACCCACGGTCCACATGCTCTTCCTGACCCTTTGGGCCAAACCCCAAGAGGAGTGTGTCCTCTTTTCCAGGAACCAACAGCCTGTCAGTCTGTCTTTTATTTGACAATCGCACCTGGTCCCACGTGCAGTCTGCAGGGACAGCTTATCTCTTGGGTCTTAAAACCACAGTCTGGTGACACTTGCTTTTTCTTGCATGATTGCATGACAGGACTGAGGCTGTAGAGGCAGGAAAAGTTACAAAGGGGTCCTGGGGTGCACCCCACCCATGTAGGGGAGAGTGTGTGTCATTTCCGGGGCAGTCACACCTCTGCTCCGGGGAGGAGTCCTCTCTGAGGGGTGTGTGTCCCAGGCTGCAAGGACTTCCTGCCAGGAGAGCCTGTCACGCCGTCCAATGGACACGAGTCCCCAGGGGCCAGTCAAGAACCTCGGGTTAAAACTGACATGCAAACGACACCAGTATGTGTCGATATCATGGAGCTCATTTTGCATCATTTGTCGTCAGCAGTACAAGCTTAGAAACACTCAGCGGCTGGTCGCATACCGCACTTCACTGTGGTCACGTGTTTTATAATGAGCTGTGTGACCTCACTCTCGTGGGTTTTTTTTTAACAGACTAAAGTTGTAATCTGTATTCAAGAGCAGGGGAATAGAGTTTATTTTTCTTTTACATTAGGATTTAAGTGCATTTCACAGGCCTCCAGTGTTTATCTTTAAACCTAGTCTTTTTCCACTTTAGGGAGGGGTGTGCCTCGGGTCACGTGGTCACTTTGACGTGCTCAGGTAAGAGTCACAGAAACGCAGGGATAAATGGAAGCTCGCCCTGGCTCACAGGCTGCCTTGTCCCCTCTCCCCTCCTCTGCTGCCCGTCCCTTCCTCCCGGGTGCCAGGCGGGAGCCCTGTGGCCCTACCTGCCAGAGGAGGGGAGCCGTCAGTCTCCCCTGCCAGGTGCGGGGAGGCAGTCCGTAGCCACTTCTCAGCCACAGTCAGGACCACGCTGCACGACGCCCTGTCACTCGGTGGTGGCTCCAGGAGCCTGACTCGCTGTCCCCTTCTCTTCCCCGCCGCCCCCCGCCCCCTCCAGAACAGTATGCAGGCTACTTGTGCCCCGGACACTCCCCACCCGGCCTGGGCAGGCGCCCCTTGCTCCTGGCAGGGGCTTCTCGTTTTGGGGCTGGGTCTGAAGAAGTCAGGCACTTGCTCAGCAGCACCTGTTAGTGAGGCTCCCCGCCCTCCTGGAGAGCTGTCAGCATCCTGGGAGCGTGGGCGTCATGGGCAGGGGGCTGCCAGCACCCGGCTCTGTGCACCAGCGGGCTTTTCCCACTGCACTTCGCAGCGCCCAGCCCGTCCCGCCTCGGGTGACCTGCCCCCCGCCTCACCCTGCGCTCGCCCTGAAGCGCTCTCCCCTGGGCTGCGAGCTCTGAGTGGGGCAGGATGCCAGGGAGAGGAGGGGTGTGTGGGACCCACCCTGACCCTTGTGTTCCCTCTGCAGCCTGCGGTCGGAGGATGCGCGACAGCGCACGCATCGTGGGTGGGAACGCGTCCTCACTGGCGCAGTGGCCCTGGCAGGCCAGCCTGCAGTTCCAGGGCTACCACCTGTGCGGGGGCTCCCTCATCACCCCGGTGTGGATCGTCACAGCTGCTCACTGCGTCTATGAGTGAGTGCTCCTGCCTCCTGGCGGGGAGGGTCCTCATCTTCCCCAGACTCCCTTCCAGTCTGGGCCACGTTGGGATGGGTCTGATTTGGGTGGTTGGCAGCAGAGCAGGTCCGGAAAGCAGGAACACAGACCAGATCGTCCCAATGTCCCCCAGGGCGGCCCCTCCCCGCTGGATCCATCTCCATCAGCTGGGGGAGACTGGTGACCCTGAGCTCATTTTAAGGACCTTAGACCTGCAGCTCCTACAGAAAAGAGAGAGAGGAGGAAGGGAGCTCTGGTGCAGGAGGGAGCCCGCGACGCAGAGGCCCTAGACCTCCCTGCAGTGACTGGGGTGGACCGCGCGGCAGCCGGCCTGCCGAGAGGGAGGGGGCGCTGCGGGGCGGGTGGCGCGTGGCCCTGGAGCAGCCTCTCAGGAGGGGCGGCGCGGAAGAAAACCGCAGCAAGTGCTTACAGGCAGAGTAGCGACTGCCCCTGCTGCGTTTTGGTTCCTGGTGGAGAACGGGCCCCGGCGGCCCCTCACAGTCGGCAAAGCTGAGCTCGCTTCTCCAGTGCCCAGACGTCCCCAGGGGCGCGGCGCGCAGGTCCTGTCTGGGAGACGTGCGGGGAGGGCTGTGCCCCTGCGGGGCTGGGGAGGGCGCCTCCTGCCGGTCCCCAGCACTGGCTCTGGGGACACCCGAGGTCCATGGGTTCAGGTGCTTGGGGCGCTCTCGTTTCAGTCTCTACCTCCCCAAGTCGTGGACTATCCAGGTGGGGCTGGTTTCCCTGCTGGACAGCCCAGCCCCCTCCCACCTGGTGGAAAAAATCGTCCGCCACAGCAAGTACAAGCCAAAGAGACTGGGCAATGACATCGCGCTCATGAAGCTGGCCGGGCCTGCCTCCTTCAGTGGTACGTCTGGGTCTCTCTCATGTTGTCACTATCATTTGTTTCAAGAGAATTTGCGTTTCTCGTGGAAGCGTTTGAGGGTGGCTGCTTTACAGTCTCCGCCAGATGACCCTGAATCTGACTCATTTCAGCCTTGGCCTCAGCTGACTGTCCCATCTCATGAACGCTGTGATTTTCTTGGTTCTTGGTATGATGAGAACTTCTCAGTCGTGTTCTGGACACGTGAACCGTCCTGTTAGGAGACGCCGGGCCCTGCGTGCGTCCTCGGTCGCAGCGGCGGTCACCCTGCTCAGGCTCTCTGTGCAGGTCTGCCTGCTTCTGCGGCTGTGGCTCTGATGGCTACTTGACTTTAGAGCCTTCGTGGCTCCCCTGCAACCAGCTTGGTTTGTCGGGGCCTCCGGGGCCCTCTCTTGTGGTGCTTTCTCTCTGCTGGTGCCGTCCGGAGATTAAAGGGACTGCCCGAGGCCGGGCCACCTGGCTGCCTGTGCGAGGTAGAAGGGAGTCTCAGGCCCGTGGTGACAAAGAGCTTTCCCTCGGTTGGTGAGGTCCCCTGCCAGTGCCACCCACCTGCCTGGTGTCTCCATCTTGGCCGAGGGGGAGAGGGCCTCCCAGGCCAGCCAGCTTGTAGTGGGGTCCTTGGTGGTCCTCTCTTTACAAACTGGAACTTACTGGGCATCTTCGGCAACTGGAAGTTACTCAGAGACATTCTCTCCCAACCAGCTGCTGAGCTCAGCAGCTCCGTTCCTCCATGGAAATGTCATGTCCTGACGCCTGAAGGTTACAAAAACACCAGAAAAGTCACACAGGACAGAACTTTCCAAAGTTTTTGCAGATGCAACAAAGCCTTCAAGCCTACTCTTAAGTAAATGAAAGTCCCCTTCTCCATCCCAAGGGTGACAGCAGCTTGGAGAGCAGGCAGGGAACAGCAGGCAGGGAACAACAGACAGGCCCTTGCTGGAGCAGAGTCCTGGCTCAGGGCCAGCAGCAGGTGTGACCTGCAGAATCACCAGGGCATTTATCCTGAAGCACATGGAGCTCTCTGTGTGACACCTTGAAACAGTATTTCTAGAGAAACAGAGATATTGTACTGGTGGTGTTTATTTGTAGATTATTATTAATGGTATTTCATTATAAAGCAATTTCACTTTGCACTTGGACAAAAATTAAAATGAGCCCCTTTGTCTCTTCTCTGCCTTTCCATGACTGTCACACCCAGAAAAGCTCAGCCTATCTCAGGATGCAGTTGCGTGAAGACCCCTGGCAGTTTTTGGTGGCAGGCTTGTGTGACACAGCCCACGTGGAAAGGCAGGCTTGTGGCCTCCAGACGTGGCAGGAAGATGGGAAGACTCATGGAGTGATGCTCTGCGAAGCAACGTGCCCGCGGTCTAGACCAGGGGCAGGCAGCCTGTGGCCCCCGGGCTGAATCTGACCCTTTGCTTGCTTTTGTAAATAAAGTCTTGTTGGCACACAGCCCGGCGGCTTGTGCCCTGCTGCCTGCGGCTGCGTCCACACCGTGGTGGCAGAGGGGCGGCTTGAGACAGAGTCTGCGTGGCCTGCAAAGCTAACATGCTTACTCTTTGCCCCTTACAGAAAGCATGCTGAGTCCCGGTCTAGGCTCACTCACGTTGCAAGGTCCAAGGTGGTTTTAAAGTTTCAGAGCTCTGGCGGGGGAGAGCCCCTGCTTTGGGCTAACAGCTTGCAAACCACTAGGGGCCTGGCCTTTCTTTGGGAGACGGTCCAAGCCCCCTGCAGACGTGGTCCCTGATGAGACGGCTTTCTTGGACTGCGGCTCCCACGGGGTTGAGAGCTGCTGTTTCCTCTTCAAACAGAGATGATCCAACCAGTTTGTCTGCCCAACTCTGAAGAGAACTTCCCCGATGGGAAGATGTGCTGGACGTCAGGATGGGGGGCCACAGAGGATGGAGGTCAGTGGTCGGAAGTCGAGATCCTGAGTCCAGAGCGCCCAGAACTGAGAGAGCTGGGTTCACGCTCCCCTCGAGGGTCCCCGTGCAATGTGTCCGCCCGCACGTCCCAGTCAGGGGGTCAGGGGTGGTGCAGACGCCCCCACCCCAGCTGCTGAGACAAGAGAGGAATGGTGATGGGGTGTGCTTGGTGGTGGGCCTTTAAGACGCAAGAGTGATAGGTTTACAAATAGGTTGAGTTACAGGGTGTCGACCCCTTTGGGTGGGTAGTGAGGCTGACCCACTGCAGACGTGTTAGTGTCTTGTTGCTGCCGCAACAAACAATCCCAAAATTAAACAACCCACGTGCGTTACCTTATAGTCATGGTCAGAAGTCGTAACTCCATCTCAGAGGGCTGGGGTCAGTGTTGGGAGGCTGCGGCCCTCCTGGAGGCTCTCAGGGAGACTCTGTTCCTGCCTTTTCAGCTTCCAGAGCCCCCACATCTCTTGCTGCCACCCCTCCCTCCACCTTCAGAGCCAGAAGCACTGCCTCTTCCAACCTCTCTCCTCTCTGACCTCTGCTTGCGCCACCACATCGCCTTCTGAGCCCTCTGAGGATCCCTGTGGTTACCTTTAAGGCCCACCCAGTGAGCCGGGATCCTGTCCCATCTCAAGGTCTTATCACATCCGCCAAGCCCCTTTTGCTATGGAAGGTGACACGGTCACTGTTTCCAGGAATTGGAACTTGGGATTCACTTTCTTAACCTGTATATTAACTTCAGCTGCAGCCTAAGAATGACCGTCTCTCATCTCATGGGCTTGACTTGCTAGTTACTCTTTTTTTTTTTTTTAATATGCTTTAAAGGAACTTCTATTAAAATTTGTAGCAAGAGAAAAAGAAAGATGAGAGGGCATTTTCCTGCGGACCACCCCAAGGTTCTGCCAAAAAGCTGTGTGTGTTTGAGACCTTCCTGGAGCCTCAACCTCCCTTCTGTAACCTGGGTTGTTCTGAGAATGAAACAGGCCGGTGTGGGGTCAAGTGCTTGGCGGGGACCAGCCTTGGGGGGGGGGCCATGCTGGCTATGGTGGCCGCCCCCACCTCCCCCCACGTGGGTGCCCTTAGGGAACCGAGTGGCCCTGACACGAAGCAGGGGGGTCCCCCCAGCCCACTCATTAGGGAGCAGAGCTCTAATGCCATCCTCCTCCAGGTGTGTACCCCCCACCCCAGATGCACGCCCTCTGAGTTCCCGGCGGGGCTCCACCTCACCCACGGTCCCCCTTGCTCTGACACAGGCGACACCTCCCCAGTCCTCAACCACGCCGCTGTGCCTTTGATCTCCAACAAGATCTGCAACCACAGGGAGGTGTACGGGGGTGTCATCGCCCCTTCCATGCTCTGCGCCGGCTACCTGAAAGGCGGCATGGACAGCTGCCAGGTAGGGGCCCTGGGCGACCTCTGGGGGCCCCGCAGTGGGCGGGGTTAGGCTCTGGTCTGGTGACCCAGCCTGTGGGACAGGCCAGGGCCAGCGTTTCCCTGTGACCGACCGAAAAGCAAATTTACAGGGTGTGGGGAAGAAGTTTACTCAAGATACCACTCCCTTTCCTGCCTGGTGGCACTCCCCGCTGCCCTGGTGCTGGGTGGTGGGAGGGGTCTCAGAGTTTGCAGTAGGGGCAGAGCGCAGGCGGGAACCGGGGAATCCAGCCTCCAAGGCCACAGTGGGCAAGACTCCAGCCTCCAGCACTGCCTGGTCCAGCCGATGCCCCTGGCCAGGCAGACCCTCCCTCTGACAGCACCCTTCCGCTCCCCAAGCTGCCTTGACTTTTGAGGATACAGTGTATCTAGATTTCGCAGGGAGACAGCTGGAGGGAGACCATCCCCCCAGCACAAGGGCCCAGAATCAGGAGTGCGAGTCAGGCCTAGAAGGCCTGGGAGGGTGAACACAGAGCGGCAGTTCATGATATGGTGCAGGGGGAATCCTGCCCCGAGGACAAGGGACACGTGGTGTCAGTGCCCATTCTGTGTCCTTTGTCCCTTTCCAGGGAGACAGCGGGGGGCCCCTGGTGTGTCAGGAGAGGCGGGTGTGGAAGTTGGTGGGAGCCACGAGCTTCGGCATCGGCTGTGCTGAGGTGAACAAGCCTGGAGTCTACACCCGTATCACCTCCTTCCTGGACTGGATTCACGAGCAGATGGAGGTGGGTGCTGCAGCTCCTCCCCTCCAGCTCTTGCTGAGGCCCCTCCTTATACCTGTAGCATTCTTTCCGTGGGACCCTGGTCCTGCTGTTCAGAGCCAGGAAGTGACCAATTAATTACTGATTCATCATGCAGTGACTTTGTGCTCCTGAGTGTCGGACTGAGCACAGCCAGTGTCACAGGCAAGGTCTGGGTGGGGTGGGCCTGGCAGGGGTCGGGCACATGCGAGGACGAGCCTTGGAGGATGGGGCCCAGTCAGGGGGGCATGTGTGTATGTGGAAACAGGTGGCAGACGGTTTGGACCTGGAGGCCCCAGCACCCACTGAGGAGTTTGGACCTTGCTGGGAGTCAGGATGGGGTGGGGAGTCTTGGATCATAAGAGGTCTGGGCAGTTCTATGCTTGGGGAGGGGGGCGCATCCCTGGAGGGGTGGCTGGAGGAGGAACAGTCAGTGAGGCTGGCTTGGCAGAACCGGGGCCAGCAGGGGGAGCCCTGGGGATGGTGGGAGAAAGGGAGTGCCCCCTTCTACTCCAGGCCCCAGTGTGATGGCTTGGAGGACAGGTGGTGACAGCCACCCGGGGAGCAGGGGGCTCACAGCCTGGCCTCGTGCCTCGCGGACACTCAGCAAATGTCTGCTGACCTGACCGCCAGCTCTGAGCCCCACATCAGGCCTTGGACCAATTTCAAATACCTTTTTTTTTTTAACACATAAAGTTAACCACTTTAGAGTGAGCAGCGCTGTGGCGTTTAGCCTGTTCGTGGTGTTGTGCAGCCTCACCTCTGTCTAGTCGCAAACATTTTCACTGCCCAGAAATAAGACTTCACTAAGCAGTCCCTCCCGGCTCCCTGTCTCCCAGCCTCTGGCAACCAGCAGCCTGCTTTCTGAGTCTAATGAGAACCGTGACTGCAGCCCTGCACATGCCGACAGCACAGAGACAGATCTCCAGCCCGGGGCCCAGAGCACTCCCCTAGCTGCTCGCTAACACCGGGGACCCCCCAGTGTTCTGCTCGCCTCAAGATGAGGCGTTGGGGCAAGGAATAATGACTTTATTCCAAAAGCCAGCAGACCAAGAAGACAGAGGCCCAATGTCCTGGAGAATCACCTTCCCCAAGTCAGAATTCAGGCTCCTTTTATACTAGAAGGAGGGGGTGTAGTCAGTTGTTGCAGACTCCTTGGTGTCAGCATCCTTTGTTCCTGCAGCTGTCCACGTGGGTCAGGCCATGATGTTCCTATAAACCTCCAACAAAACAAACGTTATTTTCCATTCTGCAACTTGTTATCGTCATATGAGTGCAAGAGTGTTACTATCCTTAAAGGTCAGAGCCTTCTGAACAGGCTCTCCTGTGTATTTCAGGCTAAAGGCAACACTCTTTTACAAAAGGTGCAGAGCTGGCAAGACTGAGCCTAGAAAACAGGTCACAGGGTTAAAGCCAAAGGAACAGATCTCACATGGAGTCAGATTTGTTCTTTCCTGTTGTACCATTATACCAGGACCTTCTCCAGAGGGTCTGATCAGGAGGCCCTGGAGATTCGGATGCAGGAGTCTTCAGGGCCCACTCGGAGGCAGTGGGGAGGATGTTAGAAAAGGCTCCCACGCCTCCCAGATGGGAGGAGCAGGCCGGTCTGGACGGGTGGACGGCTTCCCTGACGCCTCTGACCGGCTGAAGCCTGTGTGAATTACGCCCTTTTTCAAGTCTCTCTTCAACTGTCTGGGGGATGAGCCAGAAGAGGCTTCCGTCCCATTGCTTCCCTTCTGTGAGAGGTTCCCAGCAGGGCTGCGTTTGCAGTTGCTCCTGATGAATATTTTGGTTGTTTCTGCTGACAGCCTTCCAAGGGCTCATACCCGTTTTTCAGCTGCTGAGACTGTGGCTGAAACACTTGCCTTTTCAGCAAGTAGTTTCCTCTCACTGCTGGGGGCTTAAAACCAGGTGGTTGCGACTCAAACGGGACATAGGAACACTGATGCTAAGAGCTGCAAAGTTCACGTGGAAACTATGAAGAAGTCTCAGGCCGGTGATGGAGAAGGCGGGGGCGTGGCTTGGTGGCGGTGCATGTGGGGAGTGAAGCTGTTTCCCACTTACTTGGGATCTGCGTGGAGTGGAGGCCAACCTTGTCCCCATCAGCTGTAAACACAGCTGATGCTCCACTCAGGATAAAATGCAGGTGCTCACTCGAACTTAATGTTGGAGAGACAGCTTGAAGTGGTAAAAAAAAGATAATACCTATGTTTTCATTTTTAGAGGGATCTGAAAACTTGAAGAGAAAGAAGCAAGTTACCACCTTGAGTTCCTGCCAAGATGGAGCCATCCCTGCCCTTCCGTGGAATCCCGTGTGGAAACTTCGAGCAGCAGAGCCAAAAGAAGGAGCATCTTTTCATTCCTCTACAAGTAGAACAGTTTTCTTCTAACACCTCTAACCAGCCAGAGGGGCAATGGACTGAAATGACCCTGAAAGTCCTTTCTGACCTTCACTAACAGCAGAAGCAGGAACACCTCCCAAGGGCTACCTTTTCCCTACTTGTCCGTCCGCTTTCCTCCCATGCAGAGCGGTCCACGCCGCAGCCACTCAGCAAAGACGCGGCAGCCTGGACCTGCAGGCGTCACTGCAGATGCCGCTGTCTGCACATCTGTATCCAGGCACCAGAACCGGACCCAAATTTTCTACCAAGATCTCTTTTCACATGTGGGAACTTAACCTCTATGTGATTATAGTTTTGAGGTTTATTTCTGTTATGTCTTCCTAGCCTTTGGTGCTTGATGTATTATTGTCTCTTGCTCCCAGAGGACATACACCTTCTTAGTGTGTTCAAAAGCCAGAGCTCGTCTGAATGAATCCTGACTGCTTGTGTAAACTGAAATTGTGTAAGTTTCGTTCAAGAGGCTGGATTACTTTGATCTCTTCTGTAGACATTGTGGGCTTTGCATTTTTCTGTTAGAACAGGGTTCTCAGCAGATCAGCACTATCTCTTATGACATCACAACACTCAGAAGCAGAATAAGAAAGTACTGGGATAACACAGGACCACCGAGACCCCACACAGCAATACTGATGACAGTCTCCTGCCATCAAGAAGCCAGAGGCTTCCCTACCTCTTTGTATGGACCTGTTAATCTACCATGCAGTTGCAGGGCTGGGGACCCCTCCCATGACCCACACACCTTCTGAGGTCCCCACAACACACACACAACAGAAGAAGGTTACTTGGTAAGTAATTGCTGCCCAGTGGTGCTTTATCATGAACAATTTCATCAGAATATGAATCTGTTGCTTTGCTTTGAGGCAACAGTGGGAAAGATGGGTGACTTTCAAAGAGATTAGAGATGGACCCAGGTCCAGGGAATGTTGTGGCTCCAGGAAGCCTCCTGTGACTTGAGTGAGAGGGGAATGGAGGAAGATGGGGGGTGGGTAGCTAGGGCAAACTGTAATTGGATGGCCCTCACTGAATCAGAGTCACTGTACAGATCTCTGTACATGTCAGAAAGTGACAAGACCATTTTTATTTTGAGGGTTTCTACCCAGCTCTCTTTGAAGGTAGTGGTAGCTCACCAAAGCAATCTCGAGAAAGAACAAAGCTGGAAATATCACCCTTTCTGATTCCAAACTATATTATAAAGCTACAGTCATCAAAACAGTGTGGTACTGCCATATGAACAGACACACATCAATGGAACAGAATAGAGAGCCCAGAAATATACCCACGCACTTATATGGGCAATTAACCTGTGACAAATGAGGCAAGAACATGCAATGGGGAAAAGACAGTCTTTTCAGCTACAAGCAAAAGAATGAAACTGGACCACTTTCTTACACCATACACAAAAATAAACTCAGCATGGATTAATATATAAATATAAGACCTGAAATTGCAAAACTCATAGAAGAAAACATAGGCAAGTACCTCTTTGACATATGTATTAGTATTTTTTTTTGGATTTGTCTCCTCAGGCAAGGGCAACAAAAGCAAAAATAAACAAATGGGACTACATCAAACTAAAACATGTTTTGCACAGTGAAGGAAATCATCAACAAAACAAAAGTCTGCCTACTGAATGGGAGAAGATATTTGCAAATAATATATCCAATAAGGGGTTAATATCCAAAATAGACAAAGAACTCCTACAACTTAATAGCAAAAAACAAACAACCCAATCAAAAAAATGGACAGAAGACCTGAATAGATATCTTTCCAAAGAAGACACACAGATGGCCAACAGGCACCTGGAAGATGCTCAGCATCACTAGTCACCAGGAAAATGCAAATCAAAACCACAATGAGATATCACTTCACACCGGTCAGAATAGCTATTATCAAAAAGACAACAAATAACAAGTTTTGGCAAGGGTGTGGAGAAAAGGGAACACTTGTGCCCTGTTGGTGGGGCTGTAAATTGGTGCAGCCACTATGGAAAACAGTATGGAGGGTCCTCAAAAAATTAAAAATAGAACTATCGTATGATCCAGCATTCCACCCTAGGTGTCTACCCAAAGAAAACAAAAACCCTAATTCAAAAATATATATATCTCCTATGTTTATTGCAGTACTGTTTACAATAGCCAAGATAAGGAAATAACCTACGTGTCCATCAGCAGATGAATGGATAAAGAAAATGTGGTATATATACACAATGGAATATTATTCAGCCATAAAAAAGAATGGGATCTTGCCATTTGTAACAACATGGCTGGACCTTGAGGATATAATGGTAGGTGAATAAATCAGACAAGGCAAATTAAAAAATGAAAGAAATATTTCACTTATATGTAGAATCTAAAAAACAACAAATGAACAAACATAACAAAACAAACAGTCTCACAGATTCAGAGAATACACAGACGGTCACCAGCAGGGAGTGGTTAACGGCTGAGTGAAGTGGGTGAAGGGGACTGAGAGGTACAAACTTCCAGTTATAAAATAAATAAGCCCTGGGGATGTAATACACAGCACATCGTCAGTAACATGGCAATAAGTTTGTATGGGGACCGAGGATAATGAGACTTACCACGAGATCGTTGTGGATTGTCTTTAAACATCAGACCACTATGTTGTGTGCCTGAAACTAACATCACATTACATCAGCTAGACTTCAATAAACCATGTTCTACAGGACGAAAGAAAGAAACTATCAAGCTCTACAGATTTCCATTTATAATGGTACCATGGCACAGAATCTTTTGTTAGTTTAAAGAAACCCATATACCTTCATTTAAAATTACCCTGCTCGAAATAAAATAATACTCCAATTAAAAAAAGAAGGAAAGTGGTGGTAGCTCAGGGATTGAAGATAGAGCCTGTGAAAAGAGAAAAGATTTCACACGTGATGATCTTAGTTGTGAGAACTTGGCTTTGGGGTCAGCAGCCTTTTGTGGTTTCCTTCTGTTTTAACTGCTCCTGAATTTTGTTGGGAAATATTTGTCATCTTACATGTTTCAAAAGGTCTTGGGTGATGCTAATGTCAGCCAGTGACTCAGCCTGTACCAGGAAGGAGCCTGGCACCATTCTCAGCCTGTTTCACATACTTGCCTGTTGCATCATCACAGCGACCCTATGACATAGGGATTATCACTAGTCCCATTCCACAGATGGGAAAATTGAGGTGTAGAAGTGAAGAGGATTTCCCAAGACCACCCATCAGTCCAGTGGGGCACCGCATACCAGCAGGAGCGAAAGCAAGTAACTAACTGTAAAGCTACAGTCTTCAGCATTTGAGTCTAAAGAGACTTTGGGCCACCAGTTGGAACCCATTGAGACATAATGTGATGATCAACTTCTCTGTCCTCTAGATACGTTTGGTCCCAGTGGAGACGTTTGCTGGCTTGAAGTTCGTAGGTAAAGCTGTTTGCCATCTTGTTGATTTTCTCCCATGGATATAGCTTCATACCTACCCTACCAGACAGCCAGGCGGGAGCAGGAGCCAAGAGAGAAGGCTGTGGCTGGAGCACACCTAACCTGCAGCCCAGCAACAGCCAGAGAAACATGCCATAGATGAGGTGGGCTGTCTCCCCCTAGTGGCTTGGGCCTGAAGAAGCAACTGTGGGGCATCTGTGTCCCAAGTAAGTAAATGAAGGAGGCCCCCATCTGTGCCCAGAAGTCCAGGACAGTGCCTGGAAATGCCGCCTCTCTCTGTCTGTCTGTCTGTCTGTCTGTCTGTTTGTCTTTCTGATATTTTAGTATTTGATATAGCTGTGTTTAAGCATTTTTATAAGAATTATAGAAGACCTAACAATGTTACAGAAAGTTTGGAAACAGAGTGTTAAAAATTGGCCAAAAACGTGAATACTGTACTTGGCCACCAAAGCTGTCACTACCTCCCTCTTCTAATAGCAGGGTTTCTGGCTGGGAGGTGAGGCCCCAGCTGAAGTCCATCTTCTCCACTCCTCACCTGGAGAGACGGCCCAGGGACTGTGCAGGAAGACCCCAGGAAGGTCTGGCTGTCGCCCTGGCCCGGGAGCCGCTGTGGGTGGAAGGTGTTCCAGACGTGGGTGAAGCTGTACTGGTCTTCACATCCGAAGGCCCCTCTGTGAGCATTCTCCAAGCAGCAGCGGTGGGGTTGGGATGCGTGCGTGAGCACCCAGCCCTGATCTAGCGGCAGACCCACACCTGATGGCCCGTGTGTGGCCAGGCCGCCAAGAGGGCGGCTCTCTTGCTCTCGGTCCATCCCCTGCTGGAGCAGTGCCTGTGTCCCCGGCACCTACTCACCTGCCTGACCCGCCTTCATCCTTGCCCCCGCCCCAGCTAGGGATTGTTCCTATCACGGGGTGGCTCCTCTGCTGGTTTCCCTGGTAACCGATGAGCCAGCCTGACTGTCAACTCCCCTGTAACTGCTAACCTCTCCGCCGCCCCCACCAAAAGCCAAGATTGCTGCCAGGACCTGCCCACCGCCCTCCACCGCACTCCATGGGGTGTCGCTTCTTCCGACGTGTAAGCTCCCCCATCTGTCAAACCACTGAGGTCTCCGTTGTTGACTCCAGGCTCTTTTTTCGGGCTGGAAGCTGGGTGAATACAGGCCCTGAAGGCCAGCGGGGTGCAGCCCCACACCCGGCCTCCAGCGGCTGGAAGGCAAAGGGACGTGCCTGTGGTGACGGAGAAGAATCAGGTTTCTGCTGCAGAAGAGTAAACAGTATTGGCTTCCAATCAATTAATTTAGACACATTTACTCTTTGGCTAGTTTTCCCCAAAGGCTGAAAAGGCAAGCCCCCTGGGTTGCTGCGTCTTGTGACTGGGGACACCACATCCTCTGTGACTGGGGACAGCACCGCATGGAGAACCATGGCCTGTCCTCCTGCTTCTGAGCATCTTCTGGAGACGTGCTGCCTTCCAGTTCATGGGCCTCCCCTGGATTCCTAAATGGTCTAAATTTTCCCCGAAACTCATGAATCTGTAGAGAGAGGTCCTTGCTTGGGCTCCCATAGCACTTGGGTGTGTGTGTGTGTGTACATGTATGTGCACACATATGTGTACATGTATATGCATGCTAGTTTGTGTGTGTGTGTCGTTGACTGAAAAAAATGCACAACCTAAAATTGAGAATTACGTTTTATTCAGCAGATATTCTGAGGACTTAAGCCTGGGAGACAGGCTCGTGGACAGCTCTGAGGGACTGCTCTGAAGAGATAAGGAGGGAGCCAGGATATATAGGGGCTTTTGCAACAAAAACCAGGGAGTCAGAACATCAAAAGGTTACTATTAATTAAAAAAAAAACCAGATATCTCAAATTAATGAATTTAGCACTTTTCTGTTTACAGGAAGCTGCCAAGGTCTGGGCCACTGAAATCACTCCTCTGACGTGCACCTGGCTGTCCAGGCCAGTGTCCTGTTCTCTCCCACCCTGAGTCCCCGCAGGGGGCACTCTAGGGGGTGGCAGTACTGTGATGGCTTGATGGTTACAACATCCTTCGTTTACTGATGTGGCAGGTGACATTTTAAATTCACAGTGTGCAGACAGATATGGTAACACAGTTTTATGGCAAAGAACTCTTTGTTTCTGAGCTGTCTGTCACCTAGATGGAGGGCTCTCCAGGGACATGCTGTGTTCTGTTAACCTGCATGTCCCAGCCCCCAGCCCGGCACCCGGGACCCAGAGCTGCTCACAGAGTGACTGAATGATGACTCTCTGTGGACTTCACCCAAATGCCATTGTTTCATCCACCAGCACGTATTTAGTATGGAAATGGGGGAATTCAACCTAATGATAACATTTATAATTTAAAACTATGACATTTGTTTAAAAAAAAAAACCCTCCATATTTCTCCCCTCTAAAAGTACAAAAACAGCCACCCAGTGTGTGAATACTGAACTGCTACTTTCTATGCTGTATTCTGGTCTGCCAGAGAGTGATCAAAATTATGTAAAAAAATTAGGACTCCAAGTCTAGTTCATAGAAAAATGGTCAACATGGTATCACTTAGGGGTGAGAAATGACAGAAGAGGATTTTTTTTTCTTTTTTTTGAAGAATGAGAAGAAAACAACAATGGTGTTTTCTAGAAGCCCTCCACTAAAAATTGATAGCGTATTTTCAGAGTTCGGGGAATGAACCCTTAAGACACATTTTTTTCGATCAGGGTCCTTTTACTTTTCCCCTCTTTCTTTCCTTTTCTTCGTAGGTGCAAACTAGAAGCTTCTTGTTTCCTTAGTGAGGGCAGTGCTGAGGTGGGGGTGGGTTGCAGGAGGAGCTGGGGCTCGCTGTCTGCTGCGGACAGGCGCCTGGGCCTCTGGGCGACCCCTCTTCCCTGGTTTACTCTCTCCTAAGTCCCCAGGGGCTGCACCAGCAGGAGGGGCCAAGCTGGTATTTATAATTTGTATGTTACTGGTTCCCAGCACAATATTAAAACTTAGTGGTCATGTCCTGCAGGCACCAGAGGAAAAGACAAGGAAAGGGAAGGGATGGGAGCCGGGTTCGTGGGTCCCTACGGCTCCTGGTTTAGCACACCAGCCCTCAGACAGCCCCCTTCCAAGGACACCAGGGAACTTCCCAAGTCTGGCCACCAGGTGGGGCTCTGGGGAGGCCGGCCACTCCCTCCCACTCCTCCTGGCCTCTGGAAAATTCCAGGTTACTTCCCAGGGCAGCTGCCTCCTGGGCCTGTGACCTTGAGACCAGTCTCACCTTCCTCCTGTCTGAGGAGAGGGCTGCCTGCTGCCCGGCCGGAGCCAAAGCCACTCTGCCACCATCCCTGGGGCTGCCCGCTGGACAGGCCGCAGGAAGCGGGCAGACGCCCTAAGGCAAGATTCCAGAGCCTGCACTGTCAGCCCCAGCAGGAGTCAGGCCTCAGCTGTGCGATTGTGGGGTCACCCCTGCAGCCCCGGGGCTGCCCTGAGCCTGAGGCAAGAGCTCCTCAGTGGGCCCTTGTGAGGGAGGGGCGGGCGCTGTTGTCTTCTAGGGGTGCTCAGGTCCGGGGAGGGGCGGCAGGGCTGGGGTGACCGGTGAACCACTTCCGGGCACGTTCCCCTGGCCAGCCACACCGAGGGCTGGTGAGAAAAAGAGCCATAGAAATGATTTTTTAAAGTGATGTTTGGTTCACGTAGTCACAAGACCTATGATTTCAGAAACATTCTTGTTAGACGAATATTTTTTTCATTGAAATTTGTGTTGAGGTCATTGCGATGTTAGGCAGTCACAAGGAAGGATGCAGAGAGACGTCTCTCGTGAACTTTGCCCGGTTTTCCCTAATCATGACATTTGACAAAACTGTGGTACTGACACAGGAAAATGTGGGGCGAGAGAAGGGCCGTGTCCCAGGTCTCGGCTGAGCCTCTGGGTCGTGCCCCGCCACGTGTGAGTCCTTGGCTTCGTGCAGGAGGGAATTCAAGGGCGAGCCACTGTTGATGAAGGTTGGTTTGCTCAGAGAGATGCACGCGCCGTGGGCAGAGCGCGGTCTGTCTCACCCAGAAGGGAGCGCGGCCGCCAGGTGTGGGGCGGCTAGTTCCTACGGGCTCAGTAACTCGCTATGATGACACGTGGGAGGATTATTCCAACTGTTAGGGGGCTGGGGGTCCCAGGAATTGGGCCAGCGCCCACTTTTTGACCTTTCGTGGGCCGCCTCAACCCCGCTGTGGCACCTGTGGGAGGGGCGTTTAGCGGCTAATGTATTTCAATGAGCATGTGACGCAGCTCAGGGCTGCTAGGAGTCAAATCCCCCCCACGTGGGCCTCAAGGTGTGCTGGGAGCTGAATCTTCTGCTGTCTTGGTATTAATTGCTGTGTCATTCTTTCAATGATTGTGCCTGCCCCTTCCTTCCCGTCTCAGTGCAACGGCACACACAGGACGTGGGCAGTGATAAGTCCTACTGATCTTATCTGGATTTCTCCAGCGTTGTAATTGTGTGTGTGTGTGTGTGTGTGGATGAAAATTGTCACCTGCCACATCCATAAACAAGGGATGTTGTGGCCGTCAAGCCATCAGCCACTGCAGCCACCCTGACTGTGCACCCAGAGGGGACTCAGGACGAAGAACAGCAGGACACTGGCCCTAGAGAGTTAAGGTGCAGGTCACCAGGACATGGAAGCAACCTAAATGTCCGTCAGCAGAGGACTGGATAAAGAAGTTGTGGTGTATATACACAATGGGATACTACTCAGCCATAAAAAAGAATGAGACAACGCCACTGGCAACAACATGGATGGACCTGGAGATCATCATCCTACTGTGAAGTTAAGCCAGAAAGAGAAAGAAAAATCCCGTATGGTATCACTCATATATGGAATCTGAAAAAAAAAGGTACAAATGAACTTATTTATGAAATAGAGACTCAGAGAAAGCAAACTCATGGCTGCCACGAGGGAAGAGGAGGGAGGGATATATTGGGAGTTTGGGATTTGCAGATACTGTTCTGTATAAACAACAAGGACCTACTGTGTAGCACAGGGAACTGTATTCAATATTTTGTAATAACGTATAATGAAAAAAATATGAAAAAGAATATATATATGCATGTGTATAACTGAATCACTAAATTGTACACCAAAGACTAACACATTGTATATAGACTACTCTTAAATTAAAAAAAAAGTGCACATCACAGGAGTGATTTCAGTGGCCCAGACTCTTGCATCTTCCTATACATAGAAAAGTGCTAAATTCATTTACTTGAGAATGTCCGGTCTTTCTTTGATTAACCTGTTTTTTGTTGCAAAAGTCCTATATACCCTGGCTCCTCTCTTACCTTTTTAGAGCAGCCCCTTAGAGAGATCTGAGAGTCTGTCTTAAGTCCTGAGGCTTAAGTCCTCAGTTTTGTCTGGCAAAGAAAACATAATTCTCAACTTTGAGGCTGTGCATTTTTTTCAGTCCGCATATGTGTGTGTATGTGTTTGTGAATGTGTGTGGTGTGTGTTGTGTGTGTTGTGTGTTTGTGGGGTGTGTCTGTAGCGTGTGTCTGTGTGTGTTGTGGGGTCCACAGACATCTGGCAGGTTCCTGCCCTCAATCCCCTTAGGCGAATTTAAAGACAACAAGAAGGTTCCTTTCCTCACACCCCCCTGCCTTGGCTGAGATGATGGTCTAGTCAATGCCGGGAAGCCTGACCAGCAGGACCGGTCACAGCCCCTCCCACAGTCCTGCAGCCCTGCTCTCCCACGGCCCCTCCCTGCCCTGTTACCCCAACACAAACCAGTCAGAGACTCGCGCACAAGCCCATCATGCCCCGGGTGACCCCGCGGCACCTGATGTGACCCTCCTGCAGAGAAGACCTCCGCCAGCGGCCCCCAGGGCTCGCACAGTCCCCTCGCCTGTGTGGCCCGCTGTTGTCTGTGGCAGCACCCCCAATAGACTCCTTCTCTATTTTCACCCTTTGTCTTTGGTAAGTTCTTTTACCTCCCACACACCGGCCCACTGAGCCCCAAGACATTTCCCCATGACGTGTGTGTAATTAGCTCTGTTCACTCCGAACCCTACGTGGGCCCGTGTATCCACCACCACAATGAAGACACCGAACAGGTCCATCACTGCAAGGACCCCTCCTACTGTCCTTTTAAAGCCACACCCACACCGAATTCCCTCTCGAATCCACCACCCTCCCCCTCCACCCCTTCCCCGGCTCTAATCCCTGGCTAATTTGTTCTCCATTTCTAAAATACCGCCATGTCCAAAATGTCACGTAATGGAAGCATACAGTTTTCCTTTTTCTCAGATAAATGTCCGGAAGTGCACTTGCTGGGTGACACCACTGTCAACTGAAAAACAATAAAAATAAAAAGCACAACCTGGAAGTTGGGAATTATGTTTTATGTGGCAGATTTTCTGTGGACTTCAAGCCGGGGAGACAGCCTCTCAGATCGCTCCGAGGGACTGCTCTGAAGAGGTAGGGCAGGAGCCAGGATGTACAGGAATTTTTGCAATGGAGACCGTGTAGTTGGAACACCAAAAGGTCACTGTTAATTCAAAAGCCCCAGACATCTCAAGTGAAGGAATTTAGCGCTTTTCTGTGTGTGAGAAGGTGCAAAGCTCTGGGCTCGTTGACATCATGCTTGGATGTGCACCTGAGATCTCCTCATGCTTGGATTTGCACCCGTGTGCCCTGGATCCCGTTCTGAGTCCCCTCAGCGGGCACCCTTGGGGGTGGCAGCAGTGGCTGAGGGCTTGGCAGCAGGCAACGCATTTGCCGCCATCCCGAGTTCCCTCTGCTCAGCACCAGGGGCGGCCGCAATGTCCGAGGGCTGCCACACCCTGTGTTTGCTGATGTGGCTGCAACGGTTTCCATCCACACCACAGTTGCATAATTAGCTTTTTAGGAAACTACCGCCTTCTTTCCAAAGCCGCTCCACCAGTTTACAAGCCCAGAAACGTTTGCAAGCTCCAGTCTCCCGAACGCTCGTCGGAATCCGGTGTTGTCACCGGTGTTTACTTCAGCCGTTCTGACAGGTGTACGAGGTGTTTCACGGCGGTGTTAACCCGCATGTCCCTGGTGGCTAGTAGTGTTGAGCACCTTTTCATGGGCTCATCTGCCACCTGTGTGTCCTCTTGGTGGAATATCTCTCCCTGTGTCGCCCCATTTTCTGATTGGGTTGTTTTCTACTGCTGAGTCTGGGAGGTCATCATACATCCTTGATGCACGTCCTTCGCTGGGCGTGCAGTTTGCAAACATTTCCTCCCGGTATGCAGCTTGTCTTTTCACTCTCTTCCCACAGGCATTGACAGAACAAAAGTTTTACTTTTTTTTTTGGATGGGGGTTGGGGGTCTACTTACCAATTTTTCCCCGTATGTGTTGTGCTCAAGGTGCCAAGTTGAAGAACTTCTTACTGGTTCTGTTCCCAAAGATTACCGTGTGTTTTTTTGGTGTGTAGAGTTCTAGATTTGTGTTTTATGTTCAATTCTGTGCTGTTCTTTGAGTGACTTTTTTGTGTAAGATGCGAGGTTAGGACTGTAGCTCACTTTTTCTTTCTGGATGTCCACTTGCTCCAGCATCGTCTGTTGAAAAGGTTGTCTTTTCTCCATCGAATTGTTTTGGATGCAGGAAAATGGAGTGTGAGAAGCTGGCCACTTCCCAGGTCCCAGGTGAGCCCCTGGGATGCGCCCCATCAAGTGAGGGTCCTCGGCTTCCTGCAGAAAAGATTTCAAGAGCGAGTTATAGTAGAGGGCAGGCAGATTTACTCAGAGACGCACACTCCACTGACGGCGTGGGCTTTCTTCGAAGGTGAGAGGGAGTGGCAGGCAGCAGGTGAGAGGCAGCCCTGGGGCGTGGGGGCGGTTGGTGTTTACGGACTGGGTAACTTCGCATGCTAGCAAGTGGGAAGATAATCCTCATTACTTTGGGGGAGGGGCGGGGATTCCCAGGAATTGGGCCGCCACCCAGTTTTTGACCTTACGGGCAGCCTCGGAACTGTCCTGGTGCCTGTGGGAGTGTCACTGAGCTGCTGATGTGTGACAGTGAGCCTATAATGAAGCTCAACGTCACTGCCAGTCAAAGCTCCCGCCATCTTGAGCCTCAGAGTCTACTGGGTGGAACCTTCCACCAGCTTGAGGCTAATCACTGTGCCATTCCCCGAAGGGCTGTGCCCTGCCCCCGCCCCTCCCGTCTCAAGCACGCCTTCTGCAAACAGTTTTATTCCTTCCCTTCTCATGTGTGTTCTTTTCATTTCTTTTTCCTCCCTCTTGTCAGCGACTAGACCCTCTAGGACTGTGTCAGCGGTGAGAGCAGGTAGCCTGGCCGTACTCCCCGTCTGGGGGGAAGGGTTGAGTCTTTTTCAAGTTTGACACCAGCTCTAGGGATTTTGCAGACGCTCTTCTTAGGCCGAGGAAATACCCCTCATTTCTAAACTGCTGAAAGGTCTTGTCACGGATGGATGCTGGCTTTTGTCAAATATTCTTCCACGTCTGTTGACACGACCTGCGCTTTTTCTCCTTTAGCTTGTTGCCACTAATTGTTTCCTAACATGAGCCAGCCTTGCAGAGCGAGAGCACACCCTCCTTGGCCGTGGTCTGTAATTCTTTTTTATGCGCTGTTGAATTGGGCTTGCTAATACTTGGTTGGGGAATTCTGCGTCCAAGTTCATGAGAACTATTGGTTTGTAGTTTCCTGTTTTCGTGCGCTGTCTTTGTCTGGTTGTGTTCTCAGGGTGATACTGGCCTCATAAAATGAGTTGGGAAATGTTCATCCCTTTCCTCTTTTCTGGAAAAGATGTGAAAAATTGTTAATTTTTCCTTAAAAACTGGTGGAAATTTCTTTTTTCAGAGACTTTAACTTGTGAATTAAGATTTTTTTGATGTCTATAGGGTTATTGAGGTTGTCTATTCCATCTTAGTTGAGTTTCGGCAGTTTGTGGTTTTCGAGGAATTAGTCCATTTCTTCCTGGTTGTCAAATTGATGTGCATGAATTTTTGTGGCATTCCCTTACGGCCCTTCAGGTGTCCGCAGTGTTACCTCATCTCACTTCTGATGTTATCTGTGCCTTCTTGCTTTTAATTTTCCTCGGTTTTGCTGGAGGTTTGTCAGTTTTACTCATTTTTCCAAAGAACTAGCTTTTTGTTTCATTGATTTTTTCCGTTGTTTCCTGTTTTCAGCCTCACCGATTTCCGCGTGTGTCTTTACTGTTTCCTTCCTTCTCGTTGTTTTGGGTGTCGTTGGATTTTATGTTTCTAATTTTTTGAGGTCAAAGTGTAATTTTTGATTTGAGAACGTCTCATTTCTAATGTAAGTTAATGCAAAAAAGTCCCCTCTCAGCGCTGCTTCATCTGAGCCCCACAAATCTGGGTATGGTGTGTGTCCATTTTCATTCAGTTCTATGTACCTTTAAATTTCTTTCGAAGCTTCTTTTTGACCTATGAATTATTTAGGCATGTGTTATTTGATTTCTACACATTTAGAGCTTTTCCTGCTGTTTCCGACCTATTTCTTACTTGATTTCATTGTGGTCAAGGAAGACATTCTGTCCCCAGAGTGAGCCACCGCTGTCCCCCACCCCCCGCCTCCCAGCTTCTGCCGAGTTCCTGCGTCTGCTCCGGGTGCTGGCGTGTGTGGGTTCTGTGTGGCCCCTTAAGAGTGAAGTCTCTGTTTCCCCCGGTCCTGTGGGGCTCCTGCAATTAAGCCCCGTTGGCCTTCAAAACCCAGTGCTCTGGGGACTTGGCTTCCTGGTGCTGGAACCCAGGGCTGGGGAGCCCATCATGGGGCTCAGAACTCTCGCTCCTGTTGGGGGGGCTTCTGCACTGTGACTGTTCCCTGGTTTGGGGGTCGCTCACCGGGGAAGGAGGGCCTGGGATCTGATTATATTGCGAGTGGCCCCTCCTACCCGTCTTGCTGTGGCTCCTTCTTTGCATCTTTAGTCGTAGTGTGAAGGGAAAGCCGGGCTGGGCTAACAGGATAACTCACAAGTCTAGGAATGTGAAGGAGAGGCTGGGCCAGGCTAACAAGATAACTCACAAATCTCAGTATTGGAACACTGAGCCGAGTTCTGCTGGACTAACTTGTAAATCTAGGTTAATTAGTGTTGCTTTGCTGTTCATGTTTTTTGCTAGCCAGCTGGGTTTTCAAAGATACATATCTGGCTTTGGAATGTTGGTTTGCTGCCTCCCGCCTCCACTTTTGTGATGATGATGCTGCTAAAGCTGCTTCCATGCCTATTGGCCGAATACCCCAAGCTTGTGTTTTACCCTGTAAAACCTCATGCGGACGTCTTGGAGGTGCTCAGAGCTTCGGAGCAGAAGCCCCTCTGAGCCCGCCGGCGTAATACATCTGAGTACTCCAACCCTCCGAGTGGTGCTTGTTTCTTGGCTGGCCTGTCATTTCTGTAGCAGTAGAAGATCTTTTCTGGTAAGTTTCAGCCTTTTTCACGGACGGTTGTTCCGCAGATAGCTGTGATTTTGGTGTGCCCGAGAGAGGAGGCGAGTTCAAGGTCTTTCTACTCCATAACCTTGGCCGCTCTCCAGAGAACACACTCTGTGTGATTTCAGCTCACTGAGATTTGTTGAGATTTATCGTGCAGCCCAGTGTGTTGTCGAGCCTGCTCAATGCACATAAGCACTCGGGGAAGATGCGTGTCTGCTGTCGCTGGGGGGGACGTCCTCCGAACACCAGCTCGGTGCTGTTGACTGGGGCGTAGCTCACATGGTCTACGTCTTTGCTGGCTTTCTGTCTAGTGGTCCATCAGCTGTGAGGAGGCGTCTTGATGTCTCCAATGATAATTGTAACTCAGCCTCTATTTCTGTTTTCGGCTCTATCAGTCTTTTTTCATCTATTTTGAGGCCATTTTTTGATAAGGACTAAGGCTTTTGAAATTTCTAAATGCAAAATAATTTTTTGAGAGCAATATGTGTCATAAAAAATTTAAGAACACACAGACTACAGTTTCAGTCCAAACCACTGTCAGCTTCCCCATCACACTGTCCTCAGGCCGACAGCAGAAGGAAAGGCCAGGTCCGCAGAGGTCGGGTCTCAGAAACTAGCTCTCCTCTTTAATTTTTTTTTTTTTTTTGAAATCTTTATCTCCTTATGTGGAAAAATGAAAGCAACTCAGAATGGACCTGCACGGCAACATTCTAAACATCCTATTGAAACACTTAAGAGCCATGACATCCCCTTTTCAAAGCAAGGACTTAAAAATAGGACATCAGAGACTAAGGAGCGGGCCCGGAGTCGCCCCCGGACACAGGCATTAGGGCTGAGTGTCATACGAGGAGCCTGCGTTATGCGTGACTCTGGGCTTGGTTACGCCGCAGCGGCCTCTTTCTCCCCCAGAGAAGCGCGTACGGGGAAGCGCCAAGGAGGGAAATGCAGGGAGAACCTGGACTGTCTTCTAATTTATGTTTTTAAAATGAAGTCACCTATTTTAACATTGCTGGTGACACGGTGAGAAGATGGCTGAGTGGCACGAGCCGGCTCGCATTTCATGTGGTAACATCTTGGGTACCCGAGCGGCACCCGAGACCACAGGTGCTTTTGTGAGGTGCCCCATCCTGGAGGACAGGGGGTGAGGATGGGGGATCGGGGAGCCTGGCCCAGGCTTTACGCACCACTGAGGAACCACAGGGCTCAGGGGACTTTCTTAACCTCCCCTCCCCACCCCCAGCCCCCAGGGTCCTCCCTTATAACCTGAATTAGCTAAACTTTAGGGTTGTTAGGAAGAGAAAATAAGATCCTCATTACAGGGGACTGTTCCTTTTTAAAAATTTTTTGGGGGTAATTAGGCTTATTTATTTATATTTATTTGCTATTTTTTTAATGGAGGTGCTGGGGATTGAACCCAGGACCTCGTGCATGCTAAGCACACGCTCTAACACTGAGCTACATCCTACCCCCCACAGGGGGTTGTTTCTGTCATTTGTTTTTGCATAAACTTCCAGTAGGAACTGGAATGATAGAAGTGGTATAAACATTTTTGGTTTTGCCTCCATCTGGGTGAAGTTTGCATCAAAGCTGGAACGCTAACAGATAACTCTGAGAGGTGGCCCATTCCACGCCCTCCTGCCCCGCGCCACACCTGCTGTCCTGGCCTCTGTCTTGCAGAGGGCACTGCCCAGCAGGGACGTGAAGCCCAGATAAGGACACAGCCAGTGAGATGGGACTTGGCCCAAGGATCATAACCCTTTATGACACATAATCCAACCAGTGAATGTGCAGTCGGATTTGCCCGAGTTCTAGGGCCAGGCCCTCTATGACTCTGCCTAGAAGAAAGTGAAGGCAGACATGCACAAAGGGTGTAAAATAGAAATAAAGTTCAGTGAAAACTCTTTAAAGATGATCAAATCTGGGAACTTTGTCCAGTGAATGAAGCTCCCTGTTGGTCAATCGTGACTGACCAGGAAACCACGGGGTGCCCTGCTCTCTTCACCAGCGTCTCTGGGGCTTATAAATAGAGTCGCGCAGGCAGTGCGAGGGCCACGCAGGGACTAGCTACTGCCCTTCGGGGAGCTCTGCTTGGTGTGGCTTTTCTTGTCCTTTCCTCAGCTGGAGTGGACACTTTCCCGTCAGGCCTGGCCAGATGGAAAGTCCTCACGCCACACACCTGTGTCTGCGGTAGACGGGGGCTGTAAATGACCCAAGGACCATATCAAAGGGCCCTGTTTGGGGCTGGTGGGGGAGGCAGGAGGGAACATGGTGGGTCACCAGAGCAGGAGTCTTTGGGCTGGACCGTCCAGCACTCACGATCGGGAAGGGAACAGCACTGAGGCCCCAGGAGGCAAGACTCCAGCCGGAGCCTGCAGCTGGGAGGAAGGCACTGGCTCAGTCCTCGCCATGGGGCCGGAGGTGCAGATTAACGGGAGAACGTACGTGCCCGCACTTACCCCAGGCTCCCTGGAGCCGAGGCGAGGAGTCAGCAGATGAATTCCAGACTCACCTGCTGGGAGGAACAGGGCTCTGGTGCCGAGCTGAGTGTGGGAGGTGTAAGTGCAGCTTGGCGGCATCAGGGAGGCTGGACGCGATGGCTTGGAAGTGGCGGATTAGGCGTCAGGCTCCCGGTGTCTCCCTCCGAGCTTTCAGTTCCTAGGAGGCCACGGCGGGGACTCATGTTGGGTTTCGGGGCCTGGGTCACCGGAGGGGGCTGCTGTGCAGTAGCACCGCCTCTCTGGACGAGAAGGGCTGAGCAGGTCGGGGAGGAGAGCGTGGGGAGGCCTGGGTGAGTCTGCAGCTCACCGCGTGGCCTCTGGGGTTTGTTGGGCGGGACGGGGACTCACTGGTTAGGAATGGGCAGCCTCGCTCAGCGCGCACCACCCCCAGGCCTGTGTTTAACTTCAGGGAAGGTGTACGCGAGCGGGTCATGGGTCAAGCGTGTCAGCGGGGCGTGGCCGGGGGGGACTCCTCCAAGGTCAAATACCCACCCCGGGACTGACTCAGTGCCTCACCGATGGAGGTGGTGGGGGCGAGCTCTCCTCTTTCTTTCTGGGGAGAGCAAACTCATTATTTTTTTAAATACAGTGTTTTTTTTTTTAATTATAAAAGCTGATTATGCTTACTATAGAAACATTGCAACGACCAGGAGAGCAGAATCCAAGGGAAGGGAAGCAACTCGTCTTTCAGGGTGACACCCACTGGTGTATGTTCTTTTGCCTCCTTTTTTCTACTGAGTTGTTTGTAAAGCTTTGTTGCCTTGTCCTTTTTGATTTACTACTGCAGCGTGAAAATTCTCCCCGTGATTACAAACTCCACAGAAGTATGCTAGTGACGGTTGCATGGTGTTTCACCTGTGTGGCTGTAACTAACACGTGCTAGTGATTTCTCTATTTTTGGTAATTTGGGTTGTTTATAATTTTTCACTATGACCAAGACTTCCTTTGATGAACATCTTCATGCAAAACGATTTTTCTTGGGGAAAGTAAACAGATTTTTCTGTGCTTAGGGTTCTTTCTTTAGGGCATCCCGGAAAGTAGATTTACTGGGTCAGAGAGCGTGTGCTTTCTAAGATTCTTGGCACAAAATACCATGTTGATTTCCACAAAGGTGATGCCAGCTTCCACTTACTCTGGATGGACGTGTCCATCTCACCTGAACTTTATTTGGCAGCATTGAATCTTCCGATTAAAAAACCAAAATCTGACAATTTGACTGGCTTGAAGAGTGTTATTATTGTTTTCAATTATATCTTTGATTGCTAAACATGGTTCTCATTTTTCCTATAATTTTTAGGCATGTGCATTTTGCCTTCTAAAAATTTTGTGTTCATGTTCTTTGCTTCTTTATCCATTCGAGTTCCAGGGTTTTAAAAGTCATTTTGTATGAGATCTTTGTGTCTTAAAGTTTTAAAATTCCTGTCCTTCATATCACTATAAACTTTTTACAGTTAAAAAATTTTTATATCTGAAGTTTAAGACAGTTTGCATAGTAAAATTTGTTCTCTACCTACATATGTTACATATATTTAGGTGGTTTCTCTTATTGTTACAAGGCTTGGAAATACCTAAACCTTCCAGAAATCTGTCAAGTATTTACTGTCATTTTCTTTAATTTACATTAGACGGAGCTGCTATAGTAACTGTTTTGGTTGTGGGTGAAGAGGTGAAGGTTGGTTGTCATAGCAACCCTCCCATGTCATGTTCCATTATTATCTGCTGTCACTTCAGCTGGGTGTGGTTATTTACCTGGTAGAGTGACCCACATATTGACGTCTGTAGGATAAAAATCCTTAAAAGGGCTTATATTTACTGGGTCACTTCGGTTTTCCATGGACCAGGGCTGCTGGGTGAGAAACTGCTAACAGCAGCCCGGGTGACCTCCCCCCAGCCCCACAACCTTGGGCTATGAGCATCGTCCTCCTGGTCCCTGTGGAGTGGCAGCTGTAATAGAGAAGGACAGGCTGACTCCACATGCAGTCTGTCCCTTCAGCTCTAGCCCTGGGCTCTCTTTCCCGTGCGGAGTCACATTGGCTCTGCACCTTTTGTAAAGGAGTGTTTCTTAGAGCTGACATCCGCAGGAGAGCCCGTTCTCAAGACTCTGACCTTCGGGGTAGAACACTTTCCATTCATATAAAGATTAAAAATTGCAGAATAGAAAATAACATTTTGTTGGAGGTTTACAGGGACACCATGACCTGACCCACGTGGACAGCTGCTAAGAACCTAGGATTCCAACACCAAGAAGTTTGCAACAACCAACCACACCCCCCTCCCCTTTTTAGTATAAAAGGAGCCTGAATTCTGACCTGGGGAAGATGCTTCTCCTGGGGCATTAGTCCACCATCTTCTTGGTCTGCCAGCTTTCCAAATAAAGTCATTATTCCTTGTCCCAACACCTCGTCTCCTGATTTATTGGCCTGTTGTGCAGCGAGCAGAATGAGTCAGGACTCGGTAACACGGGCACACAGCCTCCCTCGGTAATCAGGACCATCTGTCCAGTCAGTACCCCTCCTCTGCCGGCTGGTTCAGCGACGTGAAGGGGCCGTGGGGACGGTCTGCACTGCCAGTTCGGTGGCCCGGGAGCGTGTGTCCAAGGGGAAGCCAGCCTCTCTGAATAACAGCCCTCCAGCCCACTCAGGCCATGGTCAGGGGGTGGGAGCAAAATTTCCTCCAGTAGTTACACCCTTTTGTCCTCTGAAAAGCCACTCCTACTTCTGTCGCTTGGTGTCTGGACAAGCATGCTTGGCTTGAGACGGTCCCATGTGTCATTCCTTGTTAAGGCATAGACTGCGCTGCGTTCACCACTGGCTGCCGAGCAGACAGTCCCACTGTGCTACGAAGCTAGCTGTTCTGGGCGGTGGGTATATGGCACGGCCGGTGAATGGCTTGGACACCGTTATTTCCTTGCCCTACAGTGTGTTGTGATGCATTCCGTGCATTGAATGCTGCATTCTGTAAATTCCCAAGTGGTGGCGCCGTCAGTGGCTGCGGCAAGCTCAGAGGGAAGTCACGTTCAGACCCGGATAATGTGTCCTACCCCTCTGTAATGGGAGAAATCTCACAAAATGAGCTTGCTACCAGGTTGCTGGCTGCCGCTCCTGGGGAAGGATGCCACATGTGGGCTCCGGTGCCAGGCTTTGCCGTCAGCAGGATGGGAGCTTGGTGGTGTCACTCAGATCAGCCACGGCGAGGGGCAACATGTGGTGTTGATTTTACACCACCATCGCCTCTCCTTACGTGGGCCAGGTGCATGTGGGCAGGGAAAGAAAACTGGTGTCTTTGCATTCATGAGGATTTTGCTCAGCCCTGCTGACACCTGCTGCCACCATGAGAAACCTGCACCAGAGGACCCAGGGGAGCTGTGACCCAACATGTAACCCACAGAAACGGTAAGATAATAAATGTTCGTTGTTTTAAAGCACTAAGTCTTGGGGTCATTTGTCACATGGCCACAGAGAACTAACACCGATGTGTGCTGTCTCTCTTACTAGGACTTCGCAGTGGTGCCACACAATATAGTCTGCCGTGAGCGTTTCACAGCCATTGAAACCTCGGCCCGGTGGCGGGGCGTCCTGTATGACAGCCCAGACCAACCGTAGCAGAGCTGCCAGCTGTTCTGAGCTCCCATCAAAACTGCAAGCATACTGGCGGCTTGTTAACTAAGCCAGGACAACATGCCCAAATGTAGTGGCTCTCACCTCAGAATCCCATGAGTATGTATTGCCGTGAGTGGTACAAGGAGCAGAAATTTATCTTTCCCTTCTGAGAGGATATTTCCACTGCCCCAGGTCTTTCAAAAAAAATTATTGTTGATTTACAATGTTAGTTTCAGGTGTACAACGAAGTGGTTTGGTTAAATATATACATGCATAGATTTTTTTTTTCAGGTTCTTTTCCATTCTGTGTTATTACAAGAATATAGTTCCCTGTGCTGTACAGTAGGTCCTTGCTGTTTATCTATTTTATGTACAGTTATGTATGTTCCATTGCCCTGGGTCTTCGAAACACCCCACCCATAGGCTGGGTCCCCTGCCCTTTCCAGTTCCAGTCTCCGACGCAGTTGTGTCTTACTTCCTGTTTTCCAAATCCAATGGACATGACATCATAGCGTCAGTGTAATGGGCCAGCAAGATGTTTGTTCAAGGTCTCTCTGAATGTGCTGTGACAGAGAGCAGGGGACTTGGCAGAACCCAGGTTCACACAGTAGAGGCATCTTTTGTCCATTCCCTGCAAGGTAAATTACTTCTGATGACCTTCTCTGAAGACATGGGGGGACCAAGCATTGTCCAGGTCAACGGCTGCACATCAGATTCTAGGGAATTCACTCCAGGAACACGATCCCAGACAGGACCTCGGCCGAAATTGTTATCAAGACTTGATTAACTTTGTGATGCTCTCTATGGCCGGCTTGACAAAGGTCTGACTGTGGCCCAAATCCCCAAATCCTGTCTGTGGCCTGTTTTCGTACAACTTGCAAGCTAAAAATGGTTTCTACATTTTTTAAGGGCCACAAAAATAAAACAAAGGAGAATATGTGACAGAGACCAACTGTGTTTACTAAGCCTAGAACGTTTACTCCCTGGCCCTTCACAGAGGAGGTACGCTCTGTAGCCATTCCCATAATGCACCTGGCTGGAGCACTGGCCAAACATGTGAACTCCAGGGGCGTGTGGAAGGGCGACTCCTGAATTTTTCAAGTCCTTGATTGTGGCATTGATTTCTGTAATTCTTTCCTGGACCGTGATGATGGTTTTGCTTCACTCTCCTGGTGAGAGACACTTGCACCATGATAGGCCTCTCCAAAACTCAGAGCAGCAATGTAGCTACTAAGAGCATCTCTTCAGGCCCTAAGGAGATTCCCAAGGGATGTGCGTGTCACCTCATTGGACCCACGATGAGATGGACTTGGGCCAAGACTCCAACCAGCACCTGAAATCCACAGGCTCCCTCTTTGGTGGACCACCCGGGGTTTGGGTCTCTGAGGATTAAGGTCAGTTCAGAGCTAGTATTTAAATGACCTTCAGAGCTAGTGTTTACTGACCTTCAGAATGTCCAGGGCACAGTCCCCTGGGTGTAGTAGTCTCTAGGACGGCTGTCAGGAAGTATCACAAACTGAACTTACAACAGAAATGTATTGTCTCCTTGTTCTGGAGGCTAGCAGTCAGATCAGGGGTCACCAGAGCTGGTTCCGTCTGAGGGTAAGTCTGTTCCATGCCTCTGCCCTAGTTCCTGGCGGCCTCAGGTGTCCCTTTGGCTGTACATGGTGTCTTAGTGTCTTTATGTCACCTCCTCTCTGTGCATGTCTGTTTCAAATCTCCTCTGTTTCACAAGGATGTGGTCATGATGGATTGTCCCCACCCTAATGACCTCATCTCAGTGCGATCATCTGCAAAGATCCTACTTCCAAACAGGGGCGCATTCAGGAGTCCTGGGTGTTAGGACTGAAGCATCCTCTGTGGGAGACACAGTTCAGCCCCGGCAAGTGGGCGCTGGCGAGCGGCTCGCTTGCTCCAGGGGGCTTGGGGGAGGCTCAGCACGCTCATCCACGGCCTTGCTCTAAGGCTATTCCCCGAGGGACCTGGCCTCCATTCTTGCTGAGGGACTCTCGGTCCCACAACAGCTCTGGGCTGCAAAGGCTGGAGGAGCCACAGGACTTGTGAAGGATGCTGGTGGCCCCCTACCAGGGCATTTCTGAACACCTGAGTGATGGGCTCACCCAAAAAAGTTGCAGGACACATTGGTAGAAGCCTGGGGAGGATGTCTGAGGGCGGAGTTGAGGGATGTTGGACCCCAGGGTGGCCAAGAAGGGTGCACATAATAGGTCCTCTCCAACACTGAAGCCTCCCTGAGCCCGGGAAACCCCTCCCTGCTATAACACCAGGCTTCCCACACCTAAGGTGCATGGGAAGCACCTGGGAATATTCTAGAATGCAGACTTCCCTTCATGAAACCTGGGAGGGAGCGTGTCTACTGAGACCCCAGGGGTGGGATGCTGCTAACTCGAGACCCCCTTGAGTAGCGAGGTTGTCATGTTTGGGAGGCAGAGGGTGGGGCTCTGGCATTGTGACTGCATGAACTCTTGGTCACCTTCAAGCCCGGGGCTTGGTTACCCACTTGCAAGATGGCCACAGTGCTAGGCCAGCACATCCCTCCTGAATCCTGATGATGTCAGTCTTAGCACCTCATCCTCTGTGGTCCAACACCCCCAACTCACCTGCAGTCTTCCCTGGAATCCTGCTGATGCAACTCTGCAGTCCTCTGGGAGCGCAGGCTGTCTCCCCTAGCAAGCCCCCGTCTCCATCTGGGCCATGCGTGGTCTCACCCTCGTGCACCTGGAAGGGATGTGGGGATGTGGAAACAGCCCCATCCTGCGTCTGCATCCCGGGTGAGCCGTGGGGCTGTCAGTGGTCAATGGAAGCATTTATGGAGGGACAGACGCACGGCCTCAGATGGGGTGGAGGGATCATCTCTGCTGGGGGAGAAGCGTCAGGGTGTTCGCTTGGGGTTCAAAATTCTCAGCCTCATGTTTCTGCCCAAACATCCCAACCTAAGTCTCAGAGTTTAACCCTTTGCTTTCCAACTCCAAGACCTTGGTGGAAGGAAGCTGGAAGTGATGGATGTCTAATGGACGCTGCACTTCCAGAAACGGGGTCCCAGCCTGAGCCCAGCCTCACTGCCCTGCAACTCTGGGAGCTTAGCTGGGAAAGCCGTTCCCATTGTCCCGTCCTCAGGGAGGCATCCTCAGACCTCAGTTTCTTCTCTCCTCCTTGAACGTTTCGTAGCTCTCGGAAGCAGCCAGCTGATCCTGATCTTTATCACACGACTGTCACCATGGAAATGAGATGCCCTGCCACTCATCCTCCCCCCAGGTGTCTTACCTCACACTTCAGTCCACACCACCTCCTACTGGTTTGAGACCTGAGCCTGTGTCCCCAGCTGGGAGCCATGCCCGAGGGGACAACCTTGGGGTCTATTAACAGGGTCATTGCTGGTAGCAGTTTCTATATCAATCGGAGTTTCTGCAGGAAACAGGCCTGTCACTCCCAATCGGGTAATTCCGGGGAAGTTAGATGGAGAGAGTGCTGACCTCTCTTTGGGGCTAGGGAACTCTTCAGCCTGAGGAGAGGACAGGGTCAGTTTGGGGAGCCAGAGAAGACTGCCAGGTGCAGAGGGCTGCCCGCCGGAGCACTGGGGGGACCGAGGAGTACAGCCAGTCTGCCGTGACCTTGCCAGCAGGGACCCAGGACATAAAACCCCAAGCTCACTTCCTCCTGAGGCCCCACATCCTGCTGGTGCCACCCACAACAACAGCCAGAAGCCAGAGGACATGAGGGCCAGAGACACAGCCAAGTCAGCCACTCCCAGGGGCTCTGACTGCTGACAGGGATGGGCAGACAGAGGACACCCCAGACACTCAGGCCTGAAAAGAACCAGCGTGGCTCTGGCGAAGGGCGGGGGCAGGTCAGGCCGAACCACGTGCAGTGGGAGTAGGGAAGGGGGCCTGACCGCAGATGGAGGACTGTACCGAGAAAGCAGGAAGGTGCGCTGGGCTCGCAGAGCAAGGGGTTCCCGCCTCGGAGCCCTGGCAGGAGAGGACTGTGGGTCAGGCCAGGCTCCCTGTCCTGGGTCCGACCTCTGTGTTTTCCAGTAAGAGGAGTGAAGCCCAGAGGAGCCCCAGTCCTTGCGCACGGGGACCCCACTTGCTAGGGCATCGTCGCTCAAGTCGTTTCTTCCCCACCAGTTGGTCATTTTTTAAACACAGGGTGTGTAAGGTGATTGTGTGGTCACTGTGTTAGCGCTGTCTCCTAGGAGCCCTGGAGTCACTGCTGCAAGCCTGAGAGGCAGTCTGGGAGCGACACAGGCCCCGCTGGCCATGCCGCCCTCCCAGGAGGGCGAAGTCAGACACACAGAGGACAAGCATCTGTGTCTCCCTCCTTAACTGAAAAGAGCATCACCTTTTAACCGTATTTCTTCCAGATTTTCTTTGATGAACTAGAACATCACAGACAGGTTGAAAGCCCCTCCAGCTCTGGTGCCCCTCTCCGTGCCTCCCCAGGCTCGGCCGTATTTGGCTGCCAGCGCGCCCCCTTCCTGTCTGCGCGGCTGCAGTTTCTCGCATGTGGGTGCAGCTCTAAGAGCGCGTGGCATTGCTCACTTACTTTGGAAATCTGTGTCATAAACGACATCATACTCTAAGAACGATTCTTAGCTTTTCTTGTTGAACTTTGTTTTCAATATTTATCCATTATTATTATTGCTTATTAATTTCATTATTCTTTCATTTTCATCTTCTATGAGGTATTCAGTTTATTTATTTACTTATTTCCGTGTTTTCCCCTTTCCCGTTGATGAACATTTATATTGCTTTCTCCTCTTTTTCGCTCCTTCCTTCTCCATTCCGTCTCTCCCTTCCTTCCTTCTCTCTTTCATTTCCTTCTTTCCTTCCTACCTTCGTTCCTTTTTCTTCCTTTTTTTTAAGCATCCCCCTTTCTTCCTTCCTTCCTTAAAGCGACCACAGACAACGCTGCAAGGCTCGGCCGTCTCTGTTTGCTTCTGCCCGAGCACGAGGGTTTCCCCGCTGTGAGCACCAGGCCCAGGCTCAGCGGGACCGCTGGGCTCTCAGTCTGTGCAGCTTCAGCTTCACTAGATGTCACCGCTTGTTCTCCAAAGTGTCGCACACTCTGTGTCTCCACGCCTGAGAGAAACGAGGCCTGAGAGGCCGGCGTGCCGGCCATCCGCCGTCCGGGCGCCGCCCAGACCCGCAGCCCCGGCCCTGCCTCGGCGGCCTCCGCCCGTCTCCACGGAGGGTCCCTGCGCCCCGGCCCCTCCCTGCGCCCCGCGCAGCAGGCTTCTCCCAGAGACCCCGCTCACTCGCTCGGCTCGGGGTGAGCGCGGCAGAGAGCGCCGTGGCCCCAGGCCTGAGCCAGCTCCCTTCCCAGAGGGGCCGCCAAGACTTGTTCACCAGGTCACCCAAGAAAAGTTAGTATCTCTCAGAGGCAGGCTCACCCCCTCAGAGCTTAACCCTGCAGTGAAGACAAAACCTGTCTCCTGTATTCATTCGTTTGTTCATTCGTTCATTCATTCTTCAACAGACACTGATTGAATAAGACACTGTCATAGGTGCTGGGGGGGAGGGCAAGAGGCGAGGAGCAGAGCGTGTAAGCCGAAGGCGGTGAGCGGTGAGCGTGAGCCAGGCAGGCAGGGAGGTCCGGAGCAGGGGAGGGGCCCGGGGCGCGGGGGCGCAGGTGTCCTGTCAGTTCAGCATCAGGGAAGCCGCCAGGAGGATCTGGGAGCGCCAGCCCCCAGACGCAGGGGCCCCCCAGAGGGAAATCCCCTCTGCGTCATCAGTGTCACACTGGCCCTCCTCTACACAACCTCGCTTTGGAAAGGACTCCACTGCGAAAGGAAAAAAGCCAAAAAAAAGTAATTTAGACAAATAAGTAAAAATGCTCCGGCAATTCCTTGGAGTGGGAGGTTGAATACCAGTGAGTTTTCAATGCCAGAGCCGCCTGGAACCGGCCCTCAGGACGGCGCCGTGCTTCCCGGTGAGGGGTCCAGTGGTGAGGGGTCCAGTGGTGCTTTGCTCACAAACAAATTTGCCAAGAAAAAGACTAACATAACACGAGTGGGGAAAAGCTGAGGTGGGAAGCACAGGCCCGCTTATTTCTCTGTTCATCCTGTCCAGGCACAGCTGTCCCTCCAGACATGGATTCTTAAAATCATGGAAGGCGGCTGCATGCCCACCCTACAGGGACCCGGCCAGGCCGGTGGGCGGCGCTGGCCCTTCTCCTTCCCTGAGTCACGCTGGGGGGGACCCGGGAGCCACTGCTGACACACTGTGCCTGTCCCGGTGTCTGCCATGATGAATCATTTTCGAATTAGTAAGCGATGTTGACTTTAGCAGGAGGGTCTCTGATACGCTCAGCTGCTGGACTCAGGAGACTCCCTCACCCGAGGTGACCATATGATATGGCATTTTTCTCTATCAGCCAACCTGTTGGTTTGGTTTGGCTGCATTTAGGAAACACCTTTTAACCACTTGGAGCTGAGGGTTGGGGGACCCTCCTTAGGCAAACGGTATCTGACCCTCTTTAAGCAAACAGCCTGCGGTATAAGACCGAGAGCCGGGACGCATCTCAGCCTTGACTCGTGGTCTCCTTCGGGGCAGAGGAGTGAGGTTGCGGCCAGCATGGAGCCCAAGGTGATCTGCGTCCTGGTCATGGCCTTGGCGCTGGCGCTCGGCAGCCTGGCACAGAGCGAGGGCGGTAAGACAGCAGGTCCTGCCCCGGGGTGGGTGCGCCCGCGGCGTGCGTCTCTGTGCAGGACTCAGGGTGTCATTATCCGTATTTCTGAGCTGAGCGCTGTCTGTCCCAGGTGCTGTTCTAGGTCCTGGAAAGATTTTGGAGGGCAGAACAGGCGGACAGTAGCGGCGGGGTAGGGGCCTGTGGAAGCTTCGGGAAATGCTGTGAGAAAGAGGGGGGGAGCTGCCTGCAGCACTGAGCCTAGAGTATTGTGCTGCTCGGAAGTTCCACATTTCAGAGAGCCATCTTTGATGTTGGGACTAAGACTGGTTCTCCCGAAAGTCCAAGCCAAACCCTGCCCCAGGGGCTGGAACCCACTCAAAGTCCACACAGGCGTCCGAGGGCCTGCTCCGGGGCTGGGCGTCCCCTGGGAGCCCCTCTGGCAGGGTCTGTGGGCTCTCCTGGGCCTCCTGCCCCATGGCACCCAAACCACACGTCCTGTTGGTGTGTGTCCCATCGATGCCTGGTCCGTGGTGTCACCAACGGAGAGAATCAAGGCGGGAGGGCACCACGGCTTCCTTAGAGCTTGCTTGTGTCTCAGATTCTTTATCTGCAGAAATGAATCCGTCTTTCACCTTAGAGGGTTTGTCAGCAAAATCAAGTGTGATGCAGGCTTGAGAAAAGCAACCACGTGCTAACTAAAGGTTACCTACTGCTATTAGGCATACTTTAAAGAGAGGGGGTGGGAAAAGGGTTTTCCAAAGATTTCAGAATGAGAATTCCCGTAGAGGCTTGAAGAGAGGGGACAGGATGGTTCCCACACATCTCTGGGCACCTTCCAAGGACCTCATGACTCAGGAACAGAGGACGAGGCGTCTGGGGTGGGCAGGAAGGCCCCACAGCCTAAGGCAAGGAGAGGGGGTGAGCTTCAAAACCTGAAGGGCGCTATACGGCTCTGCTGTGGGGAAGAAGGAGGGTGGTCTGCTCCCGGCTGCCCCCAGCCAGTCTGCGTCGTCCCTGCCACCGCGGCCCCAGCTCTGCCCGCCACACTGTCCGGCCCCAGGAGTCTGTGCAGCCGGTCCTGCGGAGCCTGGCCCTGGGCCCCCTCACCACAGGCCAGGACGGCCCACTCACTGCGCCCTGACTGCCAGCAGCCCGCCTGTCCCCGCCTGTCCCCGCCTGTCCCCGCCCTCAGGCTCAAGGCTCAACCCTTCTCTGCGGGTCTCACGGGGTCAGCGATCCTGTGACTACAGAAAACTAGAAAATTCTGTCCGATTACAAGAGTAGCCCTGGATGGAAATCATTTCCATTCAGTCCCGTCAAGCAACAGCAAGTAGGGGACAAGACGGACTCCTGTGCTTGGAAATCTTCAGTTCCCATTAGGATACCAGCTGGGAGGGGGTCAGCTTGCCCAGCAAAGCTTAGCCCTTCGCCCGGGGGGGCTGCTGCATCTCGTCCTGCCCAGAGGGAGAGTGTTACCGGGTCCAAACCCGTTCTGCTCGCCCCACGACGGGCCAATAAATCGGGAGACGAGGTTTGGGGCAAGGAATACAACCTTATTCGGAAAGCTGGCGGAGAAGATGGGGGACTAATGTCCCAGAGAACCATCCTCCCCAGGTCAGAATTCAGGCTCCTTTTATACTAAAAAGGGGAGGGGGTGTGGTTGGTTGTTGCAAACTCCTTGGTGTTGGAATCCTTGGTTCTTGCAGCTGTCCACGTGGGTCAGGTCACGATGTCCCTGTAAACCCTCAACGAGACAAATGTTATTCTCTGCTCTGCAACTTCTAATCTCTGTATAAATGGAAAAGTGTTATATCCTTAAAAGTCAGAGCCTTGAAACCAGGGCTCTCCTGTCTATTTCAGCCTCTAGTCAACATTCTTTTACAAAAGGTGCAGAACCAGCATTTCTAAGCCCAGGAAACAGCCCAGGGTTAGAGCCAAAGGAACAGATCTCATGTGGAGTCAGATTTGTTCTTCTTCCCTGTTACAAAAGGACACGAGAACTGTTGTCCAAGCTCTGCACACACCGCTCCCCCTGACCTGTGCCTCTTCCCTGCCCTGTGGGCTGAGTAATGGTCACTTCCGCTCTATGGTAGGGGGCCAGACCCCGGGAGGCTGATGGCCCCAAGAGGCCACCCCACCAGTGAGAGATGGATCCAGATCTTTCTGCAAAGCCAGAGGACGCTTCCTTCAAAGAAAGCTGGAGGTGATCCTCAGATGTCAAGAAAAAACTCACGGAGACCAGCTCATGATGCAGGCTCAGCTTTAGGACACTTAGCTGGACTCCACAAAGGACCAAGCGCGGGCGTCTTGCCCGCTCAGTCTAGAAGAGGCCCCGCGTCCACTGGGCTTTGGATGGACTGTCGTTTTCTGAGAGCACGAAGCTCCAGGTGGAGGCCAGCCCGTGACCACCTCTGCCCAAGTCCCCGTCCCGCTCCTTCTCTGGCTCTCCTCCCTCTTCTGTTCTGGCTCCTTCCCTCTCCATGCTCCCAAGACCTGGCTGCTCCACCCTCCTGCCAGGGACAGACTCTGTTCCAGTGCATGGAGCACCTGCTCAGGCAGGCCTCTCCCTGGGGCCCGGCTGACGGCGTCCATTAGGAGCACCTCCGAGCCCTCTGGCAGGGCAGAGCCGCCACCCTCCATGCCCCCCAGAGACAGAGAAAGGGTTCGAGACTCCTCTTTCTTACCTGCCTGGACCTGTCCTCCACCAGGCCCAGAGGCGTGCCTTCTCACAACCTAGACTCCGGCCCGGGGCCACAGCCTCAGGGCTTGCGTCCGAGCACGTGGTTGCTGCCGGCGGGCCGTCTCTCCTGCATGTTCTCTGCTTTCGGGCGATGTCACCCCTCTCCTGGTTTATGCTGTTGAGTGGCTCCCTTTGCTTTTGGGCTGAAATTGTCCACCCCAGTCCCCATACCACCCCCACCCCGACTCTCCATCTTACTTGTACATGGACTTACACCTCCTGAACGCACCTTGCTGTCTCCTCACCACCTTTGAAAACGCTGCTCCATCTGCTTGGAACACCCATTGCCTCATCCTCACCTGGTCAACCTCTTCCTACAGGAAGCCCTCCTTGCTTTGTTCAGCCTGTTGTCACTGGCCCTCCTGGGCTGGCCCGAGGCGGGTTGCACTGTGCTGTTTTGCATGTTTACATGGCTTCCTCCTCCATTAGATCATTTGCTTCCTAACAACGACTTCTCTATCTCTAATTTCTGGGTCCCCGTCACCCAGCACAGGGCCAGACATGGACTTGATCCCTGAGGGGAAGAGGAGGTAGATCCCTCTCCGTCTCTGCTGTGCTTGCTTCTGTTTCTAGCACACGCAGACTGTGCTCAACAGATCATATTGATTGGGTGAATACAGGTTAATAACTGTTGAAATTAATGAGTAAGTGAATAAATTATCTAAGTAGGTACAAAGTTTGCAAATCCCGGGCACCTTGCACTTGCCCAGATTTTAAGGGTTTCCGCATCAGGAAACGAGGACAGCATCCCCTCTCGGACCTGGAGCCCACCGTCCACACCCACTGTGCCGCTGGTTGCTGCTTTAACTGGGGAAAGGAGGCCGACTGGAGGGTGGGTAATAACAGGGAGGACTCAGCCCACCACTCACCTTCGCCTCTTGGCCTGCGCACTTTCAGAGACATGTCAGGTGCACCCCAACAGCAGATCAAATTGTGGTTATTCCGGGATCACGGCGACGGATTGTGAAAAAAAAGGCTGCTGTTTTGACAACAAAGTCATGGGAGTCCCCTGGTGCTTCTATCCCGAGCCCGTTGGTGACCCTACAGACGGTAAGGCCATGACGGCACTGTGAGTTCTGAAGACAGAGAACTAGAAAACACCCACGTGGGACCCCGGGACCCTAATCCCAATCGCCAGCTGTGTTTTTACTCACAGTAATGGCCACGGGGTGACTGGGAAGAAATCTTTTTGCCCAAATCAGTCTGAATCCAGGGCTGGGGGAGGGGAGGACAGGTCTGAAAGGCCGTCGGGTGAAGAACCGTATTTTTTCCTGGCTTCCCTTCCCATCTCTCACCAGAAAGCTGTGCAGAACCCTCCCTGGCATTGGTTTCCGGCCTGTTTGGGGTGGGGGTGGACAGAAAGCCCTTAAAACACGAAGACCATCCGTGTTTTCTCATCCAAGAATTTTCCTGTTGATACTTCGAAGCAAATTTTCTGTAATTATTTAAAAGTGAAAGAGAATGCTCCCCCTCACTAACGCATCTCCCCGCCCCACGCCCCGCCCTTGCAGAGGAGTGCTAGTGTCAGACACTTTCCCAGCGGGACCCGCGTCCGGAGCGGGCAGGGGCCTCTGCCCGCCTGGCACCAGGAGCTCAGCCCCATCGCTGGCCGGACGTTTTGGGGTCCTCTCTGCCTGAACTCACCGCCTGGATTTTCTGCTCTGATTTCCTCATCCTCAAAATTGGCCTAAAAATTAAAAGAGATGAATGTTACTCTGTGCTTGCAGTTCTTTTAAATAAAAACATGGGAACGATTTTCCTTTCTTTGAAGGAGACACGCAATACCCCCCTCTCTGGTTTCTGGTCCCGGGTTACACATTAACTCAGACTGTCTCGGGCCGGGGAGAGTGACGTGTAACCGTGTTCGGTTGACTCGGGGGTTAGCGGCCATCAGTGTCGCGCCCAAGGCCATTAGATTGCAGTCTCAGAGAAGCAACTGAAGCACAGCCCTGTCAGAGCAGAAGACAGCACCGGACCCTGCCCACGCGCCTCCCATGGTCAGGTGATAAAGCTGCCTTGCAATGTCTTTATTTTCCTCAAACGGAACCTGGCTCGGGAGAGAAAACCTGTAGCAAAATGTAAAGTGTTACAATCAAAACAGTTGCAGAGGACAGTATGAGTGATGGCTGGAGGAAACCCGCCACCCACCTGCTCCCTAGCACTGGAGCTCTGAACTGGAAAACAGAACAAAAGGGAGGGGTATGGAGGCCACTTGTCCCCTCATTACTGACAGACAAGGCAGAAGGGAGCCAGCTGGACCTGAGCAGCCGCCCCAGCCCCGCCCTGGGCAGTCAGCCTTGCTCCGGGGAGCTCAGCCCAGCCAGCCCGTCGCTCCAGACGCCCCCTCCCAGCTGCCCCCGCTCTGGGCACAACCAGCAGGCTGTTCGTTGAGCTCTCCTGCCCTCCACAGCCAGCTGGTTCCCAAGAAGAAGAAAAGAGGCCTTGCCCCTTGCATGACCAGTTTTTTCCAAATTTGCCAGTAGATTCATTACTCCCCCAACCCTTGGCCACCAGGTCCAGCAAGTACCGCCGCCCTGGGGGCCGGGAGACACATTGCCCGTGCGGACACACCAGGGTGGGGACCCCCGCACACACGCACGGCTGCAGATGTGTGTGCAACGGCACACGTCCTGCCGTGCGTGTGCCTGGAGGTCACCGTGGCTTTCCCTCACCTGAGAATCTGCAGAGAAAGTTTTGCTTCTTTTTTTTTTTTTTAAATCCATAGCAAATCTGGTCTTTCTCACACTCTGGCTGCTGATGGGAGATAAAAATAAGCTCACTTTGTTTAGTCCAATCCCTTTTGAAATGCAGCGTGTGATTGTAACCTACACAGCCTCTGTAGGTAACGTCTTGAACTGTGGTCTCCCTTCCCCTCCCTCCCCCACCTTCCTGCCCCTCTTTATAGCTGGGGAAATGGAGGGGTGCCCAAGCACCCACGGCTGCGGACCGAGGGAGGCCTTGGGTCTATGGCATGTCCTTTGGGTTTTGCTGGCCTGTCCGAGGACCTTGGCCCAAGTGTTCTCGGGAGTCCAGCGGGTCCCGTCCCCCGTGCCTTCTTACACTGCCCAGTGTCAGAGAGGTGGGCCTTCCCCCGTGACCTATCCCAGCAGGCCTATTTCCCAGTGCTGGCCATCCGTTCCTTCTCTTCTTCCTCACCTAACTTCCACTCTGTGAGGAGCGGAGGAAAATGCTCACTCCCCCAGCCTCTCTTTCAGTCAGAGGTGGGCCTCCGTTCTGGCCCACCAGGCAGATGACGGCACCTGCGTGAAGGTTCTGGGAAGAGGCTCTTACTTCTTGGTAGGAGAAGAGCTTCCTCTAGCAGCACTGGGCGACCTCTGCAGCCCGTCTGTGGATGTTGGGTGGTATGAGGGTGTGATGGGGAACCTCAGGCAGCCATTCTGCGATAATGAAGAAAAGCCTGAGAACAAGAGCCCTCACGTCCCCGAGCTGCTGATTTGACCCCAACACCATCCACCTCCAGATTTTATGTTAAGTAAACCCCAAAGTCCTTATGGATTAATCCACTGCTGCTTGACAACCTCCTTTGTTTTCTCTGGATTCCTGCCCATTGAGGGAGTGAAAGGACAGAGGTCCAGTGGCTGCAACCCCCTCCCTTGCAGCACATAACACAGAAATCCTCAACCCATGACCATGATGGCTGGTCCACCTCCTCTGGTGTCCACCTGCATGGACGTGTGATCTTATGGCTCCACCATCTGGGCCAGGGCCCTCAGGCTCACCAGCGTGGGAGAACACTGGGGCATCCTCGCCTCAGCAGCAGCACTGCCCAGCACCCCTTACAGGTGGGAAAGAGGTCCTCCCCGAGAATCACAAAACCCATATGAGTTCCGACAGTGGAGTGCAGCTGGGGGCGGGGGGAGGCGCCCAGGCAGCTTGTGGGAGGGACCTGGCAGACTGGATGCTGGTGGAAGATGGCCCGAAGGACTTGAGGAAACCAAATAGCTTCAGAAGTTAAGCCCAAGCCTGCACTGTCTGGCCTGGGTCTGCCCAGGACAGCCCCAGTGAATCCCAGTGCTGGCTGCGGCTGGGGGTCGGGGAGGTGCAGTAAAAGCTGAGACAGCACGTGTGGATGGGGTGGCTGGGGTACCACTCCCTTCTAGGGTGCAGGGCAAGATGGGAAGATGAGGGAGGATGGGGGTGGGGACAGAAGAGGGCAAGGCCCCAGGAGAGTGAGATGTCTCCAACATCACAACCCACCTGGGGCAGACCTGCACTTACGCCCCACTCCCCGTCGTGTCCCCCCATCATATCCCCCCCAACACGCACCATGCACCCGCCCCCGTCAGGCCCCAGGGAGGGAAGTTTGGGCTTCCCAGTAACCTGGACCACCTCCCCGCCCCACACCTTTCTGCAGCCAGGAATCCACGTGGCCAGGGAGGCAGGGACGAGGGAGTAGAACTGACGGCAGGTCTTAAGGAACAACAGACGCCTGCTCAGGACCAGCACAGAGTCCTTGAAGCATTGGGAAGTTGGTGGGAAAAAGGCAAGCTGTGAAGATAAAGTGCCTCAGTAAGAACAACGCTGCTGATAAGACTGTTTAGCAGTTTGGGGACCATGTCACACACACACACACACACACGTGCACACACAGCTCTTAAAGGGCCCAAGCCCCTCCCCTCCCCCAACCTTGGAAACCAGGCTGGGGGAGGCTGTTTGGGGGCAAACTCTCTCTTTTCTCTTCCCTAGGAACTGCTGGATTTCTGCCAGAAGAGGGAAGGCCACCCTTGTAACTTTTACATCTGCATATGCTGCTTGGTTGTGGAGAGTTGTGTGTCTGTGTGTGTAGAGGCCTTCTACTTCAGAACAAGGCAGAGGAGTGATGTGTCAGTTTAAAGTTGCCTTGGTTTTAACATACGTGAAGCCATGAGCATGTGAATGAAAGATATTGCCAGTCATATCAGCAAACGAAGGGTGCTGTGACCATCAAGTCAGCGCGCGGAGGGAACTCAAGACGGGGAAGGACAGGACACGGGCCCTGGTTCTGAGGTGCACATCAAAGGAACGATTTCAGTGGGCCCAGACCTTTGCACCTCCCCACACACAGAAAAGCACTAAATTCCTTAACTTGAAATATCTGGTTTTATTTAATTAGCAGTCACATTTGATGTCCCAACTACCTGGTCTTTGTTGCAAAAACCCTATATATCCTGGCTCCTCCCCTGCCTCTTCGGAGGCGTCCCTCAGAGCGACTTGAGAGGCTGTGTCCTGGGCTCGAGTCCTCAGGACATCCACCGAATAAAGCGTAACTCTCAGCTTTTTGGTTGTGCATTTTATTTCAGTCGACAAGGCTAGTCTGGCCTTTAGATACTGGCCAGGTGGTGGCCCCGGTGGCCTACATGTCCCACATGCTGCTCTTTCTCTCCAGTCTGGATACCACTAACTCAGGAACATTCTAGAACTTCACATGCCCCTGAGGAGCCTCAGACAAAAGTTCAGGACATGTCTCATGGGGGGAAGTCAGGGGTTTTCTGGTGGATAATTGGTGTGGGAGGAGCCACGGCTGTGGCCAGCCCTGCAGGGGACACGGAATAGGTAGGAGCGTGTGATGCAGGAGCTATGGGTGGGCTCAGCGCCCCACGTGCCTGAGGAGCAGGGCCAGAGCAGGGCCAGGCTGGGTGGGTGTGCGGAGAGGGCCCGTGGAACAGGAGCAAGTGCTGGCCCTGAGGCGGGCCGGGCCACGCCCCACCAGGGGCCCAGGCTCTCACAGTCTGGAGGCTGGACGTCCGAGATCCAGGCGTGGGCAGGGCTGCTTCCTCCTGAGGCCTCTCTCCTGGGCGTAGAGATGCCACCCCCTCCTGTGTCCTCGCACGGTCATCTCTGGGGTCTGTGTCCTCATCTCCTCCCTAAAGACTTCATTTTAGCTTAATTACCTTTTAAGGGATTTGATCTCCAAATGAGGTCACATTATGAGGTCCTGAGGGTTAAGACTTCAACATACGGACTTGGGGGAGACAGCTCAGCCCACGCCAGTTGGTGTCTTTTCCTTGCGGCCCGGGAGCCCTAACACACGCAGCTGCCGAAGGGCAGCCGTCCTGGCGGTTTGCTGCCGAGATCAGTCAGTTCTGCTACAGGCGGTGACGAAGCAGAAGTAACCGGAGACCGAGAACGCGTCAGGCACTGACGGCGCACGGGTTCGGGGACCGTGAAGCATAGGTGACGTCCGTGCGACGTGCTAAGAGCCGACAGCGAGTGAGGTGGAGACCTGCAGGGCGTGCTACGCGACAAAGAGGATGCAGCAGGCAGAGCGTCACTCTGGACGGGAGAAAGTGGAGAGGCCAGTCTGCAGGGAGCAGGCGGCTCGTCTCCAGGCTAACCGCTCTGTCATCCTTCATCAGACTCCCACTGGTGACCCTGCCCTGGCCCAGTCGGGCCCCCTGTGCCAGTCCAGAAGTACAGGCCAACAGCAAGGCTGCTCTGCGGGTAACCGGGATCTGCAGCTGGCCCACAGTGCTAGGCCTCAGACTAAGACCCAGCAAAGCCTGGGTCTGTGGTGGCCCCGTCCACCTCCTGGCCCTTTGCTCAAACCCCAATTCTGCTCCTTGTTCCTGAGCATTAGCGAGACAGGACATATGAACATCCTGGGACCCAGGATCCAGGTATGTGGTCCTTCCACACACTTGCGTCCCGTGCAAAGTGTAAACCTGCCACTTCCGCCCCCCACTTTCCACCCCGGGCTGGAGACTGATGTCATAAACTCCACGGCTCATGCACCTTTGTCAGACCCGTGCGCCCTTCCCCTCTGCGGCTTGTCGCGCCCTGGGAGGTTATCACCGCTTCCAGATAACTTCCCACACAACAACAGGCTTCTGTTCAGAACATGTTGAACTAAGGACCAGACCAGGAAACAACTGCTGAAGCCGGGCTGCGGTTTCAGATCCTATTTGCAGGGTCACTGGGGGGGATATTGTTACCGAAGGAAACTTGGTCACCTTTCAGTGAGTGCAGGCAGGGTCAGGGCCATTTGTGGAAATACTCAGAGCCGGTAAGCCCGGCCGGACACATCGGCTAAGAGACCCACGCGCGGCCCGTGCCAGCACAGGGGCCCACGGGGAGGGGACGGCGGCTGCTAGGGGACAGCCACTCATCTGAAGGCCTGGGCAGGTAGATTATAGTTACTCACGGGAAGACAGACACTATTATTGTAAAGGTATTGCTTAATGGTTCTTCTTTTTAAAAAAAAAAAAAAAAAGCATGTTCTTTTCCCTTTTATTTTTTTCGGGGGGGTAAATTAGGTTTGTTTATTTGTTTATTTCTTTATTTATTTAATGGAGGCACTGGGGATTGAACCCAGGACCTCGTGCATGCTAAGCACACGCTGTACCACTGAGCTCCACCCTCCCCCTGATGGTTCTTAATATTGCCTTGAGCTGGACGTTTTGAAAGTAGCAAACAGGTTAAATTAGGCAGAGGCACGTATACCTACACACGTACGTGGTACAGCGAGGTCGAGCAAAACTAAAAAGTGGGGAACATCTGTGCCAAAGGCAGACGCTGAAGGGATTTTTCTACCCTTCATCTGACCTAGTTCATCAGAAGGGCTGAGAGTTTCCCTTGCTTGCAAGCTCAGAGCGTCACGGGCGCCGGCAGAGGACAGGAGATGCCTGGTTCAGAGATAAAGGACTTCGTTACTCATCGCAGGGCGAGCTGCGTAAGAATCAGAGTGTTTGTGTCGGTTCCCTTTGCCCCCAAGTCCTCCAGGGGTGACACTCGTGAGCTGAGATGGGTCCCGGCACACACAGGGGGTTGTGTTCCCGGAGAGGAACCCTGACCTCTTAAGGGGCCCAAATCTTTTAAAGGGCAGAAAGTGTGCCTGCCCTCTGCTCTGGAAAGACACCTTATCTACCTTCCAAGGTACAAAGACAGTCTGGGAGGAAGAACTGTTTGGTTCGCCCCCGATTCATCTCATTGGAGAGGGAGGGATTTCCACTCAAGGCTCTGAGGATGGTGAAACCTGAGACACCCAACACAGCTGGACAGCTGGGACAACAGCAGTTTAGGAGCCACACATCGCACACCCCAGGGGAGGAAGACGTCCCGCCATGCAGGCCACGTGGAGGGCGCACTCAGGGAGACAGAGGACACCCAGGGGCCGTGGGAGGAGGCTTCGCAGTGTCGCGAGGGCAGGTGCCCGCTGGCTCCGGCAGGAGGATGGGGCTGGCTTGTTTGAATAGCTCTGCGGGCTGGCGGGGAGGTGAAATCCACTGCTCAGGACCAGCAGGAACTGTGCCTGGCCTGTCGATAAGGGGGTTGTTTGGCGAAGGGGCCTTATCTGTGGGAGCAGGGTGGGAGGAGACCTGGCAGTCAGGCCACCGGAGGCCTTCTCAATTTTGGGACGCCAAGACAGCACTTAGCATTCAGTTGTGACTTTAGGTCCTACACTGTCTGAACAGTCAGTGCCTCCTTCACAAGCCGTGCAGAGACGGGGGAGACTCGTGCGGAGGGGTCTCCTGGCCTTCGGTGTTCTACATATGCTGCTTTCAAGACCAGACTGTAGAAGGGAAAACGCTCTGAGGTTGTTTCTGTCCCATTCCATTTATAAATAAAATAATGTACAAATATTTCCCTCCTCTTTTATTTGTTTAAATTCATTTTTAGGAAGTTTTAAGACTAAAATACAGGGGCAGGCAGGATTTTTTCTTAAAAGGCCAGAGAGCAAATGTTTCAGGTTTTGAGGCTCCCCCACACAGTCTCTGCCACAGTTAATCACCTCTGCTGTCATAGCTCAGAATTCACCGAGCTGGTATGTAAATGAGTGGCCATGGGTGAATTTTAATAAAGTTTTATTTCAACACAGGCAATGAGCTCACGGGCCATAGTTTGCCAGCTCCTCCTATGTCATTTCTCCTTGACACGTGGTGAACTAGATGGTTTAAGTATTTTTAAGTTTTAAGACTGGCCAGCACCTGCTCAGGCACAAAAGAGATACAAAAGAGACATTTTGAAGGAATGTAAATCTTGCCTCAAGCTCCTCAAAGTTGCAGAAAGAGGAATTACACTGCACAACATATTGAAAAATGCTAAAGTTTATGTCCATCCAATTATATCCTCAACTACAACTCAGCAAGACATCTCTAATTTCATTCCTTTCCAAACCCTGTATCAAATTCTCATTAGCATCCGTTCAACTGTTGATTTCTTCTCCCAGCTTTGGTCATGTTCTTTATTATGTAGATAAATTAAGTCCTGGGCTTTAAGAGTCTAGGATTTACCCACTCTGCTGCTGAGCACAGCCAGACTCCAGAAACTGGAGACAAACTGGATTTGCACGTCGTTCAGCCCCACCTTCTACATTTAGGAACACTGGGCATGTAAATGTTGGTAATAAAAATACTTTTTCCACTGATGACAATGGCAGGATGCTTTCGAGGTTTTACGAGGTGTGTGAGATCTTGGAGAGCATTTAGTGAGCCCTCATTCCATGTCTCCTTTTACAGATGAGAAGAGTAACCCAGAGTCGCGGAGAGGCTTGCCTTAACGCGTGCATCTGCCTCCAGGCGTTATGCTATGAGTTCCAGAAGGTGCTCTGGGTGACGGGCGACGCGAGGTGGCCGACTCCTGCTCCTCATCTCCTGGATGTCAATTACCTGTTTCGCCACCCCACACCCCCTCTCTGAGTAAGTCTAGTTTGTGCAGACACTGAGTTTACTTCTGGGGATTCAAAATGAATGAGCCATAGGCCCGTCTCTGGATGTCGCCCTGCACTTCCTTTCTGTGTTGTCTGGGGAACTGTTTTGCCCCTGTAGACGATAAAATGGGGGTCTCATTTTAGCTCTTCCTTTAGGTTGTCATAAGAATTAAATGAGGTGTAGTGTGTGAGACTCTTAGAATCTCATCTGGCACCAAGTTGGCCCACAGTCTTGGCTTGTTAATTCATAAAGGAACCAGAAGAGAAAAACTCCACTTAGAGTGCAGGGGTGGCTGGTGCTGTGAATCAGGGGAAAGAAGGATGCAAGGAGAAGGGGTGAAGGGCACCCGTCTTCTCTCAAGGGAAGCAGAGGAGGCCTTCCCACAAGAGGGGGCTTCTGAGCTAAGAGCTGAAGGACAGACAGGAGTCAGCAAGCCAAAAAGCTGGGGGAAGGGCAGTGCAGAGAGAAGGGGGCACACAGCCAAAGGTCAGAGGTCAGGGTGTGTCCAGAAGGCAAGATGCTCACATTACGAAGCAGACCTGGCGATCGAAGAGGATGGGGTGCGTGGAGGCCGGTTCATGAAGGGTCTTGCTTTTCATACGCAAGAAGCTCATACTCGGTCTTTTCCGTTAAGGCTGGGAAGAGCGAGGGAGTGGCGGGGAGCGACCTATATAGATTGTCACTTTATAAAGGTAATTAAGACAGCAGATTTTTGTCTGGATGGGGACAAAACTTTGTGGCTGAGAGACTAGTTAGGAGATGGCTGTAGCAAACCAAGCGAGAAACCATGAGACTGGACTGGGAGGTATGCACAGAGTCTGGACGGCGCTCTCTCTGAGTAAATCCAGCCCGGCGGGGAGTGTTGGCAGCAGCCTGGAGAACTTGCACCTGCATCAAGGGACTCCCAAGCTTCAGCCTGAACAACCTTCTTAAGATTCCTCGGAGGACAGATTTGCAGGTGACATGCTTTCTGCTTTTGTTTGCCTAAAAACATATTTTGAAATCTCTGTACTTTCTGTTCAATTCTGCTAGAGTTGCTCTAAAAAAATAAAATCTATTTTAGAAAGTATTTTGCCTTTGTGTTTGAAGGATATTTTCAGTGAGTATAAAATTCTGACTTGACAGGGTTTTCTATTGCTTTTAGCACTTTAAAGTTGTCATTCCGCTGCCGTCCAGATCACAGTGTTTCAGTTGAGAGGTCACTCATAATTCTCCCCTGTAAGTAGCGTCTTTTTGCCAGTTGCTGTAAAAATATTTTAAACTTACTTATTTCCAACAATTCGATCATGCTGTGCCTTGATGTGGTTTTCTTTTCTTGCGTTTACTGAGCTTCTAGGATATGTGAGTTTGTATTTTTCATCAAGTTTGGCCTAAACATTGGCCATTACTTTTTTCGAATACTTTTTCTTGCCCAAATATTTCTTCCTCTCCAGCTGGTACCCTAATTGCACGCATGTTAGTCAGTCTGCTGACACTAACACACGTCACGGGTCACGGAGGTTCTGTTGATTTTTTTCAGCCCTTTTTCTCTCTGTGCCCCAGTTTGGAGAGCTTATACTGCTCAGTGCTAAACACTTAACAAAGGAACAGACTGACGGCCAGTGGATGACAGTGGCGCAGGGAGCGCTGAGAATGGTCCAGTCATAGCTGCATCTCCAAGGAGCACAGGCTGTGTGAGACGCTGGAACTCAAGGTCGAGGTCCAGCCCCCGCCCGAGCCCCTGTGATGGGAGCGTGACCACCCGATACACCCACAGAGGTTGTGCTGGGCACACAGCCACATCCAGCTGGGGAGCCACTCACAGTGTAGACATCACACCGGTCGTGAGGACTTCCCTGCAGGTGGAAGTAACTTGTCTTGAGGAAAATGTGCCTTCTTCTAATGTGCACACAAGCACCATATGGGTGGAGAGTGTCCTAGCTGGGGCCTGAGCACCTCCACCTGGGCAAAGGAGGCATCTCAGGGAAGATGCAGGGTGACAGGGACACGGGACAGGGAAGGGTGACTTTTTCAAGGTTTGCCAAGTCCTGATGGTCACTCACTGGTCTGGAGGGGCTGGGGCTGGAGCTGGCAGAAGCTCTGAGCACAGAGGCCTGCTCTCCAGAACCCAGGGACCCTGGGTTTTGGGGTACCAAACATCTCTGGGTTCCCAGCAGCTCGAGCCCAGCATGACAGACTGGTGGCTCCAGTAAGCCCCTCGCTGGTGGGGTTTGGGGGCGTGGTTTACGGTCCTCTCGTCCCTTGGGTGTCTCCTCTCTGCTTCTCCTTTCTCTCTCTGGGTCCACAGACGCCCTTCCACAGAGCACCTTCTCCCCAGGCACGGGCTGGTTCACAGACACCATCTTGTAATAAACACAGACAGTTTCCACGGAAGGAAAAAATGACAAACTTCAGGGTTTGCCGAAGTTAACTTGATGCTTTTACACTCATCCAGGACTGTGTCTTTCCCTCGTCAGCCTCATCTCCATGGAGAGTGCCCCCCTCCCCAAGACGGAGACAAGGAGATGCAGACGAGGGGCTTGGAGGGGGGTCCACGGTTCCTGGTGGAGGGGGCTTCTCTGCCTGCAGCCGGCCCAGGCGTTGTCTGCAGTAGGCTTGGGCCCAATGTGGCAAACATTCCTCCGTTAGCCACGTACTTTATCAGGAGAAATACAGACCTTATCCCTCCCGGGGTGCAACTGTGCCAGCGCCCAGCGCCAGACGCCCACGCGGCCCGCCCTCCACGTCAGCACCTTGGCACGACCCGGATCCCCGCCCGGGTAGAGGGAGGCCTGGCTGTGCGCTCACGGGGAGGTCGGCGCCCCCAGCCCGGAAGCCTCCCTGCCCTGTCACCGCTTGGCCTCCCAGCAGAGCCATCTCAGCTCCTTTTCCTAACAAAGGCCCCTAAGCGCTGGTGGTGTGGGGAGAGAGGGGGTTATCTTGCTTGCTGAGCAAACAGAGAGGAGCTTATAAAACGCCCCAGGCAGTGGGGACTGGGGACTGCGCTCTCTGCAGGCGGCCCTGGGGGAGCAGCTGAGCGTGGACATGGGACCCCGTGGCGCGGGGCTCCTGGCGGCGCTGCTCGCGCTGGGGCTGAGCGCCCCGGCCGGGGCCCAGAAGCCCGGTGAGTGAGGGCCCGGGGTCTCGCCGGCCAGAAGCGCTGGGGCCAGTGAGCCCAGAGGCTTCCAGCGGCCCGAGCGCCGGGGGCGCGGCGGGGGCACGTGAGGGCCTTCTTCCTGCCCCTCGGTGGGTCTCTATTCACGTCGGGCTCCCTCACAGAAAAAAGGCAGGTTGAGAGGGGAAGCCGCTGGGAAAGCATCCTAAGATCTGGGATGCTGGCCACATAGCCAGAGCCCGCTCATGCTCACCTGCTTTGGAGCCCTTCCGGAAGGACAGTGGGATGGGGGCTGGGGGCGGGGGTGGGGCCTCCCAGGAAGGCCCCTTTGGGAAGGTCAGGGCAGGTGCGGGTGCGCCAGCCCGAGGACGGGCTCCTGGAGGGCCTGCCTGGCTCGCTTTCACCCTGACCTTGGCCTGAGTCCACCTGTCCACCCCTCTTACCAGAAGGGATTTTCGTTTGTTTGGTTTTAACAAATAAGCCACCTTCAGCTGAGCCCAGTCAGCTGAAGGACATTGCGCGGTTCACACATGGGAGCGAGAGCGCCGCCCGTCCCAGGGAGGGAGTGCCTGGCTGAGCCGAGGGTGGGCTGGCTGACGCGCGTCCCCGCAGACCCCTGCCAGTGTTCCCGCATCAGCCCTGCCAACCGGGAGAACTGCGGCTTCCCTGGCATCTCCAGCGACCAGTGCTTCACCAGGGGCTGCTGTTTCAACTCCGACGTCCCCGGGGTCCCCTGGTGCTTCGAGCCCCTCCCAAAGCAAGGTACGCACCAGACAGCCGGGCCCCTCCTGTGCCCCCGGCCCCCACGTCCACACTGGACCCCAAGGGTCAGCCATTTGCCCTTCCCGCAGACTTGTGGGGACCCACGTTTTACTGTATTTGAGGAAAAACCAATTCTCAAGCCCCTCTTGGCTGTTAAGGTGTAGTTCCTGAAAAAGCTTCTAAGGGACATGAAGGTGTCAGTCAGTGTTTCTTTCTGTTTTTGGGGGGGGAGCGAGGGGGAGGTAATCAGGTTCATTTATTTATTTATTTTTATTATTATTTTTTTTAACGGAGGGCCTGGGGATTGAACCCAGGACCTCGTGGATGCCAAGCACACTCTACCACTGAGCTAGACCTTTCCCCCCCCAGGAAAATATTAACACAGCTGCACACAGACTCCAGATGTTAAGAAATTAAGTTACTGTAAGTTCTAGGGTTACCTTTTCAGGATGAGTTTTATATTTGTGCACATTATCAAGTTGGAAAGTCACTGATTCCAAGGGTTACACACAAAAAAGTGTGTGTGGAGCTCGGGCCCCGCAGCCTCCTGTCCACTCGCTGGCTCCAGGAACGCGGCTCAGAGGCGCCCAGGCTCCGGAGGACCCAAGACCAGCGGCTGGTTGTGGGGCCGCTCGTGGCCGGGGCTCTCCGAGTAGTGGGAGTATTGCTGGGTTTCAGTACTTTGGTCAAATGCTTCACATCCTTACAGGGTCCTCCCAGGGGTGACAGTGGGCCGCCCGCTTCACAGAGCAATGTCTGGTCCAGGGAGGAGAAGCGACTGTCCCAAGGCCCCGGGATGCCAGCTCCCCTGACCTTTGGCCTCTGTCGGGAGGAGGGGGTGGCCCCTCGCGGTGCTCACACTTAGTCCCAGGGTGACCATCCCGGAAGCCCCAGAGCCCCGCCCCCCCAGCCCGGGAGCCCAGCGGCGCTCCCCTGGGAGGAGGGAGCAGACGTGTCTGGGGAGCCAGCCGGCCTAACCGGGTCCCCATGCTGTTCCCAAACCGGCGCCGCGCGGCAGAGTTGGAGGAGTGCGTCATGGAGGTCTCCGCCCGCAAGGACTGTGGCTTCCCGGGCATCAGCCCCGAGAACTGCACGGCTCGGGAGTGCTGCTTCTCCGACGCCATCCGGGATGTGCCCTGGTGCTTCTTCCCGCTCTCCGTGGAAGGTGACGTCGGGGCCCCGGGCACAGATGGGTCTCGGGGGTGGGGGGACCTGGGGTGGGGAGGTGTCGTGCCGGACAGGAGGCCTGCTGCAGCCCAGGCCCGGTGCCTGAACCCAGTGGCGGCCAGTGCAGGAAAAACATCCTCCCTGATGTGGGAACCTGCCTTTACTGGGAACCAGCTCTGAAGGCAAGTCCAGAAAGTTCCTGAAAATGACAGCTTTTTAACAAGTCAAAGCCTCTGGCCTCCTCGTTACGTCTCCTGTGACTCGGCCTCGGCCACGCCCCTGGGCCCCGCCGCTGGTGGCATCATTACTTTTGGAGCTTCTGAACGTCAGGTGCTGTGCTGGGCACCGGGGCGGGACTCGGGGAAAGCAGACGTGGTCCTTCCCTTCGTGGACCGCGCTGCTGTCCCCTGCGACAAGAGGTCCCGCCCCGGCGCCAGTCCCCGGAGGCCCATGTCCCCGACTCCCTTAGTTGCAGTGTGTCCCTGACACCGAGTTTGCCAGGGCCAGGAGAGACCCGGTATTTCCACAAGACGGGCAGAGAGCACCGACCTTGGAGGACGCCTCTCCACAGTTAGGAAATCGGGATGTTCTGAAGAGCACAGCCGTGGCTCAGAAATATCCAAGTGATTTTTTGTGTGTGACCTAAGGGTCTACCTGGAAAGTTACCAGTTAACTGGGGAGAATGGCACCCGGCCCCAGGGGACCGTGTCCCCTCGGCAGCTCCTTCTCCGGTGGGGTCGGCAGGAGTAAGGGCCGTGGTCGCGCGAACCCGCAGACTCTTGGCACAGGCCCCCCGCTCCCCGTGGTCCTCACCCACCGTCCCCCATTTCACTTCCAGACTGTCATTATTAAGAGGCAGTGGCTTCGGAAAAGCCCGCCTGGCTCCTTGCAGGCCCTGCAGCAGGAGGACGCGCACCGGCCCGCAGCTTCAGGCGTCATGGCTCCTGAGCCCTTGGATTGTCTTCTGCTTTTTCCCCTTCTCAGTGGTTTAACAGACAAATTCTTCGAATAAAGAAAACTCTTACAATCTGCTACAATTTCATCTTGGCTTCATTGACACAGAGGTGGCAATGGCAGTGTGTGTGTGTGTGTGTGTGTTGTGTGTGTGTTTGTGGGTGTGTGTGTGTGTGTGTGTGGGAGGGTGTGTGTGTGGGAGGGTGTGCGTGTGGGGTGGTGGGTGTGTGGGGTGTGTGTGTGTTTGTGTGTTTGTGTGTGTGTGTGGGAGTGTGTGTGTGGGGGGGGTGTGCGTGTGGGGGTGGGTGTGTGTGGTGTGGGGGAGGGTGTGTGTGTGTGTGTGTGTGGGTGTGCATGTGTGGGGGGTGTGTGTTGGGTGTGGTGTGTGTGGGTGGTGTGTGTGTGTTTGTGGGTGTTTGGTGTGTTTTGTTTTTTTTGTGTGTGTGTGTGTGTAGGTGTGTGTGTGTTTGTGTGTGTGTGTGGGTGTGTGGGGGGTTCGTGGGGGGGTGGTGTGTGAGGAGACAGTGTGCATGTGTGAGTGTGAGTGTAACTTAATACTCTTCCATTTGCTACGAGAGCAAGAGTTCTTCTAGTGCGTTCGGGCCACGTGGCAGCAATAAAGCATCGCACGTGAGAAATTTCAGGATCCACCATCACTTTATAACGCCCAAGCCCAGTCGTTTGTATAAAATCTCAAATGACTTTAGCCCTAAAAACCTCCTGGAGCAACACACCATTTCACATTGCAATTACGAAGCTGCTTTACTCCTACCCAGTGCCTCACAGACCACCTGCTATTAAAACGAGCACAAGGCGGCCGAGCATCTCTCCCACAGGTGAGGGGCCTGGGCTAGGTTAGCTCCCAATGCTCCCGGGCACTTGCTCCCACGCCTTCTCCCCTGGCAGCTGCGCCAACGTGCAGCCGTGAGAAGCTCTTCCGGAGGGGAGGCTGACAGCTCTCATCAAGGCTTTTACGCAGCTTGCGGGAAGGTCATTGTGTGAAAGGTGTTTCTGGCATCTCGGTGAAGGCGTCTGCAGCTCAGGAGTGGGAGTGCGGGGAGGGTGACCCCAGGCCAGCCTTTTTGTGGCCTCTGCCTCTCCCCTGACTCCTGGTCCAGCCTGGGTGCACCCAGCATCCTGGAAATCCAAGCCCTCTCCTTCGGGGTGGGGGAGGGACCGGCGGCACTGGCTTTGCACTGAAAGTGGGGATTTTAAAAATTGCTTCTTCAAGGAAGGCTCTTGGCCCCACATCACCTCTCAGGACCCCTGTTTTGAGAAGGGGCCCCTATATGGCCTCATGCCCCTGTCGGGTCTTTATCTTGCCAACAATGAACACAGAAGCTCCGTAAAACAGCGTCTCTTGTTGGAACACGGGCTCTGAAACACTCAAGGCCGGTGGCTGGGGGAGACAGACTCGACATCTGTGGATTGATCTGTCACTGGGTGCGTGTCCCTCTCAAGTTTGTCCTCGCTGTGCAGTGTGCGTGTTCCTGAGTCAGCCCTGCCTCACAGAGCCAAGTCAGGCCCCCGCATTTGCGTGTTTGGGAGAGGGTCTTGGACACGTGAGTTATTCATGGCCCTCCTCCTGGACACGCAGGGCTGGTGGAAACTCCTGGCTTCAAGCCCCCTGTTCCCCGGCTGCAAGCAGGCACAGTGGTGCCCGCTGACCTCTGGGTGCAGGAGCCCTGAGTTCTTCTCCAGGAATTCTCTTCTCATTGCCCACCCCTCCCACTCCCCTGCCCACCCCACCTCTACCCTTAGTGCCCCTCCCCCCCCCTCCACCTCCCCTCAACCCACCCCACCTCCTCCCTTAGAATCCTCTCTGTCCAGTTATTCTGTGAGCTCATCAACCCTGAATTAGCAAATACTGAACCACTGTGATGGGGGAAAGGCAGGGCTAGGTGTCCAACCGCCTATTGGCCAATTTCGTCAACCGACCAACATGTGACCTTGCTTGATGTGTGACTCTGTTTAAAGACAACTTATATAGTCTAAATTGTTGTTTTGTTAACATTGAACTCAGGCAGGCAGCCCTGTACTCACTCCCGACTGACGCTCACCTGAACACGTTTTCTCCGGAGGGCACGTCCCAGCCGCCCTGCACTCTGGACCCCAGACGGCTCTCCCCCTGTGCTTGGGTTTCACTGTTTAAAGGGCCGCGATCCCCGCCCCAGCCCGGCCAGGCCTCTCTGGCAGCTCAGACACAGATGTGCTGGCCCGTATCCAGGAATCAGGGAGGGACCCCTGCTGCTGTCGCTCCAGGCTGGGAGACCAGGTTTCCACGAGGTCCCTGGAGCGGCAGTGTCCGTATTTATATTCTGTGATCCCAAGGGAGCTCAGCGCTCAATCCGTGCCCGACCTTAATTTAGCACAGTCAGAAATGTGGCTTTGAGGAGGGACGGACGGCTCTATCAGCCTCCGTAAATGCGCCGAAGGCGATTCCCCGTAAAGACCCTCTCCAGGCCCAGGATGCTCACGTGGCTGTGTCTGGCCTCTGGTGCCCTCTGCTGGCCACCCTGGGAACAGACGCCCTGCCTCCGCCAGCAGCGGAAATTTGCCTTCTGACCGAAGGTAACCTCCTAATGTCCAAAGACTGGCCCCGATAACTACTCTTAGTTCCTAAACTTACACAGCCGGACCAGGCCTGACACAGGTTCACAAAGCAGGGATGCTGTATTTGGTGTTGCAGCTCAGGAAGTTAGAAAGGGCTCTCCTTCCGGCTTGAAGACAGCCGCCTTCTGGCTGCGTCCTCACCTGACCTTTGCTTGATGCGTGTACCTGGGGAAAGAGAGAGACAGAGAGACAGAGACAGAGAGACAGAGAGAGAGACTGACAGAGACAGAGAGAGAGTCAGAGAGAAAGCTCTTGTCCCTCTTCCTCTTCTTGGAAGGACTGATCTTAAGAAGTCAAGGCCCTTATGACCTTGTTTAAGCTTAATTACGTCCACAGAGGCCCCATCTCCAAATACGGTCACACTGAGGGTTGCAGCTTCAACGGGTGAATTTGGGGGCACAATTCGGTCATAGCATTACCCTTCTGTTAATCAGTCTTCCACCAATAATACTGATCATGGTGATGGTTACCCCTTGAGGCTCTGTGGTTTTTTAATCAGCTTTATTGAGGTATAATTTATTGAGATATACATCGTTATTGAAGTATAATTCAAGAAGTGTGCTTGCCGACTTGAAGTGATTCAGTTCAGTGAGTTTTGGAAAATGTGTGCTGTCACTACCACAATGGTAGTATGAGATAAGAGGCAGCTTCAACCTCCTCTCCAGAAACATTCTCTCGTGCCCTTTTGTAGCCAGCGCCCGCCTCCCACCTCCAGCCCCGAGGAACTCATGATCTGCTCCCTTTGGCTGCGGTTTTGCCTCTTCTAGAGTTTTCTGTATGTTTAGTCACGTAGCGTGCGGTCCTCTGCACCTGCGTTCTTTTACTCAGTACGTCATCTGAGGCACACGTGGGCGTCCACGCCTGTCTCTCGCTGAGTAGGAGTCTGTGTGCGCAGGGGATGGGCGTCCGGGCTGCTCCCAGGGCCTCACTATGAACGAGCCAGGCTGCGGTGGGCGAGCGCGCACAGGCCTGGGGCGGGCTGGGCGAATGCCGTCTCTAGGTGACTGTCTGCTAGGCGGCCTTGCTGGGTCCCACGGCAAGGGCTCTGCTGAACTTTAGAAGAGTCTGACAAATCATTCAAGCGGTTGCACTGTTTTGCCTCCCCACCAACAAAGCCTGAGAGTTCCTGATGTCCCCGCACCGTCCCCAGCACGACACTGTCGGCTGTGACACTGGAGCCCTGCTGGCGTGCGTGGAGGGCGTCCTCCTCACTGGAATTGACATTTCCCTGACAAGTAGAGGCATGGAGCATCTTTCCAGGGTTTGTCTCTGTCTGAACTTTTCTCTCTGGTGAAGCGTCTATTCAGATCTTTCCCCTTCTTTTCGGCAGGTGTTTTGCCTTCTTTGTGTTGGCTTGTGAGGGCTCTCCCTCCGATGCACAAGCCCTCGGTCTGACACACGCTGCGCGGGGACCTTCTCCCCGTCTGCCGCTTGCCTTTCCATTGCCTTCAGTGTCTTTCAGAGAGCAGCTGTTTTTAATTCTGAAGAAGACCGATGTTTCCAGTTTTCCTTTTATGAGTTCATACCTTGTGTCCTAGCTAAAACAGTTTTTGCCTCATCAAGGCCACGAAGATTTTCTATGAAATTTTTTTTCAAGAGGTTTCATAGGATTAGCTCTTACATTGTGGGTTTACGACACATTCTGAGTTAATCTTTCGAGTGTGGATTTGGGCGCCTTCCTTTGTTTTTCATTCCCTGGAGCAGTTTGTGTGGCTCTGGGGCTATCGGGTACTCACAGCTTTGTCAGAACTTCCCTGTGAGACAGTGGAGAGTTTTGTAGATTCATTCCTTGATGAGGTGCCCTGTTTCCTCTGGGGCTGATGTGAGTTTTATTACTGGAGTAATTTTGGTAAAGTGTGATATTCCTAGGAATGTATCTGTTTCATCTAGATTTTCAAACTTAGTTGCATAAAGTTATTCAGAGCAGCCCCTTATAGTTTTTAAATTCTCCTCTATTTCAATGGGTGCTTCCTCTTTGTCAGTTCTTACGTTTATTTGGACTTTTCCCTCTTTTATTTTTCTGTTTTCTCGATTACATTAGCTAGTGGTTTGCATGTTTTATTTTTTAAAAGAACTGAGATTTTATTACTTAATTCCATTCTTTTCCTGTTAGCTACTTCATCAACTTCTTTACCTTTGTGCTTTTTTTTTGGCTTATGTTTCCCTAGCTTTCTGAGTTTGGAATTTAATTCACTTACTATTGACATGTGTTTAAAGCTATTCCATTTTCCTTCCTCTGATCACTGTTTTAAAGTTTCTTTAAAGATTCAGAAATGTGGTGTTTCTATTATCATGATTTTTAAGAAAGTCTATAATTTTGGTTTGTAGTTTATCTTTTAGCCATAAGTGTACAGTAGAAATTATTTAAATTTCCAAACCTCTTGTAATAACCTTTAATGAAAAAAATATGAAAACGAATACATGTATGTTTATGCACGACTGGGACCCTGTGCTGCACCCCAGAGGCTAACACACTGTAACTGACTGTACTTCAGTTAAAAGTAAATTTCCGGATGCAAGACTCTTTTGAAAGTGTTGTCATTATAGCCCAGTTTTGTTGCATGTGATCAGGCTGATTGTAGTGTTTCTGCTTTATGGAGTGTTACACTTCCTTTGTGAACAAACGTACGAGTCAATGTTGTGACTATTTCATGTGCACTTAAACAGAAGCTAGATTGTCATGTCTATGTCCGTAAGACCTACCTTATTGATTGTATTGTTTGTCTCCGTTTTCTTACTTTTTTGTCCACATGACATGCCTAGAATGGCGCCCGCATCGACACAGCCTGGTGTTTCCAACACATCAGCTGTGCTTTTCTGTCTTTCTGCCTGCGTCGCCCGCCTTTTCTGGTTAGTGAAGTGGACTGTCTTGGCCTAGCCCTTTAAGGATTGGAACAGAAGGGCCGTCTCTTCGTTGTGTTGTAATTGCGGCTCGTGAAGTGTCCTTCTCCACCCAGTGTAAGGGCTTTGGCTTAAATTCCCTTTTCTCTGATGTCACGATCATATCTGCTCCTGGCCCAGCATGCCTGTGCTTAATTCACTTTTGATCATGAGCAGTTTAAAGTTCTGTATTTTTAGCAACATGTCGACTAATTTTTAATCACTATGACTATTGATTAAAAGAACAAAGCAAAAGGAATACTGGTCAAGAAATACAGGAAGCTAATGGGGAGAAGAGTAATAAAAATAATACAGAAAATTCATCTTCAGGTCTTCAACAGAGGAGTTATCTGATGAATGGATTTAAAAATCTGAGACAGAACATTAAGGCTTCTCCAGAAAGGAAAAACAATGTTAAAGAAGAAATTCACATAACATAATACAAAGGACTGCATTTGTAAGGAAACACCTAAAATAAAACATTTTTGTGTCAGTTCACATGACCCTATACTGTGCAACAGCACTACAGCTTATTTTTTGTATTTCCTAAGAGACAGGTGGAGGGTCTTTATTTTTTCTGTGCAGCGGGCACAGTGGAGAGGGCTGCGGACGGTCCCCAGTGTCTGCTTTCACATTCCTTATCACTCTGGAACCTCAGAATCACCCCATGCGTTGTTTATCAGCTCCAGAATCTGCTTTATGGCTATGCTGTTCTGCAAAATGCACCTTGGCACACTGAGTGGACTGAATTATCGCAAATAAAACCGGCTCGGGGTTCCTTGCTGCCTGCTCGCAGTTTGCTTCACCAGAGTCTATAAAACTGTGATGATAAGCCAGACCCAGCGGATGGTTTTCCAGCCACTCAGTACTCGGGCTCTGGTTAGGGTCAGGGCCTCCCAATTCAGACAGCTCATCCCCACTGCCTCCCGCCTGGCAGAGCCCGATTCAGACTCTCCTGGGCCTTCTGTGCTTCCGTGCTGGGAAGCGTGATGTGCTGACATGGGTGCCCCAACACATACACCTTTTCCTCCGACACAACTGCCTGTGAATTAATTTTTTTTTTTTTTTTTGAAATTAGCGAATTCACCCACTCAATCCTTCCTAACGCGTCCGGCCACTAGAGGGCAGTAGTAGTGCGACGTGGATGCCATCACCAGGGCCTCTGGGTCTGCGTTTATGGTGCTCGCTTTGTGACCACAGCTTTCTTATCAATGTGACCACATCATCTCCTCCCTTTGGAACTTCCCACGACACCTGGGCTAAAGGCTGTGCACACGATGGACGTTTAGTAAATATTGACTGATTGGTCTTTATTCAATAAACTTATCAGCCTGTAGGATTTCAACAAATATTAATGCTTTGGTAAAATCCCTTAAGACATTCAAACACTAGAGAGCATATGAGTGATATGTATTATGACTCACCTATTAATGAACTTCGGCTTTAGCTTCTTTCCATTTAATATGCAAAACAGGGCTATTTTGAGTCTTGGGAACATGAGCCCCTGTAAAACTAGGAGGCACAGAAGGGCATTATAAACAGGTTTCCACTGTACAGCACAGGGAACTATATTCAATATCTTATAGTGACCTGTAATGGAGAAGAATATGAAAGAATGGAATATATGTATGTATATGGATGACTGAAGCATGATGCTGTAGACCAGAAACTGACGCAACATTGTGAACTGACTATATTTCAATGAGAAAGAAGGAAAGAAAGAAAGAAAGAAAGAAAGAAAGAAAGAAAGAAAGAAAGAAAGAAAGAAAGAAAGAAAGGCAGGCAGGCATTGGCCATTGAGAGAGGCTCTCGCCTTTGGACGTCATATTTCTGGTGACCTCACACTTTGCTTTCAGTTCCCTGGTGGACTGAATACTTAGTGAGGTGACTACATTACAGCGGGGGAAAAGCCATCTTTGAAATATTGAAATGATGGTGAGCACAAAGGGTCAATAGGAGACATGCGCTTGCGTCAAGCCTGGCAAGTGCCCACGTGTCACCTGAGCACCAACCAGCCAGAACCCCTGCAAGCAGCAGCCCTGGAGAAGTGCAACTCTGAGGAATCCCCTCCCCTCAGAGAAATCTCCTTTTCCCCTGTGTAGACAGGTTCACGGGGTCACCTGGCGATGCCAGTCTGCATGTCTGACACATTCTCCTTGTAGCTTTGATGGTCCCGTATGTTTTGCTTTTGGCAACATGTTTCTTACGGGAGGTACCTGCTTTCCATGTCTTTAAAATTCCTTGAAAACTACTGTCTACGCAGCTGAGCTAACGGTTGCTGGGAATGTGGGGAAAGAACCAGGCATGAACCGTGGCTGCATCTTATGTGACGTAAGGTGCTTTTGATTCTGATCATTCCTGCCCTGCCTTTTGGTGAAGACTCTAACAGGCCATTTCTTCCCCTCTGCTGCTCCCACTTGCTCTCTGAACAAGTTAGTGGTCATTTCTGAGAAGTCAGAATCATGATCTCTGGTTTATTTTCTCTGATGTGCTTTGAGGTGAAGGGCGAGGCGGTACCTGGCATGGGGGCCCCACTGAGAGCACAGGGGTCAATCGGTGAATGTGGTCACTTACTCGGCCCTTCTCTCTGGGACGCCAGGTCGCTCCGATCTATGCTGTCCTTTCTCACTTGGGGATGTGGCCGCCAGGCCTTCCTGGCTGGTGGACTTGACAGATCTGTTCCTAGAGAGAGCTGGATTGCACCGCAGAGGGCCAGCGGCTTAGGAGGGAAAATAAGGAAACCTGAAACGACAGGAGACTTCTAAGCTGGATGCTGGACGGAACTGCAGCGCGGTGCCCTCCCTCCCTCCCTCACCCTGACCAGCCAGACCTCTTTGATGTTGACCGAGCATCCAGGATAGGGCGTTCCAATGGCTCCTCTAGGCCGAGACCCCAGGTTCTGACCCCAGGCCGCAGGGCTGGCTTCTCCCGGGCCTCCTCGCGCTCACCCCTTCTCTCCCCGCTTCCTGGACCACCTTCTTTATTTGGGTATTTTTAATGAAAATTTTAACCAGCCATATTTCAAGTCCTTTTCCTTAGATAAATTGTATATAATGTAATGGCTTTTGTTCTGTTTGCCTTGACACCTCTCACTCTATAAAAAGAAATAAAACGATCAAAGTGCCCCCTTTTCCCATCCTGTTCCCTGCCCCCCACCCCCCACCAGAATCACCCACCGTTCTGAAGTCAGTGTGTGTTTTTTCCGTGGGTGTCCATAAACAATATGTAGCATTTTTTTGTTATTTAAAAAAATCAGCAATGGCATCCTAAAATGTGGGCTTTTCATCTGATATTTTGCAGTTAATTTTGACATTTCTTTCCATTGATTACGAGGTCTGATTCATTTAGTTTGTCAGCAAATCCATCCTCCTATTGAAAGGCAATCAGGTGCAGTGTTTTCAATTTCTTCTGATGAAAACAGCACGGACTTGTTCGATTTTCTAGGTATCGTCCAAATGGTTGCCACGGTGGGAGTGTCCTGTAAGCTTCTACTAACTTTGAGTGAGAGTTCCTAATTCTCCACATTCTCATCAACATCTGGTGACATGGGTGCCATCAGATATAAGTGACGTCGTGTGCTAACGTTAGTGGGTTTCGTAATTCACGACTGTGAGCGAGGCCCTTCTACATCCTTGTTGGCTGTTGAGGTTTCTCTTACCATAAATCTCCTATATGCGGATCCTAAAAACCACATGCGTCTTTTTTGCATTAGTCTGTAGAAGTTCTTTGTGCATCCAAGCAATCCTTTGTCAAGCAAGTGGGTTTCAGATACCTTCTCCTAGCTCATGATTTGACTCTTTCCTCATCGTCACGTCTTGATAAGTACTCTTGATTTTAATTGAGTCAAATTTCTCAACTGTGCCTTCACAATTTGTGCTATTTTAGAAAAATCCTAAGCAATCTTTGCAACGGCAAAACTGTAGGATACAAAGTCGATATAAAAGATCAACCATGTTGAATCTGTATCCACAATGGTCTTTCATAGTTCGCAAGACCTGTGTCAGGTTTGGGCATGAGGTTTATGCTGGCCCCACAGAATGAGCTGGGAAGTACTCCCTCCTTATCTTTTCCCCTAAGTTTGCGTAAGATTAAGAGCTCTTTGTTTGGTAGAACCCAGCCAAGCCTGCAGCTTCCTTCATAGGAAGCTTCTTGATAGTAATTTCAAAAATTTTCATAGAAATGGTACTATTTAGATTTTCTATTTATTCTTGTGTTCATTTTGGTAAATTGTGTTTTTCTAGGAATTTGTCTATTTCATCTAAGTTGTCAAATTTGTTGGTATTAATATTTCTTTTACCATTTTGTTTTTGTTTTGTTTGGGGGTAATTAGGTTGGTTTGTTTGTTTGTTTTTAATGGAGACGCTGGGGATTGAACCCAGGACCTCATGCATGCACTCTACTACTGAGCTGTACCCTCCCCCTGTTGGTTTTAATATTAATATTATTCTGAATATTACCTATTTTTTCCTTTTAATCCTGTAGGACTATATTAACAGCCCATTCTTCATTTCTAGTGTCGGTAACTATGTTCTCTTTAATTTTTTCTTGATCAGTATAGTTAAAGGTGTATAAATTCTTTTATCTTTTCAAAGATCTAGCATTATTAATTTTTTACCTTGTTCATTTTTTTCCTATTTCACTTCTGTTAGACCTTTTGTCTCACAGGTCCTAGAGGCTTTGTGTGTTTTTTTTTTTTTTTTTTTAACATTTTTTCCTCTCTGTTCTTCAGATAGGAAAATTTACATTGCTCTATTTTTGAGTTAATGGACCTTTTCCCCTGTCAGCTTCATTGTGCAGTTAAGACCACCCAGTAAGTTTTAATTCCACATATTGGAGTTTCCAGTTCGATAATTTTTATTTGCCTCTCTCTTTTTTTTTTTTTTGTTTGTTTAACTGTTTCTTTTCTTTCTTCTCTCTTGGATTTTCTATCTTTTCATACATTGTAAGCACAGTTTTCTTTACTTCCTCAGGCTGCTTTACAATCTTCATCTGATTTTGGCAACATCTAGGTCATCTCACGTTGATTATTTTCTCTCTTAAGACGCACTTCTGTCCCTTCATCCGTCAGTGGTGTGGGTCTGCATGCAGGACGAGATACTGTGATGTTGTGGAGATTCTAGATTTTGTTACATTCCTTTGAAGAGTGTTACGTTTGCTTGTTTGTTTGTGTGAACAATCAATTTGCTTGGTTGGATTCAAATTTCAGTCTCTGTCTCTTGGGTGATGCTCAGACCTCAGTTCTTTTATTTTTAGCTGGAATCTGTCCTGCATACACATGGTTCAGAGGTCAGACCAAATTTGGAAAGAGTTTTTATACAGAATCTGGGTTCTCCCTTTTTGGTTCTGTTTTCTGGGATCCCCCTTCACTTCCCAGCCACTGCGCTCGACCTGTTCTCTGTATGCTGGTTATTCAGGCTAGAAAGAGTACATTTTCTGTTGGGGTTTTAGCCACCCCTATATTTTCTGTATTTTCTTTTTAATACTTTAAGACTTACTTTCACTTTGGGGCCTTTAATTCATCTGGAAATTTATTAATGGGTTGAAAGTTGTGGATCTGAATTGACCTTTTTCTCAATATGAGTAATTAAAAGCAGCTCAGTGTTGTGATGCAGGCATCTGCATTTACTTTATCTAATTTGCATAACTGACTGTCCTGACACCATTCACTGACTTGTCCTTTCTTCCTGCACTGATACAAAGTGTGTTTCTGTTATTATCCAAGGTTCCTTATGGAAGTGGATCCATTCCTGGGCTTTCATGTTCTGTTCCGTTGTCCGTGATTCCATTGGTCCATGGCACCAGGCCTTCCTGGCTTTAAACACAACTTTGTAATAATTAGTCTTAGTGTCTGATTGAATTGGTACCTCTGAGTCTTCTCTTCCTCTTGTTTCTACTTCTTTTTCTTCAAGTTTTACTGGATCAATTTGGCCCTTTACTTTTCCATACGAATCCCGGGATTAATGTGTGGCATCTTATAGAATCTCCCTTTGGGATTTTAATTTAAAATGTGTTGAATATGTAGTTCAGTTTTGCAGAGACTACCACCTTTAAAGTGTGTGGTTTTCTTACCCATGAGGCTCCTCTCTGCTTATTTAGTTAGTCTTTCAAGAGCCTCAGCAAAGTGTGTAATTTGTGTGTCTAGCCTTCTGTTGTGCTGTGAAGCTCCCCCCAGGAAGGCAATGTTCATTATTTATCTTTGTTCTGTCTCACTAGGGTCTGTCACAGTGATCTGCCCACTAGAAATCTCACAAAACAAATTTAGAACTTCTGTCTTTGGTTTTTACATTAAACACAGAATGCCGTGAATAAACCCAGTCCTGACAGCTCCTGTGGCTCCCTAGTCCTGGTGTGATGGGTGCTAGTGGAGGGAGGTCCAGCCGGGACACCCAGAAACAGCAGACATCGTGTCTCAAGGCGAGATTGCAGACCATGACATTTTGGAAGTAGTTTGGCTAAGAACTGTTGGATGATTCTTGAACATTGTGCCTGTGTTGAAGCTATAAAAGGTCTGAGGGAAGGGAGTTTTGGAGAAAATGACAGGTGAGAACACTTAGAGAGAGCTGACCTTGTGCTGCAAGTCCCTCCCACTCCCACCTTGCCCCAAGCGGGAGGGTGGGCGTGCCCGCCCCTCACCTCACACCTAGTGGAGATCGCATTCTGGGACCACTGGGAGATCCCAGCCCATGCCTGACACAGTTAGGGGTTCCAGAAGGCTGGTTTCTGACCTCTGAGGACTCTAGCCTAGCAAGGAACAAGAGAAGCCTTTAGGACCTACCTACATCCCAGAGTTTGCTGGGGTGAAGGACGAAGACGGGTTTCCAGTGAACTGGAGACAGGCCGCACGGCCCAGGGGGTCTCTGTGCATCCTCTCTAGGGCTTGTACAGGACGTGTGAGCTCTTGAGGTGTGACAGACATCATCCTGGAGAAACTCAAGATGCCACGACATTTCCAGGAGATGGAGGAGTAGTTGATGAGTGTCTTCAGGAAATCCATCAAAAGAACTGAAGGTTAGAAAGCCCTAAAGACCACCCCCAGAGCAGCCTCTGAGATGAGGAGTTTGTTCTAAACATCTGATGGGCCCAGAGAGAGTGGGGGCAGCCGGGGAAAAATCAGTTCAGGAAGAACTTGCCTGAACCCTACCCAGCCCCACCCTGCCCTGTCCGTGTCCCCCCGGGGCTCCTACGCTTGTCGGAGCAAGTCAGGAGAGGAGAGACTGACTTCCTTTTAATTGAAATACAGTCAGTTATGATGTGTCAATTCCTGGTGCGCAGCGTGCTGTCCCCGTCGCACTTACACACGCATGTCTTCATTTTCATATTCTTTTTCGTTATAGCTTACTACCATGTATTGAATAGGGAGAGATTACATTTTAATTATGGCCAATAGAGATGGTAGTTTGACGAGCTCCTGTGTGGACATCAATTAATTTCAACACTGATCAACTTGTAGCTCTTCTTGTTTTGGCTTTACCCCCCTCTTCTGCTTCTCCTTCCTGGATTATTTGAAGGAAATCCCACAGATCATTACATAATGCTTCAGCATACACCCCAAAGAGATAAATACATTTATACATACACACATGCATGAATCTGAATGTGTATACAGACACACGTGCATCGGTCTTCGATGATCACGCTGTAAAACCGTCCCTGCTTCCTTCATAGCATCGCATGAAATCAAGTTCAGAGTTTTGATGATTATATGGAGAGGAAGCTTTGGTTCCTGAGTGACAACCTGTTTTGTGACTTTAGGGATCATGGGATCACCTGAATCTTCATCGCAAAAGGAAACGAAAACAAAGACACTTAATGGTGAAGTCCCACGGGCCCTGTGAGGCGACTCAGCTCCCTGACTCCTGGTCAGAGCCTGAACACTGAGGTCCCTCCCGAATTCCTTTGTTGAAATGCGAACACTCAGTGTGCTGGCGTTCGGGGCGGGGCCTTGGGAGGTGAGTGGTCCACGCTTTTATAATTGAGGCTCCAGAGACCCTGAGCCCCTGCCACCATGTCTGCGCACAAGGAGGCTCCGTCTGTGACCCGGGGGGACGGTCCTCAGTGGAAGGGGAGCGGGGCGGCCCCAGGGTCCTGGACGTGCAGACTGCATAGCTGTGAGAAATAAATGTGCTTTATAAGCCCCCTCGCAGTCTGCGTGCTCTACCGTAGCAGCCTGAACTCCGAGACCGGGCAGGATGTGCACTCACATCCACGTGCACATTGCCCGCCGGTGCACGGCAACGGAAGCCAGAGCCTTGGCTGTGTCTGTTCCAGAGATTTCGAGAGTGCCTGTGCCTGGGCTCCGTCAAAGTCACACACCGTTCAAATCAGACTTGAAAGTGACTGCCGCCCAGCGAGGTGCTGGCGGGATGCCATCTGGGGAAGGCCCTGGCTCACACCTGCTGTCCTGGAGTATCTCTAACAGCACCCCCTGTGCTCCGAGAGTGTCCCAGTCAGGATGACTCACTGCACGGTCACCTCCTGGTGAGGCGGCTCCCTGCCCAGGCCCTTGAGGCCCTGGTGGAGAGGGACAGCCTTGACTTTCCCTGCTGGCCAAGGGAGTTGGAGTAAAGGCCCTGGTGAGGATTATTGGGGTGATGTGTGGGAAGGGAGTCAGCAAACACTTGGTGATTGATCACAGCCAGTGATTCATAGAGGCCAACAGTCAAACGCGCGAGGCGAGGGCAAAGGCGGGGGCTGGGATGGGTGTGGAGCCACAGCATGTGCTCTGCAGAAGGGCCGGGGTCCTGGGGCTGATCCCGGAGCACTGGGCCCAGCTGGACCTGCTCATCTGGGGTGGGTCGGGGAGGGGAAGGAGCGGGTTTCTGGAAGACAGCTGTGAGGATTTACCTGCTCCCTCCCCTCCCCTCCCCCGCGAAAGTACACAGCAAAATAGGCTGCAGAGACAGTTGGCCCCGGGGCCACCGTAACAGAGCGCCACACGCCGGGAGGTTTAACGGCGGAAGTCTGTTTCCGCCTAGTGGTCTCGGGGCTGAGTGTCTGCGGCCGTGCTCCCTCTGAGGGGCCTGGGAGCATCCTCTTGGCCTCTCCCAGCCCCCGGCGGCTGCCTGAAGCCCCTTGGCTCTTAGCAGCACCCCCCAGGTCTCAGCCCCCGGAGTCACAGGGTGTCGCCCCTCTGTGTCTGTCTCTGCATCTCCTCCAGACTCAGATGGGACTAGATGCACCCCCTACTCCAGCCGGACCTCATCTTCATGCAAACACACCTGTGACAACCCTGTTCCAAATAAAGCTGCGCTCTGAGATTCTAGGGAGGACGTGGATCTGGGGAGGACACCACTCTAGCCAACAGGCTTGCAGCCCCTCAGTGACAGTGGCTTCATTCACAGGGAAGAACGCGGTGGCTTGTCCAGCTTGGCTGGCGGGAGGAGGGGGCTTCCTGGGTCTCCTGCCCCAGCCGGACTTTTGTCCTCCTTCCCTGCCTGCACGTGGGCTTTTGGGGACCCGCTTCTGCCATCCCTGGCCGGCCTCCTAGAACATGGCGCAGGGCCAGGGGCTGGCATGTCAGGAGCAGATGCCGGGCACATCCAGGGGCTGCCTCGGTGTGCTGCCGGCCTGGCTTCCTGCTGGAGCACGTCCAGGTCTGAGAAAGGCTGTCTGGGTCCTAAAGGCAGGGCGGTCAATGAGGGGTCTGGTGCCCCAGCACATCTGCTCCCGGCTCTCAGCTCTGTTTATTTCTGACTTATCTCTGTTCCTTTGGGTGTCCTGATCATCAGGCGACTTGTTCCTGGAAACTTTCCTTGTTGTAACAGCATCTGGGGCTGATGTGTTGGTTCCAGTCCCAGAGGAGTCCTGGGCGTAGAGGTCACTGTGGCAGAGACCACCCAAAGTGCACTGTGAGCTGGACGTCGCCGTCCCCTGAACCCCCCAGGGGCTGTCACATGCCCCTGAATGTGGTCGGACAGGTGCAGTCCTGAGCCCACGGCCTCCGTCCTGACTCAGGACCCTCTGTGCCCTTCCTCCTCCGTAGTTGGTGGACGGTACCTTTGCAGGACTCCAACCCTCTCCCTTTGCCCTCGTGTGAACATGGAGAACGTAAAACAGGAGCCTCCCTGAATCAGTCCATGTTTGCTTCCCCAAGACATCTACACTCAGGCCCTGTTGTTCAGGTAGATTCCAGCAGGAGGAAGCTGTTGGGGACACAGAGGGAGAGGCCCGCGCCCGGGGCAGCTGCAGAACGACTCGACAGCTGGTCGGCAGGAGGCTCCCTGGGGAGGTGTGTGACCCTGGGGCCAACCCAGGGGTGTCGATTAATGTGACTTTGTACCTTCTTTCTCTGTCTGGCTCTCTGCTGGCTGGGGTAACTATGAGGAACAATATTAGAAAGCTGAGAGGTGACACGGAGTCTACAACCCCATGCAGGTCACACTGATGATATTTTCTGGAGGTGGTGAGTTAGTACAGAACACCCTTCTGACCTTCACCTATCTGTGAACTCCTACTCATCCCTCAAGACCCAGTGCAGATATCCCCCTGATGAGAAGCCTGCTGTGCAGCAGTCTGCTTGCTCTTATTGCGTTGTACCACGGTTCGTGTGCCAAGCCTTGTTCTTTCTCACAGGGCTGTGGGATCTGAGGGCAGGGCTCTGCCTGGTGTCCTAAGGGCTCAGTGTTATAGGCTAAGCACCTGGCCCATGATCATGCTCAATTCATGCTTGTTACATATATGTGCCAATGGCCACGCATCCCACAGGTGGGAGGCTGCAGCCCCAGCACTCAGGCCAGACGGCCTGCTTCTTGGACCCGTCCAGGAAGCCCTCGCCTTCCCTGGGTACCTGCACACAAAGGCCAGGGTGGGAAGGATCTGCAAGGATGGACTCCCAGGCCAGCCCAGGCACCTGCTCACCTCAGTCTCTGGGCAGCCACCTGTCGGGGTGGGGCAAAGACTGATGACCCTGGGACCTGCCGCTGTGGCACTGCTTTTACTTCATTCCTGGAACTTGAACTCCCCCAGAGGAGCATGGAAGGCACAGAACTGTGAGCTCTGGGAGGCAGGGTGGGCTCTCCAGCCCCCACCCTCGGCCCTGGTGGGGAGCCCAGGGTTCCCAGAACAAAGAAGACATGAGCTTCCCTCTACCACACTGACTCAGTGCTCCGGGCTCCCAGGCCATTCCCACCCCCCTTCTTCTAGGACGCCTGTGACCTGCCCCCCGGAGGAATCCAGCCCCACCCCCCACAGCTGCTGCTTCCATCTGACCCTGGTCTGTGGGTCTGGACCCTCTGCCACTGTAGCTGCTGCACCACAACTGGCAGGTGATCAGGGTGTGTCCCTGACACCTGGCTGGCCTCGGTGTGACCGTCTTATGCACACCTGTGGGCCAGGCACTGTGTGACAGGTGAGGACGCTGGGGCACCAGTGGGTTAGTGACTGCCCAGGGCACACAGCCCCAGACTTGGGACCAGGTCCCTTGGCTTCACGATTGTAACCACAACATGACACCATCTCCAAGGAGTCTCTGACTTACCCTCTGGAAACAGAGCAAATGCTGTGAAAACTGTGTAGAAACTGCTGTCTCCAAGCCCTGAAGCGGGTGGCAAACCAGATGTCTGGGTGTCGCCTCACATGGATTCATCAAGGGCCAAGTAGCAAGGTGAGGCCAGGGAGTCTCAAGGTGGGACACAGTCCCCGTCCCCAGTGCACACATGTTCTGGCCCCATCAGTCGCTCGGTGAAGAACAGGTCTGAGGATGAATCTTTGGGTGGTTGGGGTCCCCCTCTAAGACTGTATCCCCAAGTGGGGGCTAAGTGTGGCCAGCAGGTGTACAAAACCCCCTCTACAGCCCCTGGATCAGAGCTGAATAGAGATAAAAATGTCCCAGCCAGGAGAGAATCTTGGAGGACGCATGATAACTGGACCTCACACCCTCCCGCTCTCCCCAGGCAGCCAGCTCCAGGGCCGGCTGGGTGCCGGGAACTGAGTCTAAATTACTTTTGGCTAGTCCACCAGCTTCTTGGTCTGCTGGCTTTCCGAATGCAGTCACTATTCCCTGCCCCAACACTTTGTTGGACTGTCAGGCAGCAAGTAGTTTGAGCGTGAACTCAGTTACAATCTTAACATTTTGAGCCTTAGCTTGTTCCTCTGGAAAATGGGTATAATTATTCCCATCTCGTTTAGACATGCTGTTATAAAACAATTTCCAAGATGTAGCCTTCATTTAAAAAAAGAAAAGCAAGCTGGGCAAAGGTGTGTAGTAATTTCTCATAAAAATATGCTTAAATCTACAGAGAACATTCTGGAAAAATACCTAAGAGCATGTCAAAAGTGAACATCTCCAGATACAAGGGAGGGGTCTTCTGTCTTGTCTGATTTAAAAAATCAACTGCATGTATTATATTTTTATTAAAATGTATTGAGAAAACTTATTCTATACATTTGTTAAAATGTAGTTGATGATAAAAATAATTTTTGCAAGAGAAAAGCAAAAAAGAAAAAAAAAACGCAAAGGAACCTCTATGTTTTAAAGTTGGGAGAGAGGAATGAAATCTGCGGGCACCACGTGCCTGACTCATTGTTGTCCCCTGTCTTTTCAAGAACCCGAGGCTGGTCTGGGATTAAGAGGCCTGGACACCCCCAGACTCCTGCTGGGTGGGTTGCAGGGGCTGATGCCCAGCGCCCGTGGACCTGCCCTCCAGCTGCACACTGACCCTCACCCTTCCCTCCGGGCCAGGCTAACATGGGCGTTGACACAGCCTGGCTCCTAGACAGAGAGGCGTTCACTGGCATCCGGAATCTGCTATCACTGCTCACCTGCTACCAAAACAGTGGGGCAGGAACCACCCTCTCCCCTTTAGGTTGGACGAGCCTCCGGGGCTTCGCAATCTGGTGCAGGGAAGAGCAGGTGGGGGCCTGAGCTGGAGGGAGGGGCTCCCCGAACAAACAGAATCCGGAGCGCCTGTGCAAACACAGAGGTATAAATGAGTCCTCTGTGCTGATGCAGCACGTCTTCTGAGCATGCCTGTGACCATGGAGGCCAGAGCGTTCTGGCTGCTGCTGGCGGTCCTGGCTTTGGGGTCTTCCGGCCTGGCCGAGGAGTACGTGGGCCTGTGTGAGTACCACTCTGACCTCCTCCCCACTTGATAGCAGGAAGGAGGGACCGAGTGGCCGGGTGGGAGCACAAGACAGGGGTCGGGATGCGGAAGATCTGGGCTGGGGTGGGGGCGGGGGGGGGCGCTTTCTGCGGGCTTGAGGAACGTGACCAAACCCCTACGTTAATTTAATAGCTACCATTTATCAGACACACAATACACGTTTTCTTCAATAGCCCTACAGACTGGGTCTTGCTGTCCCCATTTTACAGACAAGCAAACTGAGGCTCAGAAAGTCAATAACTGACCCTCCTGGTCAGTGTCAAACTTAGGATTTGAACCCAGGTCTGCCCGGCTGGCAGCCAGCGCCCAAGCCCACTACCCTGCTGCCTCCCTTGCTGGAGCTCTCTGAGTTCCAGTACAGGACTTTCTGCGTTCTCCTGGCACAGCCACAAAGCAAAAGGGAAAGAAAACTGGAAACAGTTACTTCCAGGACATTTTCAGTCCCTACAGACACACTTTTCATTTAGCCATTGCTTTGCAACTCCAGGTGGGGGGGGGGTAGCCGTTCCATTTACCGGGGTCTGAAGAAATTAGGGTGTGGCTTTTATCATGTTATCCACTGCGCCGTCTCACAGGCAGTGGGCACCAAATTGACACCTGCCAGAATCACCTGGAAGCTTTCTAAAACTCTTAAAGACCAGGATGCGCCGGTTACATCAGAAGACCTCTGGGTGGGAGCAGGTGGCAATGGGTTCTCAAGACCCCCGCCGACCCCCGCGCGAGCCGAGTCTGGGAGACGGCGGAGTGAGGACTGTGAGGCGTCAGCGGCGGGAGAGGACTCGAGATCTCGCGTGATTCCTGCCTTCCTAAGGAAAACCCAGTTAGGGGACAGGCGCAGCAGCCTTTGGCTGAACTTTAGACACTACAGACTTGCTTGAAAAAGAGACCGAAGGAGGTGCAGGGAAGATGTGACCAGCCTAACAGTTCAGGGAGACGGAGATGCAGAGAAGAAATAGAAAGTAGTGTGCATCGTGGTTTCCTGTACGGAAGGCGCATCTCCTGGTCCGCTGCTCATTTTGTTAAAAGGGGAGAGTTTCTGTTGATAAAACAGCGAAGGGGAACTTTGTTTCTGAGTTCGAGGGGCCCTGGATTCCCCTGGGTAGCTGCCAGCTGCAGGGAACCCAGGCCCATGCCGGCTTGCTGGCGAGGGGCTGGGAGCATGCCGAGTGAGAGCCCCCGGCAGGCGCCCGCGCACCTCTGTATAGAACGTTTCTCCTTAAATATTTACTCAGAAAGAGGGTCCTTGGCAAGCAGATGTCAGGGACCAGGTGGGATCTCATCCTTTGAGCTCGGAGCTGGAGGGAAGGTTCAGACTTTCAGAATGCAGCCAACAGACCCACCGCAAGCTGCCAGGACTCTAACCGGGCTTTGTTCGGTGCAGCGGAGAACCAGTGCAAGGTCCCGCCCAAGGAGAGGGTGGACTGCGCCTTCCCCAAGGTCACCCCGGAGCAGTGCAACAACCGGGGCTGCTGCTTTGACAACAGCATCCACGGGGTGCCCTGGTGCTTCAAGCCCCTGCAGGAAGCAGGTGAGCCGGCCCCAGGGTGCCGGGCCCTCTGCAGGCCCCTGGGGAGTCCCACACATCTGGGCCCTGGGTGGGACCCCGGGCACCAGGGACAGTCCGTGGGCTGAGGGGGTTGTGCAGACTATAAAAGCGGCCATTTCAGAAAGGCGTTCAAAGTCAACGCACTGTGTAGAGGGAATTAGTGTAAAAACGCCCCTGGGGCGAAACGGACAAGATGCACGTTTGGAGAGCGGGCCGACTTCCCAGCCACTTTCTGCAAACGACGCCCCCACGGAGTCTCCATCATTTGTGATGTGCTCTGGGTCTGGACGTGGAGCCCTGGTGCCCACCCCCTACACCCCTGCCATCTCCTTCCACTCTGCCCCCACCTCAAGGTGCACCCCCTCCCTCACTGGTGCAGGACAGCCGACCCAGGAGCCCCAGTGTCGGGGCTGATGGCTATGCATGCGCTGGTCGGCTGTCCTGACTCCATCCTGCTGCCCTTCTGCCCCACAACCCCGACCCCCACATGTGGGGCATGGAGGTCTGCCGCAGCCATCTGGCAGCCTGGGTGCCCATTCACCACCTAAGGCGCACAGAGCTAGGGAAGCCCCTTCCTGGAAGTGGCCCCCCGGTGCGGGGCCACTCCTGCCCCCTTTGTCCCCGGCTAATTATGGAGGCGGCTGCATGCCAGCCTATCCCGGCTCCCTGATCAGGTGCTGGGGCCCCCGCCCACTGCCCAGGGCCTCCTCCTCTCCCCAGGTAACCCTGGCAGAGGTCCAGAGAGGGCTTGGGGGCCAGGAGGGAGAGGCACTTACCGCCCCTGTGCTGGCCGTCCCCATTCTGCCAGCCCCTCAGCCTTGGGGGGACACTTCTTTGAGCACTGGCAGTGGCCCTGCCCAGGCCCACCTCACGTCTCACCTACCCTGACCACCCGGGTCCCTGTGGGGCGTATGGCTCTTCCCCCACCAGGTGGGGCCTCAGCACTTCCCCAGGGACTTGGCGGAGAAGGCAGCACGGGGCGCTGACCTTGGAGCCTGTGTGGACCTGGAGAAGCTGGGCAGCTGGTGGGCAGAGATGACAGTGCCCAGGGTAACGCATGTGTGTGCTTTGTTTCCAGAATGCACCTTCTGAAGTGATGCCCGCGGCCCGGGACAGCCTGCCCGGAACTCTGCCCGGGGCTGCTCACCTCTGCCTTTCCACCGCCTGCTCCCGGCGAGCGCTCTCGCTGAGAGCTGAGACCTGATGTCTTAAAGAATAAAGATTCTGTACTCAGCACGAGGACTGTGCTTCATTCCTGAGGCTTTATGCTATTGTGTTATTTCTGCCAACTCACTCTCACTCCCTTCTCAGCATTTCACACATGGGGCAGTGGAAGGTGTCTTGGCATCTCTGAGAGGAGGGTCTGCCCCAGGCCTGGGGAGCAGGCAGAGACCCCAAAGCAGCTGCCAACCTCAGACCTAGTGCTGACGGCCTGGAGGGCGAGCGACCTTCTAAATGTCACTTCCCTGTGTCTGTTGAGAAACATTTCAGATGTAAGCTCCCCCTCGCCAAAAAGATGATTAATGTCTTTCTTGGCGAAGAGAAAGCCAATAAAACCATCTTACAAACTGGCACTTTTTGTATTTTTTTTGCAAGTCAAGTTTAACATCTGTGACCCTTGCATGGCCTTCTTTTGCATTTCCCCTGTGAAAATGGATGCAACTCTGCAAATAAACGAAATAAACTGTCCCCACGAGTCCCCAGGAAGGCTTAGCAGCCCCTAGATGGAGACTTGTCCCCCCTGCTCTCGGGGACATGTAGCTCTGCATGGAGGGCTTCCCTGGTGGAAAGCTCTGGTCGCTCACACCCGCCCAGGCTGCGGATTCTGCTCTCCCTCCCTCAAGGCCGTGCAGAGGATCCTACAGATTCAACCCCATGACTTGTTTGCGCTGCATGGAGTGGCAGAAAGCGGTGCAGGCCCCTGGAGGTGGGGCTTTCTGGGTCTGAGTCCTCCTTCCCACTGGAAAAGCCTCCTTTTTGAAATGAAAGGCTCTGTGTTTGAGCTTGCACATAGGATAAGGAACGCATCCCACAGCCCCCGCCCAGGGCGCCACGCTGGGATGTATGAATCTGGAGCCCGCCAGGGGACGACTGTTACACTGCGGTCCCCCCATGCGAGTCCCCCTTCCCGCCCATCCCCAAGTGCTCTCATGCCCTCCACCATGTGAGAGGGACTCCATCCTGTCCTTCCTCCCTGACGGTCCTGAGTCCATATCTCCCAAGTTGTCCACAGACTGACTCCCCATGGCACTCCCCAGCCCCAAATCCCCTGCAGGTCTCAGCTCATCCCCTGCCCTGGGGAGGACTGGACACTCTCCGCCAGGTCTGGGGGTTGAAGACAGAGCCAAGGCCTGGACCAGCGACAGGGGACAACCCCCACCACAGAGACACCAAGATCCAGGCTCCCGCCCCTGCCCTTCTGATGGAGCCGGGGTCCAGGTGAGCACCGGCTCCCCTCACAGACGCGGCTGCCACCACGCACCTGTCACTTGATGGTCAGATCTGAGCCACTGCTTCTCCATCAAGGCCACCGACTCCACCGGGGGGCGGTCCTCGCTCCCCACCCCAGCCCCCAGAGGGCTGTTCAGGGGCCCATCTTGACTGCGTGCTTCCCTGGGGACGTGGGAAGACCCCCGGCCAGACTCAGACTCTGCAGTGACCTTCATTTCCCGCACAGGAGCCGTCTTCTTCCTGCAGCACCCGCCCCCTCCCCCCAGGAGAAATGCCCACAGGCAGGGCGGCGGGGAGTGGGGACTTAGTCGTCCCGTCCTGGGACCCGATGTCTCTCACCAGATGTCCCTCTGTTGTTCCCGAGCAGGGCAGAGGGGACCACCACACAATCAGGCCCTGTGTGCCCTGGGGTCCCGGTCAACGTGAACACTACCCCCTCCCCAAAGCCAGTGCTTCACACGTGGGCCAAGCAAAGCACGGGGGTGTTAGAGTCACCCGAGGCGTCGTCAAGACTCTCGGGCTCTGGAGACTCAATCAGGGTCTCTGGGGTGGGGCCCAGCAGGACCGAGAAGCCGGGCGCCGCCACCTGTGCAGGGCAGACACCTGACAACGGCAGCGAGGAGGTTGTGAGGGGCTGCGACATCAGGAGGTCAAGGTCTCCAAGCCCGAGATGCAGACGCTGTCACTCTCTGGCCTGCGTTAGAAGTGACAGAGACAAAACTGGTGGTTCACTTGTCCGCTGAGCCAAGATCACAGACATGTGGGGACCCTGCCAGACCACTTAAAAAACAGTAAGACAACATTACTGAGCTTAGAGCACCCCCTTCAGTCTCGTGCCTCACCGTAGCCCCATCGTGGGCTCATAAGTGCTTTCACAGGGCACCAGCATGGGGCCAGACCGCTCTGGCCCGGATGGAGTGGGACCCACCCAAGCCCACTTCCCAGTCCCTTGGAGCCTGGTCCAACCCGCGGTGACCACAGCCCCCTCTGCTGGCTGGCTTGAGTGACTGCGGCTTCCTGCAGTCTCAGCGGCAGCCTGGCTTCCCGCCACCCACCTTCCAGATGGGATTTATCAAGATTCCCCATCACCCGGCCACCCTCGCCTTTGGACAGCACGCAGCCCGGAGCAAAACTGACCCCCAATTTCCACCGATGAAGGGAGCACTCCCTCTTTGCAGAAAATTTTGAGTTTTTTCTAACCTCCTTTTCCTTGTGGTTAAGTCTAACTCCAGGAAGGCCCAGCTGACCACCACTTCCCACCTCCAGAGATGTCCTCTAGCCCGGTGGGTGGGGGTGCAAGAGAAGTGGGGGTCTCAGGGAAGCACCTGGTGCCCTGTCTCCCCACAAAATTACTCAATGAGCGGCTCCCCCTGCACAGTGCCCATTGCTGCAGCACTGTGGGGTTTAGACATTCTACTTCATGGACTCCCCACAGCAACCCTGGGAGGTACAGTTATTACCTCCACTTTTACAAGTGAGCAAGCAGGAGGAGGCACAGAGAGGTTAGACTAGGAGCCCAAAGTCACACAGCAGTAGAGGGAAATCTGGTTTCAAGGCCTGCAGACAATCCCTGACCCCAGCAGCTCCGAGCTCGCCGAATGGAGGGGCTCCTTCTCAGTTCCCAGCCTCTGGGGTTTGGAGTGGGGGTGAGGGAAGAGGGAGATGCTTGAAGGGCGGGGCAGGAGGCTCCGAGGCCCTCAGGCCAGTATGTAGCAATGGCTGGATATCTGCTCTGTATCCTGCCAAAGAGAACCAGAGGCAGCTAGACTGTTGCAGTATGAATTCTGTCCCCACCACCTGCCTTGGGCCACTAGTCCAATCTCCCTGAGCCTCACAGTTCCCTGGCCTGTGACATGGGGCTGGTGGTGGCTCCACGGCCCCCAGGATGGCAGTTAAATGAGAAGGGGAATGAGAGCACCTGAGCCTGGGCCACCACGTCACTGTGCAGGTGGGGCTGGCATGTCACCACCTCACTCCGATGTCTCTTCCTTACTTCATCCAAATCCACCGTAACTCCTACTGGAGGAATCACTCCATTCAGAACAAGGGCAGCACAAGAAGGGAAAGCACCCCACAGGCTCTGCCAGACCCCAGACCCAACACTCCGGGCAGGTCTGAGAGCTGGTGTTGTTGAAAACAGAAAGGAGAAGGAGATAGAAATCTGAAAATAATGATGCTTTATTTGGATTCATGTCACATTTTCATAAATGGCATCTAATTTCAGAAAACAAAGTTCGAATCTGCAAAATATACACGTACAAGTCTTCTAAGGCGGTAACCTACAGAAATGTACAAAGCAGGGCTGCGTCTGCAGGGGAGAGTTGGGGGCTCACGTCCTCGGGTCTGCCTGGGTCTGTGTCCAACGCAGGGAAAGGGGACAAGTGCCCAAAGGAGCCGCTGCTAATTTAAAATACACGTGAACATGTGTGTGTGTAGACGCCATGCTTACCTACAACAGCACACTCCTCCCCCAGCGTGTGAGCGCAGTATTTCCTAGCGCCACGTGGCTAAATCCATGTAAGGCTATCCACACAGCATTATAAAAAAAAGGGATTACATATTCAATATACAGATATATGCACATCTTTACAGGCTGATTAAAAATGTTATTTGCATTGACTCTTGCTTTGGAAGGAATAACAAGGGAAAAACATCAAAGAGCTACGCATCAAATAAAAGGCAGCAATTCTCAGCAGGTTCAGCTGTGAGCAGGTATGTGCTGCTGTGTCTGCACGTGACAAACAAACCTGTGCAAGGGGTCAGCTACATACGCTGATTTTTTTAAACGTACACATTCTATGGAGAAACTTACCCCTGGTCACCCACTTCCCCAGGGAGCATGTGACTACAGAAATGGAAACCCTCTCATGTGGGCTGCGCGGTCCGCTTTGTTAGCCATTTGGATGGTAAGACCTTTTGCGACCATGTTTAACTGGCCGGGGACTTCAAATGAGACATTTCTGGTGAAGCTTGGGCAGCCTGTGTTCTGAAGTTCATGGAAAAGAGACGCACCCCCCCCACACCAAGGTAGATGATGACAGAATTGTGAAAAAATGTGAAGACATAAAAACAAAATATGCACCATGGCCACTGAAATACTTCCAAAGAAACCAACCGTGGAATCTTTCAGGCTGGGTTGCATCCTGGGATGTCCAGAAACCGATGGACATAGGGTCCTCGACCTTGACCCAGGTACCGGCGACTTCCAGCCTCTCCCTTCGAGGTCTGATCCATCTCACCCACCAGGAGAGGCCACATGCAGGGCCCCCAGAGAAGGGATGTAGTTGTGATGACTTCTCCCCTAGAAATGGATGAGCCCGTGCCTCCTCTGCTCCAGCAAAGCCCCGTGTGGAAAACACTGTTTTCTCGAAAGCTCCACAGCACTGGTCCAGGGCTGTGATGGGAAGAAGGGGCTGGTGGCGGGCCAGCACGGCAGGTGAAATGGAATAATGGTCCACGCCCAGTGCTGGCAGCAAGGCCTTTCTGAACTCTCCTCGAAGGAGGTGACTTGGGGGCCTTGAGAACCGGCCCACAAGCAGGCAGCAGGGAGGGTCACGCCTCATGGCTCCACACCCGCCAGCCAGGACCCAGCATCTCTGCCCCAGCTCACCTTGGCCCCTGCTGCAGGTACGGGATGACTCCCATCATGCAGCGGTACCAGCAGGTGGCTAACACGTCCCCCCAAATCAGATCTCAGACATCAGTGAAAAGAAACACCATTGAACTGTATACAGCATCAGGGGAACGTTCAAGTTCACGTGCAAAATACAGGCCAAAGACACTCACGGGGGAGCAGCAGGGTTCTCCCTTATGTCTATTCAGACACGCCAAGCAGAAGATGATGCCACGCCACTGAGAAGAAACTTCAGCTGAATGAGACTGTTCCGGGCTTTGCTGTTTTAACTCTGTGGCCTGGGCTCAGGCTGTTCCCAAGATCTGGATAAAACCACGAACCTCAGGGAGAAGCTCGTACATGTCTGTGGCCACGTCCTTCACTTGGGGTGTCTCCCCGGGAATGGGGGGCAGACTGCACAGGCCGGCCCTCCACCTGGGTACCAGCTGGGTACATGCAGCCGCTCCTTTGCCCAAAGCAGGGCCCAGACCCAGCCCTAGATCCAGCTCCACGTGGTTTGGGACAAAACAAGGGCACTTTCGTGCTTCTGTTCCTTTCTCTCCAGCTTTACAAGGGTCATTATATCATGGAAAAGCCCCAAAACTCTGCCTCCAGCAGCGTGACCCCTTACTTGGCCAGCGCATGGTAGCCAGTGGTGGACAGTTAATCCTTTTTGACATCAGGGGCCTATTTTGAGAACAGGGAGGTGTCAGGGGCTCTAAGCCTGAGCTCTGCTCATGGGAGTCATTTGTATGAACCTGGCTTCCCCCGGGCCTCCTCGAGCCACCCACAAAATGTCTGTTTGATGAATGACTCCAAGTTGACCAGAGATAACACGAAAGATTAAGCTAATGCTAAACCTTTGCTTCCTCCAAGAAGGGGAGGACAGGGGAAGGGTACCAGTAGCTCCCCCAAAACCTGAGCGGCACCTGCAGAAGACGGCAGGCGTGAGCGCATCACGCTCGGCTGTCTTCCTCCCCGGGAGGTGCCTACGGAGCTTGCAAGTGTGGCAATTAGACTGTGCGATGGGGGCATGGGGCTCTCCGCTTCTTCATGCTTCTGGGCCCGGGGAGCCCCAGGTGGACATCAGAAACACCCGTTTTCCCAGAGGATGATTGTGTCCAAGGACTTTCCCTGGGGTGGGAGGCTCAGGTGCAGTGACCAGAAGGACCGTGACCTTGGCGGAAGCTGCACGAAGGCAGGCGGGGTCTGTAGGACGGCGGGTGCGGAGGAGAGAAGGGAGTCTCAGGAGCCTGCCCCACCTCCGGGCCACATCCCCCTCTCCCTGTCACTTAGCAGGACTGCAGGGGCCACCCATCCTGGGACTCTGCTCAGCCCTGCACTCTGCTCTGTGTCCCCGAGGAGGGAGGGAAGACCAGGTGGACGCTGCCTTTGGAAAGGCCGCTCGGTGGATGGGCGAGCGCTAAGGCCACATCCAACCCCCGGCGCCGGCCCTGAGGCCACCTAGCGTTGTGAAGTGGGGAGAGACCGCAGGGGCCACACGTGGGCCGCCTGCATCTGGGCTCTCCGCTCTGTTTAAAGTCCTGGCCAACGTTCCCAAAGGGGAAGCAAGGGGTGAGAAAAATGGAGGAACCACAAACCTTAAGGACAGTTCAGCACAAAACGTGAAAGCTACGGGAGAGAAAGGTGACTGTTCACAGGCAGATGCTAGACAGTGAGGCCGAGGGAGAAACCAGAAGGCTCGCTAGACGTGCAGCAACCGTACTCAGAATCCAACCTGAAAATCCCCTCCGTCTAGTAAAGTTCAAGCAGAAGACTGACTGTGAAGCAGTTGACACTGAACACAAGTAAGAAGTTTATGTAAAGTGTTTTATTAGCAGTCTTCATTTCTGAGGAGTATCTAATTTATAGCCACACACCCTGCACCTCCCTCCCCTCCGCTGCGTTGTTTTGTTTCACTCTTTGTGACATCCCAGTTTAGCTGGTATTTGCTGCAAGTCTGTGGGTTTTGACTACGTGTTACCATCCGCACCGCAGGCATGAAGTGAGGGAGTTTTCTCTTTCTTTCCTGGAGTAAAGGATGATTGAGGATTTAGAGACACCACAGATAATACCACGAGACACACACCCAGAGCGACCTGACACGTGCCCTCGTGTGTGTACACACGTGTGTGTACGTGCACACGCATAGGCGTGCATGCACACACACACACGTGTGCACACCAGCCCCTCTCGGGGCTCAGCTCGCCTGCAGGTGTGCTGCACTAGGAAGCTTAGACCAGGTAAGGGCGGGGAAGGCACCTCTCCACTGAGACAGGGTGGGCTCAGCCCCCAGGCCAGCTCGGGACACCCCGATGCAAGGCGACTGAGGAAGGGGCTGTGGGCCACCCTTCCAACTCAGCTGTCCGTTTGGTGACAGCAAGTCCAGAACTAACCTAGCACTTCACTTTATATGTTGCATTTTCTTATACATCTGTACACTGTGAACAGGAGGCGATACGGCAAAGCAAAAGGTAGAGAGTCTGGGGTCAGACTCAAGTCTGCTCTTTCCTGGCCCTGGACCCAGGACCTCACGGACCCTCTCCCAGCCGCGGCACCCTGCATCTGCAGAGTGGGACGCCCTCCCGACGCCCGCACTGAGGACCGGCCGTCTGAGCGCCCTCCCTGAGCCCGCGTGCCTGGGCTACACTGAGCATGTGGGGAAGGGTCAGCACTCTTTTGCTGAGTAAGTAACTGAACCGAGGAGATGGTGAGGCATCCAGCCAGTGCCTGGACCACTGGCGAGGAAGGATGCTCAGCGCACTGGGGCTCAAGGTGCTCTCCTCTCAGGGAAACCACCGGAGGGGGTCCCACCCTGTGGATTCAGCCTGCCCCTGGCTGCCGGCTGGCGCCGCTCTCAGGTGGGAAATGACCTTCTGCGGGGCCCCAGGATGAGTTTTCACCTGAAAGCTTACGTCCCATTTCTTGGTCCTGAAGGTCCCTCCCCTGGGTGACCTAATCAGATTCCAGCATCTTCCACATGAAATGTTTACATGGTTCCTTCCCTTCCCAGGTCACCCACACGGCAGCTTTAGAAGCATTTATTTCTCAAGCTGATACTCAGCAAGAGGGGGCGAGAGGGAGGCGTGGAGTGCTGTGAACATGGAGGAGGTGACAGGCTCCCGAGGTGGGGCTGGTCTGCAGACCCAGGCGCCGATGCTTCCGCGGACCAGGGGCCAGAGCCCCGCAGAGGCCCTCTCTCCCGACAAGCCCCACGCAACAGTGACACTCTCTGGACTTCCTTTTCCAGCTCCACTACGACTGGAAAGGCTACACGTCTTTCTTCCCAGGTCCCCGCCTTCCTTCCAAATGAAGAAGCGAAATCAGAGGTGAAGGCAAGGTCTGAGTCATCACATTCAGACGTTACTCAAAAGAATTAGATGTGGGAAGTCGGCCTGGTTTAAATTCCAGTGTACAAGAGACGGCACACACACCCACCTCTTAACCACACTTATGCAGGAAAACAACGTCACTGAGTTACTTGGGTGCTCCCGTCGGCCACTGAGTAACGTGTTTTATCAACCTGTCCTACGGCAAAAAGCAGAGGGCAAATGCCTGGAGATCCAAACCGCGGTGTTTGGCCCTAAGCTGCCAAGAGTTTAGGATGAGGAAGCAGGAGCGAGGGGCAAGGGGCACTGCTGACGCCTGCAAAGTGAGGAGCGATGCAGGCAGCACCCTCGCTCAGCAAGGCCTTAGGTCTTCCTAAGCCTCGTCCTTCAGTCCTAAGCTGCAGTCCTCACTGCTCTCCAGGTGGCATCCTTGGAAAATAACACATTAGTCTGTACAGGGTTTCCCTTCCGGCAGCCCGCAGGCCCTCACGCCCCCCAAGATCTGCCCTTTGGGAGGCCTTAATCAGCTTCTCATCTGTTAGGGGATGAATATAACCTGGAGATTGAAATGCAGGGAGCGCGAACTCCCAGGGAGAGGATTCCTCCCACGGGTGGAGGTGTGTTTGGAAACCGGATTTTATATCTAGAGGAATCTCACTGTTTCCTCCCGAAACTGCTGAGACAGGTGGCCGTGGGCTCAGCGGCAGAAGCGAGGCTGCCCGGGGGGCGGGACGGTCGGTCTGCGCGGGACGTCCTTCTGGGCTCACGGACCCACGGCCAGAAGGGCTCCCCTGGCAGCAGAGGCTTTCAGTGCTGGCCTCGCCTGGTGTAATTCTGGGGCATGACCAAGGGCTTTTAGCTCCTCCCCACTCTGTATTTCACCAGGCTTCCCAGTGCACTATGTCTTACAGGCAAATCTTTCTTGAAATGGAATGAAGACTTTTTATAAAGGCTAAGTCTGACCCTGGTGAAGTAACTTAATCTGGACGGCAACGCCACAGTGGTGCAAAGTAAGCAAACATAAAATTCCATTTAAATACCTCAGCTGTGTTTACTAAAAGGGATCTGAGGGCGAGAGAGGGATCTCTCAGCATTTTCCAGTTAAGTCTGTGTGTGTGTAAAATCTGGACCTTTCTCATTCTCTTAAATGGGAAACAAAATTTCTGGACACACCAAGGAAACTCAGAATCCTTCTGGGCTGAATATGGCCTTGAAGACGGTCTCCTGCTGCTGTTTACAGATGGGGAAGCTGAGGCTCAGGGAGGTTAATGAATCTGTCCACAAAATACGAGCTTTCATTAGGAGACCCCAATTCCCGCTTACTGGTATTCTAGAAGAGAAAGCAGTTCCCTTTTCTTCCAGAGGAACTTCTCTGGCCAAGGTCCCTTCCGCCGTGCAGTCACGCTGCCTCTGAAAGCTGAGGAGCACAGGGGCGCCCCGCCAGGAATTCAAAGGCCGTTTACCCTGCAGAGGTGCCCGCTGCTCCTGCCCGAGAGGGACTTTACTTGTGTGACCACGTGACTGGAAAGGAGTTTCCGGTCTGGAAAGACTACACTCGCCCAGCGTTGAGAAGGTGGTGCCACTGAGACGGCACGGAAACAAGACGTTGGGGGTGGAACCGCTCACGGCTCTAAGCGAATGAACCGAATGACTGAAGGAGCAGCAGGCGCCTCCGCTGCTCCAAGTCTTCGCCGGTTTCTTGCAAAGGTCTTGGATTCTCATGAAATCTCAGCACCTTCCCTCTTAGGAAGTTAGCGCATCCTTCCTGGGCTGCACCTGCAGACCCTGCGACAGTCACACCGTCCCAGGCTTTCCCAGGCTCAGTGGAGGTAGCTGACGAGGGGGAGGAAATGTCTGTAAGACATCGACAAGGTTGATCTTCTAGATTTTTTTTTTTTTTTTAGGCAAAATTAAGGTGCTTGGAAAATCAGGAAGAAAGAAACGATATATTTTTGCTCAAAATAAGAAGCATGGGCAAAATAAACGACTTTGAAAGGGTTGGCCAATTTCACTTCACAGCTTTTGCTGTCACTTTCAATTTTTCTGCACAGCTTAGAACACACCGTTCCGGTCCTCCTCCAGCCTGGAGCCTACCTCTGCGTCTTCCACGAGCTCTGCCTGTGAATGAGGCCAGGCCCGCGGTCGCGTCAAACCCCTCACAGCTCCCAACAAAGCGTATTATTTATCCTGCATAATTTTCTTCCACAAGTACTAAAAAGGTACAGTTTCTGAAAAGGAATGAAAGTTATCAACATTTGGCTTGAAAAATGACTTCTCGTTGGAAAAAGAGACAAACCGTAAAAAGATGAAGCTACGACAGCAACAGTCCCGGGACGGGCCGGCCGGCCCGCCGCTGCGCCCGGGCCCCTCTGCCCTGGGGCCGCCGGGACGCTGCTCGGACAACCCCACCCCGCCAGGGCCAGAGCGTCCCCGTCCGCAGGAGGGGTCTCGTCGCCAGCTTTGGTGCAGTTATCAGTTCTGCCCCAGTTGTGGTATTTAAAAATTCTGTACGTGGAAAAAAAAAAAAACAACCTTTCTACACCTTCCTAGTTACAGCTAGAAAGTGGTGGGGAAGAGACCCAACCCAGCTGGGGCGGCACCGACCCTGGACGCCTGACGACCAAACGTGGTCCCCAGGGGGTGGGGCCCAGGGTGTCTGTGTCCTCGGGCCGGGCTTGCCGCCCGGGTCCTGGGAGCGGCCCTCGGCCTCAGCGTCCGGTTTTCCTCTGGCCGGGCGCCCGGCGCTTTACCTCTCCGCCCGGATTTTGTACCTCAGCACAAGGTAGGCAATGAGGCGCAGGGAGATGAAGAAGACCCCGAGGACGATGAAGTCCAGGTAGAGCTTGGCATTCTCCACGTCCAGCTCCCGCAGGATGGCCTCCGACTTCTGGAAGTGACAGGTCTCGTCGATGTCGCAGTGCAGGTCTTCTCGGTCGAGGCCGTAGATGGACAGGATGACCCCTTCAAATCCATACCTGAGGAGGCAAGTGCCGAGCGTGAGGTGGGCTCAGGACCCCCGACCCCGCCTCTGCCCGTGTGTGCGGAGGGTCGGGCACCACGGCCCCCCGTGACCCTCAGCCCAGCTCCCCTCCCTCCCCGGAGGTCTCTCTTCACCGGGATCCTTCCTGACCGCTCCACGCCTTCCTAAGGCAGACACATTCAACAGCTTGATGTTTTCCAATTCTGTTTCCTCCAGAATCTCCACCAAACAAACAAACAAAACCCCAAAACCAAACTGAACAAAGAGAGTAGTTATTTGTTCAGTGTGGATATGAATGCAAAACACTTTGATTGCTTCTGACATCATACACTTTTGTTTTTAACAGATATATTTGAGGATCTGATAGCCATCCAAGGACTGCAGAGCATTTAAATAAAAGATTTTCACACCATCTATTGTCTTGTTCCAGCCCTGCATTAACAGAACAAAAGTGCCAACTCTGAGAAGGAAGGCATGGGTTTCCGATTTCTCGGCATTGGAAGGCGCACAGATTGCTGAAACTCTGAACAGGTGCTCTGATGTGACTTTGTTTTCTGGAACAACACACCTGGGTCTGAGCCGACGTTCGAGAAAAGACAAGCTTGTTCACAGCTTGGGATCCTGTGTGGCACGTGAAATGGCTGGGGCTGGGGAGAAAGCTCTAACTTGGGCACTGCCTGTCGGGGGCCGACGTGCCAAAACACCTCTGAGCGCAGAGGATGAAATCTGACCCCCGAGGTGCCGGGCACCAGGGCAGGCTTGTTGGAAAATATTAGGATGCTTGAAACATGACTCGTTTTCCGCTGGATTTCCTACAAAGGTTTTACGAATACTCAGAACCTTGTTACAAGCTCTGTTTATTCCAGAGAGGGATAAAATTCCTAAAAGATAGAAGTTCTCCCACCCAAGGCACCTCTCCGGAACATGGAGGCCCCATGGCCTCAGGGCCACTAGTACCAGCTTTCTCCGTGAGTGTGTGCGCCCATGTGTATGGGAGGTCGGGTGCACAAAACCAGGGTTAAAATCAAAGGCATTGACACTCTTGGATTCATGGTGGATTCATGGTCCAAGAATCACGCCGGCACCTAGCTGACGGCCAGGAAAGGGCTTCTGTGAGCCGCTGCATGTGAGCACGTCCCCCCACTGCTGTGGTCGGTCCCCAGTCGGTAGGGGCCCGCGCGCTACCTGACGTAGGAGATGTAGGACAGCCACTGCAGGTAGGTGGGGATCGTGTCGAAGCTGACGAAGAACCCCGAGAAGAGGAGGACGGGGATGGCCGTGACGGGGCCCACGAAGGTCGCCACCTGGGTGGGAACACCAAGGGGACTTAACCCCACCTGCCTCTTCCTCAGGTGGCCCGGGGGCCACAGCCCACAATTCGGGACCGTCGCCTGCAGCTGGGAAAGTGCCAGAGCTTTCAGGATGGGTCACACCAGGGCCAAGGCTGTGCGGAGAAGCAGCCCGTTCTGGGGGAGAGCAGGCTGGTCTCCCTGCCCAGGGAGGGGCTGGGGTCTGTGCCCAGGGGCCCAGCCAGGACCCAGCAGAAGGGATGGACAGTAAAAAAAGGATGGAGGCCCCGCAGAGCAGGGGCGGAGTGATGCTGGGAGTGGTGGTGAGGGAGCCCAGTGAGGCTTGAGGCACAGTGTCCTGAGGTGCTGACCACGGAGGTGTCGCTGGATCCTGAGGGAGGAAGGGTCAGGAGCGCCACTCCCTGGGCGCTAACCATGCCTGGGGGCCGAGCACGTCCTACGGCTTTCGGCTTGGGATGGATGAAGGCACCGCCCTGGAGGCTCCGGACATGGAAACAGGAGTCTGCCACAAGCCACGGGGGCGTCAGAAGGCCTCGGGTGTGTGGAGTCACCAGAGCTCTGGCTTTGGTTTGTAAGGTAGGACTAAGCTGAGCGCCCTGAAGCCCTCGGGGTGCAGAAACTGCAAATGCAGCAGGTGTGGCAGGTTGGGGGCGGGGTCCAGAAGGGCGCGTGGTGGGGCTCAGTTGAGTAGGAGTGTGGAGCACAATGGTGGGGAGGTGGCATCTGAGGGATGGCTGAGTGAATACCACGGAGACACTGAGAGCTTGGCCTCCAAGCCCGCTGTGTGACTCTGACAAAATCACATTGCCTCTCTGGGCCTCCATCTCCTCAGTCTAGGGAGTCAGGGCAGAATCAGGAGGAGGGGTCTCAGGGAGGGGCTGGTGCTGAGCCCCACCAGGGCTGCAGCCCGGGCCACGTGGGCCAAGGTGGAGAAGGCAGGCCCGCCATGCGGCGTCTCCTTGGCGGGTACCTGCAGGGACGTGGATGCAGCTCCAATCAGCAGGCCCAGGGACTGCGCCACCAGCGAGGTCATGGTGCCCAGCGCGGCGAACAGGACGAACCGCACGGCGTCAGATGGCTGGGACGTCATCCAGTACACAATGCTGCAGTAGGCCACGGGGAACATGATCTGGAAGCACAGCGGCCGTCACCCTCTCCCGGCAGCCGGCGCCCCACCCCTCTCCAGGGTGCTTGGGAGAAGCCACGCTCCCTTCAAAGCACTGCAGCTTCCGCCGGCATACCTGGAAGGGGACGTCGGCCATGGTCTTGGCCAGGTAGTAGGCCTTCAGGCTGTACCAGTAATTCAGGTGTTCTCGAAGAAATACTCCCATCTCCAGGGGAACTAGGACACAGGGAAATGAAGACAGACATCACAGCCTGCTGAGAGCTCATGCCGAGCCCTCCGTAGCCCTAACCTGGCCTCTGCTCCGTGTGCACCTTTCAGGACTTAAAGGACCTGGGGTTTTACTGGGAAGGCGTGAGATGATTTACTCGCCTAGAAAAACTGCCCACCGCCTTTACCACTGAGCACTCAAGGAGTGGAGAATCCGGGTGGAGGGCAGCTGCGTGGATACGTGGATACAAAGCATCATTTCAGTAGTTGGTATGAGCATCTGCTGCCGACCTTACTTCCCCCGAGTAACCGTAACAATGTGAGTCCTTCCACAGGCAAGACCTCACGAGCCGGTCTTAGGAATTCAGGACAGTTTAGGAGGTGGTGTGGCAGGGGTTTGTGGGATCATTATCCAAATCCCAAAGAGCTATTTAATTCCATTCTGCCAAGATAGGCATTGTATAAAACTTGAACTTTTTACATTAAAAACATAATGCAAAAAGTATATATATAAAGGTGGAGAAGGTTATGCTAGATTTGTGGAGAAGCAATAGCTTTCTACACTGTCAGCCCAAAGTGGCTAAGGGAAGCCTACTTTGCAAACAGTTTAGAATTGCATGGAAATCCATTTAGATTAGCTTTGTTCGCTCACAAACTTGGCCGCACTGGGGCTGTCTTAACTGAATGAGGTAATGCTCATGCAGTAGAGCTTGAGGGGTTCCTGATTAGAAAACCTTATAGAACTCTCTGTCACATCAGCCTTCTGCCAGGCTTGCAAATCTCCCATTAGTGATTCATTCCTTTGGCTTAAACATTTTCTTGTCTAATAGAAAATACAATGATACCTACATCTGCCAACAAAGAAAATGTTATCTAAAAAAAAAAAAAAAAAAGATACTCTGTTTGTGGCCAAGCAGGCATGACCTCTGTAGCAGATAATGAAGGAGAGATGGGTGTGGGGTCTTCTGGGCACTCACACGTGAGGACAGTGGGCATGAGGGCGGCGAACATGAGGAAGAGCATGGAGAAGAAGAGGAAACCGGAGTTGCTCAGGACCTTCTTGGCTTCGTTCCCGATTCCCAGGTAGAGCAGGCCGATGAGGAGGCCGATGCCAATGTGAGACGTGATCCGCAGGTGCGTCAGGACCTGGGGGCAGACGCGGCCCGTACGCAGGAAGGTCAGAGGTGGGCAGAGAAAGAACAAGGAGGCCAAGGTCCCCGGAGTCGTTGGCCAAGGCAGATCCTGCCCCTTCTGGCCAGGAAACCAAGCATCCAACCTAAACCAACATGCACGTGCACACACACACAACACACACACACACGGCCACATTTTGCTGCTGTTACAGCAGGAGAAATTGCTGTCCTTTGTTAAATCCCTTCAAAAGTGGCAAACAAGGGCAGAGTACCTTCAGAGGAGAGGACAGGTGACATGGCAGTGGGGAAGGGGACAAAGAATGGATGTATAGAGCCCACCCTTGAAGGGCTCTGCCCCCTCCATCTTGCAGACTGGGTCCCAGAGGCCCCTGAGCACTCGGTCCCCCTACTGCAGGTTGCCAGATGGTCTGCTTTTAGAGTGGATATTGTCATGGTTCCCACCGTTCAGCAACTCCTTCCCCAGACAGGCGTCCACACCCTACCACTGCCCTGTGCCTTGTGGAGCTTTCTGGAGGGAGGAAGGCACTTCCTGACGTCAGCCTTGGCCGATGGGATGTGAGCACAAGGGACAGCTTCCCCAAGGAGCAGGGAGTTTTAAGGGCTGCCATTGGGCTTCTCTCGAACTTTCCCTCTGTCACTTTCCAGCAAGGACCTGGTCCTCCGCTCTGGGTCCAAGGATGAGGACACACATGGAGCAGGGCCACTGCCCGAAGCCACCAACACACAACACAAGCAAGACATAAATATTTACTGTCACAGCCACTGGCATCTGGGGGAGTGTTTGTTACTGCAGCTTCACAGAAAGCTGACTCATGCAAATGGAGAAAGAACAACCTGAAAGTTTGGTCCAGATGCATAAACCCGAAAATGACCTGACAGCTCCTTCTGCTGCAGAGAGAAGCACAAACCACCTTACCGAGTCCCTCATGATACTGAGGAAGGTCCTTTTGAAGAGGATGCAGAACTGGGTGAGGCAGCTGGCCGAGAAGCTGTGACAGCCTTCCGTGGAAGCGGAGTCCTGAGGACACACCGGGGGGAGGCGGCTGAGACCCCAGCCCCGGGCGCCTCTCCTCTTGGCTTAAAGAGCAGCTCTCATGCAGCAGGTGCACCGGGCAGCATGCAGCGCCCCCGGAAATTACCTTTCTCAACCCCTCCACTCGTTTTGCCTGCTTTACCTCTTCAGAGGGCCGGTGCCAAAGAAAAGGGTTCACCTCGGCATCCCCGCCGGGCTCTCTCCTGTAGTCAGAGTCGCACATGCCCTCCCGGACGGCTCTCACCAGGCGGCCGTTCTGATCGCCGTATTCTCCGGACGCAACTTCCATGACTGCACGAGACACAGAGGGGTCACGCCAGGCATCGCTCCTGGGAACTGTCAGCCTCTTTCATTTTGCAACAAAGTCAGAATCTAGCGGGGAATATTTTTCTCTGACTCTATAGCTGCTGAGTGAGGGTGCTAACATGACAACATCATGCAACGACCCATGTTTTCCCAGCTCTGCAGGGCCCAGCAAGGCCCTGGAGGACGCCAGGACCCTAGAAATGCAAATGCGGACTGTGACGTCGGAAAGCCTGAGAGGTAATTAGCTCGTGCATCTGTTAACGCATCCATCCATCCAGTATCTATCGAGTGCTGGCCGCGGCAAGCGTCCGAGCTGGGAAAGGAGCACAGGAGAGCAGGATTCCCGCTGGGAAGCTCTCTCAGCTCCTGGAGGGGGTGAGCTCTTCAGGACCAAGGAGAAGTGCCGGGGCCCACAGGCACGTGCGCTCGGCACCCAGGGGACATCAGGGTCTTGGGACCGTCAGCCCCCCCTTGCCCCAGACCCCCAGGGAGCGTCTCCTCCACTGACCCTCCTTGCCAGCCCATCCCTCCTCGGCTCCGGTGTTACACCCTGCTGCACCCCAAACTGTCCAAGGTCCCATGCTGCTTTCTCTCCTGGGCCCACACTTGCCTGGTGACTGCTGCTCCTCCCTGTCCTCCCACTGCCCTCTCCCTCCCCATGTCCCTCCTGGTGGGTCCGGCCTCTCACCTCAGTAAGCTTGTTGCTAATGCCCAAAGCTCCTCTGGCAAAGCCAGCTATCTGTTTCCCTGAGCCGGAGCCGGGGTGGCCAAGCCCTCCTCGGTCTGGTCGTAAACCAGGAGAGGGTGGTCCCACCAGGATGTCAGCACCGGCGATGCCAAGTGAGCCAGCACTGCCCGCCCCACTGCCACTCACACCCACCACCCTCCAGACGGCCACCCTCTCCTCACAACCACCTCCTCCTCAGGTGTGCACACGAAGGACACAGCAGCGGCCAGAAAGGCACCCCCCACCTTCCCGGGACCGCCCCGCAGTCCCGCGTCCTGCTCCTTCCTCCTCCTGTCTGTCCTTCCCTCCAGGTCCTCGCCTCTCTGCAGCCTGTGGATCTTGTCACACTTCCCCGCTCAGCAGCACCTGTCCCTGACCCTCCTCTCTCTGAACGAATATGCGACCATCCCCCTGACCGTCCAGCTGCCTGAGCCTCCCTCCCCTCGGCCTCGCCTCCTTCCAGCTCCCTGCACTCTGGCTCTGCTTCATCAGAGCCCTCTTCTTGTAAAAAGCAACAGTGTCTCGGGGAGCACGATTTGGAAGATGATGTACAGGAAACACGGGGACCAGGGAGCAGTGTGGCCAGACGCTTGAGAGCAAAACAGCTCAGGGAGAAAGGCTGACAACCAGGAGACTGAGGGGGTGGTTCTAGCGAGTTGAACAGGGTCCCCTGAAATTCATGTCCACCTGGAACCTCACAGTGTGGCCTCATTTGGAGAAGGTTCTTTGCAGATGTAACTGGTTGTGGATTGTGAGATGAAATCATCCTGGATTTAGGATTGGGCCCAGAATCCACTGACTGCTGCCCTTATAAGAAGAAGAGAGGACACACACTGAGGAAAAAGCCATGCGAAGACAGAGACAGAGACTGGGGGTGTGTGGCCACAAGCTGAGGAAGGCGGGAGCCACCAGAAGCTGGAAGAGGCGTGAAGGACCCCCCACCCCCTGCAGAGCCTTCAGAGGGAGCCTGGCCCCGAGGACACCCTGGCTTCTGGCCTCTAGAACCATGAGACAGCGGGTTTCTGTTGTTTTCGGCCACCCCGCTGTGGCGCCTCGTCAGAGCAGCCCCAGGAACGGAGGATGCCGTGGCAGGTCGGGCCCGGACACAGTGGCCGAGGGGGAGAGCTGGACTGGGCCGGGTGTGCGAGCCCTCGGTGGTCTAGGAAGTAGGAAGAGAAAAAGAAGGCGGGGGGTGCGAGGTCCCCCACTTGGGATGCAGGCTGGAAAAGGGCATAAATGATGGGAGGGAGAGGGAGTTGGTTTTGGAGGCGCAGGACTTGAAGAGGCTGCGTCGTTTGCGGGTGGACGTGTTGGCCACGTGATGCGCAGACCTCGTGGTGGGAGTGACGAGGCGTCAGTGCCCTGGAGGGTCTGGGCCGAGAGGCGAGGCCAGAGGAGGAGCCACGGGAGCACCAAGGCGGAGCCCAGTAACCACCAGCCCAAGCAGGCGACGGGGCGTCGGCCGCCAGCCTCTGGACCTCCGTGTCGGGAGGGGTAGCTTGGACCATCAGCCTGGTCTCTGGGCTCCCGGAGACACTTATTTTGTTGTGTTTGGTCAAAATACAAATCAGCATTTTAACATCTCTGTTAGGTTTTTTTTTTTTAATGTATTCTTTTTTAAAATTTACTTGTTTTATTTTATTTTATTTTTTTGGCAGAGGAGGGAGGTAATTCTATTTATTTATTTATTTATTTGTTTGTTTATTTAGTTTATTTATTTATTTATTTATTTATTTATTTATTTAAGAGGAGGTACTGGGGACTGAACCCAGGACCTCAGGTGTGCTAAGCGTGCGCTCTTCCACTTGAGCTATACCCTCCCCACTTAACATCTGTGTTCATCAGTGCAAAAGGTTTGTTTTTTTTAAGGTTATTTCTTTTTGGAAATAACTTCCTTCAAACCAGAAGCATAACACAGTCAAGCATGAGGAAATATTTCTCCCAACAACAGATCCCTTGTCGTCCCCAGATATTTTCATCTGCGGGAAAGACCTCTCTTTATCTGTTCTTAAGAGTTCCACCACATGGTGGCGTGTGAGCCATCTGCAGAATATGTAAGAATATTCAATTCTTGATTTGGGGGCTTCAGGTAATAGCAGAAGCCCACCAAGAATGGAAGAGACCCGCTTTTTTTCCCTTCCAGCTGGTCAAGGCTCTACTCACCAAAATCAGCTGGGTTGTGGTAGGTTGGGCAGTTCAGACCTAAATCCCTCAGATACGGTACAAGATTTGAGACTTTCCCCCGGTACACACATTGTCCTTGACTAAGGACATAAAGCTGGAAAAGAGTAAGTGAAAGAAAACATCAACTCTGCTTTCCTCTGTAAGGAAAGAGGAACTCTCAAACCATGCACCCATCCACCCACCCAACTATCCATCCAACTATTCATCCACCCATCCACCCACCCACCCATCTATCCATCCAATCATCTGTTTGTCCACCCACCCATCCATCCACCCATCAATCCATCAGTTTCTCTCTCAGGAGAGCTTTCTGTTACTCCGCAAGGACTCATTGTTCAAAGAGAAACCCACGGTAAGTCAGGGAAGACAGAGGCTATCGTATGACCTGAAATTATTGTGTTGTGTTGCTTTTTTTCCTTTCATGTTAACCACCTGCTTAGGGAAGATTTTGGAACTACACACATTTCTTCCCTTGGGACTTTTTTTGCTTTTTGCTCATGATAATACCAACACCTAAGATTTCTGAAAGAGACGGTGTGGTACAAATATCACAAGCTGCTGCTTAATTCTGTAAGCCAGATGTTCCCCACTGTGACCAGGGGCTGGGGAGTGAAGCCTCAGTGATGTCAGTGACGTCCGGACGCCAGCCCCGGACAGAGAACGCTGACCAGCTCTACCCACCCCCACCCCGTCCTGCCACCTGAGCTACTTAAGGCTCCAAAGCCTTATGAAATGTAACACTTAAGGCCACTAAAAACTGAAGGCACCCCTGGGGAACTAAGGGGAAGCTGGGAGGACCCAGGATTTGGTGCCACTTGGCTGATCACAGCAGAGCCGGCGTACCTGGTCGAACAGCTCGAAGAGCTTGGCGCTGGGCTGGTGGACGGTGCAGATGACTGACCTGCCCCCTTGAGCCAGGCCTTTCATCAGAGAGACCACCTGGAAGCAGGAGGCGCTGTCCAGGCCGCTGCAAGTCAAGGGGCAACGTGAGATGCCTGTGGGGCCCCCAGACCGCCCCCTGCATTCGGAGCGCCCTGGCTGGGCCCGACGTGGTGGGGGGTTGCGGGGAGGAAAGCCAGGAGGCCGGTGCTCCGAGCACACGGCTGCCCCGGGGCCCCAGGGACCCTGGGAAAAGTGCTGGGCGGGGGGGGGGGGCAGAGGCCCCGCCCCCGCTGCTCCTCCTACCTGGTGGGCTCGTCGAAGAACATGACCGGCGGGTTGTTGACCAGCTCCAGCGCGATGGCCAGGCGCTTCCGCTGGCCGCCCGAGAGGCTTCCTGTCCGCGTGTTGGCGCAAGACAGCAGGCCCAGGGCCATCAGGATCTCCCTGACCTGGGGAGGGGAGAGTGGAGCCAGAGGGGCGTTAGGGACCACCGGCCACACCTCACCCCCTACAGGGTCAGCGTGGAACCACCAGCCGCCTCCCCATCCCACCCGCGGACACACACGGACGGACGTGCAGATCGCACCCTCCACCCGCCCCGGCCGCCCGTTGCCAGGTGGGCAGAAGCGTTTCCCAGCCCAAGGTCCTGATTTGGGTCCAGGAGGCTGAGAGGCAGTGCGGGAGCCAGGCCTTCACCTGTAAGCCCCACTCGGGGCCCAGGGAAGGGAAAGTGCTGGATAAATAGAGTAGAGTGGGCCGATCGGTGGATACGCAGCCAGACAGGTGATCCGTTTCTGACCAGCGCAAAGCGGGGTCCACCCAGATGCTTTAATGAGGTAACGGGTAAAGTGCTCGGCACTCAGTAAGCATTCACTCGACGGCAGCTCTTCATGACACACAGCTCTTGGAGACACAGCCACACTGGCCAGGCGTCTCAGAAAGAAGGACGGAAGCCCCTCTTGCACTTGTAAATGGGACAAGAAGGTCTCTGATGTGGCAGCCAAGACAGTGAAACTGCTCAAAGGAGTCACCACTGCCCTCAGCGGCCCTGCTGATGCCTGGGAGCAGGCTGGTCACGGAGACATAAATAGCCCCTGTGCGCGGAGCCTGTCGATCCAGCACTGACTCGGGAGCAGGAAGGTCAGAAGGCTTCAGGGCAGGCTGTGGTGCTGGTTTCAGCTGCCGTGTTCAGTGTCCAGAGTCCATTCAGGCGCCTTCCTGAAGGCAGCGGCAGGAAGGCGGAGGCCAGCTGCCACCCCTCCTGCCTCCACGCCAGGTTCACCTCCCCGGGGGCAGCCCGCCTGGGAGGTCCTGCCAGAATTCACTCGGCCATCATCTCGGCGCCTGGTGGCAGCAGCGGGCGGGCCCCAGCCCAGCGGTTTCTCTGGGAAGATGAGGTCATCCCATCCCAAAGGAGAAGAAAATCACAAGGAAGAAAATTTCCACTGTGGCTCTTAAATCACTCATGCAGGGTCAGGGCAGAAAGTGACTTTGGTGACAGGAAGAGCCAGGGCCCTGCTGCTTCACGGGTGGAGCAGACTCAGGTTCGAATCCCAGTCTGCCTCTCCCTTGCTGACCCCCAAACCCAGCTCCACAGCTGCTTCTAGAATGCACTGTCTCTGAGGGACACCAACCCAAAGGGAGGTCAGCGAGGTCACCGGGAAAAGACCATGTTTCCGCACACTTTGCCTGGTGTAGACGGCATCCGTTGGCCTTCCCAGGACGCCATGGCTCCAGGGGCCTCCGGGGACCCAGGCTGAAGGCACAGGACAAAGACTCCCTCTGGTCATTCCAGGCTCGCTCTGGGGGCTCACAGCCAGGGCACACACCCCTTCCCCTCCACCTCTCTGACCTCAGGGCCCTTTCCTTGTGGCCGAGCCGGTCTTCGCCCCCACCTGCCCTCAGCCCCACCGAGAGGACCTGGAGGCTGAGGCCAGAGTCAAGGTCTCCTGTCTGCTCCGTGCAGGCCTCTCGTCCAGGGTTCTCTCCAGAGTGATGCTCCACAGACTGGTTTTGTTTTAAAACTAAACAGAAAGGACAGTGTCCTGGCCCTGGGAGGCCTCGTTCCTGAGAAAGCCCCCTCGCTGGGGGCTCTGGAGGGCTGAGGCTCCTTTTCTGGGAAATGAGAAAAGCCGTGGCAGTATTCCACTACCTGCTGGAACATTCCATCCTATTGTGTTTCCTTGAGATGTAAACAGCCAGGACCTAGGTACACGCTGTGGCTGAGAGAAGTGAGTCAGGACGTGCCCTCGGCCGCTGTCCTCTCCTGGGAACAAACACACAGTTCTGCCGTGGGTTCTGGGCGGGGACCAGGAGGATGGGCTGGCCTCACCGAGCTGGGGGTGTCCTGTGAGGAGCGTGTGCAGGACCACGGGCACCTGTGCACTCTGCAGGGATGCTCTTTGCCTCGTTCAACCCAGCAGCAGACCAGTCTGCAGAGAGGCGGTCTCCCACTCTCTGGGACGGCTCAGCCACACGGCGGCAGAGAAGACCCATCTGGATGAGATGCTTTTGCTCTTGTGAACCCAGCTGAGAACAGCATGAGGTCCTCTTCCCGTCAGAGTCTTCACCAGACACGTGGAGGACAAGTACACGGCGGGCCCTCCCCAGAGACACCGCCGTTCCCTACCAAGAGGGCCATCCCGCGCCTGCGCCTTCTGTGCGAGCAGCAGAGGGGGTTCGGGGACCCTCCCCTAAGACTTCCACCAGATACCAGATGGGGGCCAGAAGCTGGCCTCTGAAGGCCATGACTTGACAGACAAAGCCGGCGCAGGGGGCTGTCAGTGCTCATCAGTGGGGTCCGCTGAGATGTAAGCCCACACTCCCGGCCTTCAGCTAAAGCCCCTCCCCCGGCTCCCCTTCCCACGTGGAGAGGCTGGTCCCTGCGGGCCACGCTGCAGGGAAGCGTCCCGCGGCCCACTTACTCACTCATCGCACCTGCTCCATGGAGCTCAGACGTAAAGACATCAGATAATTCAGCTTCATGCCTCCCGGGGAGCAGGTGGGTGCCTGGCCTTCCACCCCCGTTACAGATGGAAGCCTGGGGCGCTGGAGGCCAGGGCCCAAGTTTGTCCAGCGGGTCCATGCCTGAAGAGGGCCCCTCGTGGGCTTAATTCTGCTCCATTACAGGGCTCTCTCTCTGCCAGCAAGACCCTCCGCCCTCCCTCGTCCGCTCACCCCACGTGGTAGGTGTAAACCGGTCGTCCCCGGCCACGCGGTGTTTCCCGCACCCCCAGGGCTGCCCACCCCCGCAGCATGTCTGGGCTCACTGTTCAGAACAGATTCGCCATGCTGGAGGGCCCTCTGCTTTCAGCCTGCACAACTGAGTCACAGCCCAGGCCCCTGCTTTCACAGGGGACGGAGACACCCACGTCACTGCCCACATGTCTGGGGTTCCATTGATCTGTTTTATTCCTTTCAGCTGCAGAATCAAAGAGCCCCCATGAAATGTCTTCGCAGCAGCAAGGAGGAGTTTTCCCTTTTCACAGAAATCGGGGTCTCCTACCCCGGCTTTGTGGTTACCCCATCCCGCCCCCCTTGCCCCCGATTCCCAGGCTGAATCCTGAGGATTCTGAAGAGCAGGGTGGGGCGAGGAGGCACAGCGAGGGAGGGGGTGGCCTGAAAGATGCCCAGCGCTCCAGAGTGGCTTACATCACGTGGTATCAACTGTGTGACAAGAGGGAACAAAGGTGGTAAACAGAGGTGCTATCAGCATTTCCTCCGTGTGTTTGTTTTCTCTTCACTCCATTTTACATAGAGATGGAGAGCCAATTTGCACCCCTGGCACAACCCATGATCCGACTCTTCCCGCAGCTGGACCTGGTCCTGCGGGTGTTGGGAGACAAGACGATGTCATAGAAGCGGAAATCCGCCCAATTCTATCCGTACGCTGGAGACCCCACAGCACGGAGAGGAGGGAGGCTGAGTTTCCCTTAGATGGCGCGTAGGTATAGACCGGGCTGCGCAGGGCTTTGTGGAGCTCCCCGCTGGGGCTGCTTGCCTGATGCCCTCTTGCCCCCTGGGGTTTTGGGATGCAAAAAAGCAACGCGAGGGATTAGAAGGGCTTCGTCATCCCAGAAAATCGTTTACATGACGTTTAAAAAGCTGGTTAGTAGCACGTGAGAAGCAAATCCCTCCTCGCGAGTGTGTGTGGGAGGAGGCTTGCTATTTTTAAATGAATGACTAACCATCTTCATTGTGAGCTTTTTATAAAGAACAATGGCGTATAAAGCATGTTAAAAACTGAGCGAGGCAGAGCGCTGGGTCTGACCCTGAGGCTGGGCCCCCAGGCTGGTGTCCTGCACAACATCCCCTGGGTCTCTTGTGGCAGTGTGGTCACCCGGGCGCTGGCTGCCAACCCTGAAGGCACACTGAGATGCCACTGTCCCCCGAACGCAGACAGCCGGGCGCCAAACCACAAACCAAGCCGGCCCAAAAAGGCCCCTCCACGCCTGTGTGCAGTGTGGATTTCATGCAATTCTGGACCACTCGTGGCCCATGCACTCACCATCTCCCTTCTGCCTTCGTCCTTCTCCTGGAGCTTCAGATGTGCGGACACCTGCAGGGAGCAAGGGCAGCAGCGTGGAGTCAGGACAGAGGGCCAGTGGCGCAGCAGACTCACTCCGCGCACCGCGAGCCCGGAAGCCCCAGGGGCTGAGCTACCAGATGACGGAGGAAGCCCTACCAGGGCCGGGCTTCCCGTCTCCCTGGTGGGCCCCGGAGGCAGCAACGTCTGGGGTGCGTCCTATCATGTCTGCAGATTTCTCTGCTGTGCTCGAGCGAGCTCAGATGTGGGCAGCTGAGAGATAAGGAGCCCCTGGCATCGGGGGCTTGAAGACCACCAGTGAACATTTAGGAATCTCACTGTTAAACCACTGAGAGCTCAAAATTATCCCTAGTTGGGTATTTGCACCACAGAAACAGGCAAGTGGACATACGAGGACTCCAGTGCTGTTGTTTTAGTTTTGTGAGATCCCACTTGCCGGCACACACTGGGCCCCTGACCCTGACCCCACGCAGGGAAACCTGAGTGGCCGTCACCACGCCCAGCATCAGTCTTGGTTCTGCTCTGCCAAGTCCTGTGACCTTGGGAAACCAGGACCTGGGTTTCCCCATCCACACATCTAAGGTGAGCTTAGAACCTGCCCACTCGGAGAGCCAGTGAGGTTGCTCTGAGGCTCCACAAGAGACTGAGATGCAGGGGACAGAGAGGGGCCAAGGGGTCCCAGAGTCAGACAGGGCCAGCTGCCAGCTGCGAGACCCCAAGTGTCCTATCTCGACCTGCCTGGGGCTTGAGGGTCAGAGGCAGCAGGTGAAAATGCGTGACCAGTGGCTGGTGGCCAACATCGTCCCTATGCATGTGACAGGCCATGAAGGGCAAAAGGTACGATTTCCTCAGGTTATCGGTATTTCTCAAGGTATCGTGAAACTCTTGAAATCAAAATCAAATTCTGGAAAATAAATGGATTTCACAGCAAAGCCTGGTGACAGGTCAAGGGGGGAGGATAGAGGTGAGAGTGGAGTCACCAATCTAGCAAAAGAAAGCGGTGACTGAGTTGGAAATCAAAGAGGCATTTCTCTAACAAGTCGCCAAGCATTTAGTTCAACACCTCTTCTCAGCGAAGCTCTGGTCACCCCAGCTGACGGTGAAGGAGGGATTCAGGAATCAACAGGGTAGCAATAAACCTGTGTTTCCTAACTTCACATCCTACTTTCAAGCTCCTCATGAGTTCCCTGCACCTGCTTGGAGGTGAGAGAAACTGCACGTGGGGGCCACCCAGTGCTCATGGAGAGGTCTCCCCACACAGAGCATGCAGGACCATGGTGGGTGCGGGAGAACAAGCCTGGGGCCGTTCTGTTTCCCCACAAAGCAGGTTAGAGAGCAGATCACGTATGTTTCCTGCTTCTCTCTGCTGAGCTAAGGATCCCATGGAATTTGGATGAAACCCTGGGCAGCCGCCACCCTGCGACCTTGCAGAGAGAAAGCCTTGTCCTGCCCGAGTGAGGAGCGCAGGGCGAGACCCCTCCTGGCGGAAACCCAAGGTGAAGGCCTGTCTACCACCCAGGAACAAGGCAGACCGGCAGGGGAGGCCCCAGTGTGCCAGGAGAGGCCCGGAGGCTGGTCTTATGCCAGGGACCAGCAGACAGCAGGGGGCAGGCCGCCCCAGGGACAAACGTTCCATGATGGGCAAGGACTGCCCACTGGCCTTCTGACCTCCGCTGGCTCGGGGGCTCTCTAGCGGCTCTCCTGGCCCACACAGGGTCAGTGTGGGCCTTGTCCACCTGGCACTTGGCCAGGTCGCGGTCCTTCCAGAGAGCACGCCGGGCAGGGCCATCCTGGACCACACTGTACAGGACACCTGGGCTAACTGCTAACCTCTCAGAGGCACCCTTTCTCGTGTGCTTTTGCAGGATTACATGTTTGCTGACTGCAGGGCTGTGTGTGTATGGGCCTGGGACCCAGTGAGTGTGCAGCAAACACTGGTTTCAGCCCCACCTGGCAGGCCGGTGAGTGAGAGGACGAGAACACACGGCCCAGAACTTGGGCCCAAAGCCACAGAACACCGACGAGAAGGAAACACCCTAGGCCTCTGGGGTGAGGACTGTGGTTACCCTGGAGGTGGAATCATATCAGTCAGGTTAACAACCTTCTCAGAAACCTGACCTCAGTTTAGCCGTCCAGGGTCTCTAGAACCCAGGGTCTTGGGGGTGTGCTTTGGACGAAGCTGTCCGAACAGCATGCCTAGGGTCACCGTGTGAGGGAGGGGCGCTGGCTACACGCAGGCGGCCTGGCGGAGCCCACGCCGGGTGCTGCTCCAGCAAGGGGAACCGGGGCGGCCGGAGTGGGGCTCCGGCCCGGGGCTCACCATCATGGCCTCCTGCACGGTCAGGTGCGGCAGCAGCATGTCGTCCTGCATGATGTAGCAGGACACCTTCCGGAAGCAGCGCAGGTCCCGTGGCAGGCCGTTGATGAGGACCGCACCCTTCATGCCGGTCTCCCTGCAAGGCCAGCAAGGGGACAGGTCGGCCCTGACTCCTCCTGCACGTCCCCCTCCAGGGACCTGGGGAGGGGACAGAGGCCGCTCCCCCCGCCCCAGCACCTTCCCCTGCACCAGCAGAGACACCGAGGGCCGGGCAGGGCCGGGAGGCCCAGAGCAGCACCAGCACTCGGAGGAGGGAATCGCAGGAAAACGCCCAGCGTGGGGGGGGGGGGTGAGCGTGAGGCCTCTCTGGACGGCACGTTTGTGACAGGGGCCTGCTGACCAAACCAACCGTCCGTTCTCATGGATGCTCCCACGTGAAGCCATGAGGTCCACCGTCCACACCCCAGCTTTGCAGGGGTTCACAAAAGGGCCTCCTGAACAATCCTGTGTAGCCGAGGCTGCCCCAGCTGCCCCAGAGGCCAGGCCAGTGCAGCCGCTATGTCAGAACCGGTGCCTGGGGGCGGCGTGGCTCAGTAGCTGACTGGGAGGGACCACGGCAGCCTCCCTGGGCTCAGCCGGCTTAAAAAGGAGGAGGTCTGGGCCCTGGACCCACTCAGCCAAGCAGGATGGGAAGCTGTCCTCTCTGACCACAGTGGAGGCAGGGCACCCCAGGCATTCTGTGCAAGCGGAGGGGCCCGGCCCCGCCGGCCACACTTGCAGCCTCACTCACAGACCCACTGGGCACCCCCAAGCCCATGCTCTCTGGGTGCAGCACCTCAGCCCAGGAGGCAGTGGGGGCTGAGAACCCACTTTGTCCCGCCCTGCCTCCTCAGTGCCCCAGAGAACACAGACACAGCGGGTCTACGGAGACCGTGAGGCCGCATCCTGGTGACTGTGACTGTGGGCCCTGTGGTGGGTCCCTTCGTTCCTCCGGGGGATGGGCTGGGACCAACCACCTTCTCAGGGAGCCGGGCTCGGAGCCCAGTCGTACAAGGTTGCCGTCCGTGGCTCTCGGAGGTAACGGGCAGGACCTGCGGGTGCGGGGTGCGCTGAGAGACGGCTGCTCCCACAGAGCAGAAGCTCCTGCGCTCTCACGGGTCTCCCGTGGGATGCTGGGTGTTGGGAAGTGGGCTTAACCGTTAGATGTGAACGCAGCAGGCAGGGATCTGCCGTAAGAGAGATTCTCAAAAATCCCGATTCCCAGCACAAAGGAGTAATTCAGAAGTCCAAAGGGGAGTGGGGTTTGTCTCTTTTTGCCAACAAATGAAATTATTTTTAAAACCTATTTGCTAAAGTTGGCAAATGGCAGTCATAAGGGCTGAAGAGAACTCGCTTTAAGAGAGCGCTTTGTAAACACTTTGAAAGATTCTGTTTTCTAATTATTACGTGAGCGGCACTGGACAGGACGTCAGGGGCTGTGGTTTCCAAACACTGGAGCCACTAACGTGGCCCAAGCAAGAGCCTCCACGTGAGGTCTGTGCCCCAGCCTGATGGCTCCCCTGCTCCCCTGAAGATGCCTGTCTTACCTTTGACCTTCATTCAGATGTGTCTCAGGCTCTCCTGCCGCCCCTGCCCCATCCAAGACCTCTCCACCGCTTCCTGTGCCCTGAGGCCAGGCCGGGGCTGAGCTCAGGCAGGCTGCCTCTGGCCAGGCTGCCCCTGGACCACCTCCCCTGAGCGCAGCATCCGCTCACCATGGCAACGAGCGGATACTGCCTCCTGATGCCCCCAGCGCCTGGAGCTCTGTTCCCTTCCCAGGGGCCAAAGCCTCTTAATGCAAGACCCCCTCAGGCCTCCCTGGAGCCTGCCCGGCCCGTTAAGAAGTGATGGGTGGACGTTCATACCGCTGGCCCCTGGCTGACAGCTGGGCAAGGGCCTCGCTCACTCTCCTCATTCTCCAAGGAGTCTGCTCACCTGTATCCGGCCAGGATGTTCATGAGTGTGGACTTCCCAGCCCCAGAAGGACCCATGATAGCCACCAGCTCTCCACTGTTGAATTTCCCAGAAATGCCTTTCAGAAGGGTCTTGTATCCTGGGAAAAGTGAAAAGTGGGTCACGTTCATTTTCCAACCATCTCAGGTCTCATTTTACCCCCGTGCTGCAGAAGCGAACACACAGGACATCTGACGACAGAGCAAGGCCCAAGGCAAGGTTTGTCACACTGTAGTATTTATAAAAATGCTGAGTTCTGGGCAAGAAATGCATTGCATGTCCTTCTGATGCCTCTGGCTACCTCCTCCTTTCATTTCCTGGGCTCTGTTAGTGATAATTGCCAGTGCACGTGTACATCCCGCTTCAGAGCTTACAAAGCTCTTCCGCGTGCCTCATCCAGGGGCACGTACGAGGGACACACCGTTCCCATTGCCGGTTGAGGGCGCAGGTGCCCAGCGGGCCCGGGTGACTTGTCCAGGCCCCCGGGGCCGGTGGGAGCGGATCCTAAGCCCGGCTCGCACCACCCGCCATGATTAAATGCACGCCTTTATCAGCTAAGTGAGTAATTGATTATTTTGCTTATGAATTATGTATTTATCATCTATGTAAGTATAAATTGTGTATATAGAATTTATTCACTTTTTTATAATTAAATGAGTCAGATTAATAATTAATTAGGAATTAGAAGTTCAGCAGGGGAGGGTACAGCTCAGGGGTAGAGTGCGCGCTTGGCATGCACGAGGCCCTGGGTTCAGTCCCCAGCACCTCCATCAAAAATAAATGAATAAATAAATAAATAAGCCTAACTACCCCCCCAAACAAAACAAAAACAAAACCAAAGTCTATCATTTTGCAGTTGCATCACCTTGCTTTGGAGTTTCTGTCAGATCTCCATCTGAGATCTTGGTAGAAGGAAAAAAAAAACACTACACACCCCAAACAGAGCCACATTACTTTTTTTCAGGTGGACCATTGAAATGAGCCACAAAGAATACAACAGAAGCAGCTGGGTTCGCCGATAAAGACTCCTAATTCAGAAACGTCCCTCAGTCCCTGAGAAAGACTCCCAGGACAGCCCCGTAAACGGCTAGAATCGGGCAAACGCAGTATTTTGTCTTCCCCGCAGGGTGGAAGGGGCCTGATGGGCCTGGGGGACACTGGACCGAGATCCTGGTCTTGGACTCGCTCCCTAGTTGCTCTCTGGACCCCCGGACCTGAGTGTTTACTCAAGTCCCAGGCTGGGTCGGGGGGAGGGTCTTCCCACAGCTGCCTCTCATCTTTCACAGATGGGGACCCCTGAACACCCAGCCTGTCAGCAGGTGCTCCCTGGTTTGGATGGGAGCCCCTGGGACTTTGTAACCAGGCAGAGAGGAGCGGAAGCAAAAGGCACCTGACTCATTACGGGGAGGAGCCGTCGCCTGGGGAGGCCTGAGACCATCAGCCTGGTGGGAAAGGGGCAGAGAGCAGAGGGGCGGGGGGTCTGGGAGAGCAGCCCAGAGCCGCAGATGAGTCAGACTCCTGCCATCGGGACGTCGGTGATGGCGGAGGTGGGGGCAGACACACAGCAGGAGAGCTGAAGACCAGTATGGGGGACGGGGACCCCAAAGGACCGTGTCTGCCCCTCCGTGGACAGATGGGAGAAAAGCTGGGGGACAGGGGGCCCCCCTCCTCTGTGAGGTCGAGCCCCAGCGCAGGCTCCTTGTGAGACGGAGTTGTGCAGACAGGCGCCAGGTGCTCTGGGCTCTGCGCCCCAGGGGACCCATGTGACATCACTGAGGGAGCGCTGGTCCCCAGTGTCTGCTCATTACCGGCCTCCTGGAGGTTCAGGCGGCATTGAGGTTACTCCACAGCAAGCCTTCCTTCAGGCTGTTCTTCCCAAAGTTCCCAAAGTTTGGGGCCGATCCCCAGCTGGTCCCCTGTAGGCTGGGAGCTGCCCGAGGAGGCAGAGAGGTGGCCAAGGTGACCACAGGCGACTTGGAGGACAAGTGCGGTCTGCGCTGGGTCATGATGCCTGAGGGCAGCCTCGCGCTGGGAAGCTGAGCAGCCCCCACTCTGGACAGAGCCATGGGCGCTGCTGTCACCGCAACAGTCCTGGGGTGACCCCCGGTGTCGGGGTTCACAAAGGGCAGCAGGTAATAAGAGAAGCCGAGGAACTCACACTGTTCACTCAGATGGAGATTTGGCTGTGACGCCATGGCCAGGACGCCAGGGACAGACACGGAGGTGGAAGCTGCACCTCTCAGGCTAAAAGGTGGGCAGACCAGGGCTCAGACTGTGGTCTTGCCATTTACAGCCCCCGTACTGGAACTGGGGGTCTGACCGTGGACTCCAGGGCTACCCCAATGCAGTTGGGCAGAGGGAGTTATCTGCCTCACAGTCGTGCCTCAGAGGGGCTCCCAGGGGACACAGGGGGACCCAGAGGGACCAGGAGTGCATGTGACGTGCTGCAGGGCCACCGAGATGTGTCCACATGCGTGGGCCCTGCGTGGGGCCCACCCACGTGGGACTGTGTGTCTAATATCAGAAACTTGTTTCTCTTTTAAAACATGCATTTGGGTTTGAAGACTCTGGAAAGTGACACTGGACATGGACATCTGGAGGGCATCTGTCTGTGCTCCCCTGGACGCCCAGGGGCTGGGACGGGGGAGCCAGCACACGAGCAGCCCCGGGCCGAGGGCCTGGGAGCCAGTGTGGGCTCTCCTGTGAGAGCCCAGCTGTGGGCGTCCAGCACGTGTACAGCCCTGTATTTATGTAATTGGCTCGTCCTTCCCGGCAGAGCCTTGCGTTCCGCCCCCTTATAGCAATACGAAACGGAGACACACCGCCCCCGCCCCGCCCCACTTTCCCGCCATAAGTGTGCTCAGCCCAGTTCTCGGGGTAAGGAGAAGCTGCCTCCTCCGTGGCCGCGGGCCCTTGTTGGGTGGGAGCTGGCCCTGGGCTGCCCCTCCAGTAGGGACGTGAGAGGCGGGGCCACCGACTGCGCATCAGCTGCACGCAGGACGTAGGCGTCCTGTCCTTCAATGGCCAGACCAGGAGACAGACCAAAACCCAGGCCAGAGAGAAGAGAGATGGAGAGAGACAGACAGACAGACAAAGAGAGAGACGACAGTGCCCTCAACACAGGGAGGGGAACTCTGCTAGGATGCTGGGCATCCTCTGAGGTGGGGAGGACACATTCTGCAGCGAGAAGATGGGGGGCTGATGGCAGGAGTGCCCCCTGCCCCAACTGGCAAATGTGCTGATGGGCAGGACAGAGGCCCTGTGGGGGCAGCAGATGGAAACCCAGGGTTCTCGGCCCAGAGCCAGGGCCAGCCTGGGGCCAGCTTGTCTACAGACCCCGATGCTTTCCACCGAGTGGATGTTGAGGTGTGTGACCACAACCCTGCCCTGAGGTGGGCTACCTCCTCCACCCCCTGCACCCCCTCACCTGCTCCACCCCTGCCCAGACAGCAGCTCCTGGGATGAGCTGATCCTTGCCCAGAATGGACGTCAGGAAATCAGGGAGAAACAGAGTGACCAACTGTTCGCACTTCCTTATGTCAGCTAACAGGGCGTTAGGGAGAGACGGCGTCTGTCAACACCTACGAGGTTCTGGGGACACAGCGGCATAAGGTCGGTCGGGTGGGGGGCCTGGATTTTCTCACTGGTAGAAATGCGCCCTTGATGGAGAGGCCGGGGAGCAGCCCGGCCCTCAGGAAGCGCCAGCCCCGGGCATCCTCGCTCGGCTGTGCTGTGTCTTCCTCTTCACGCTCCCCTCCCCCGGCAGGCTGAGTCCCAGGCGCCTCTCCATACTGTGCAAAGGAGAGTCAAGGGCTCAGGGAGGGCGCGTGACTTTCCTGAGGCCACACAGTGGCTCAGCAGAGGAGCCAACATCCCAAACACTTCTGCCCAACTGCAGAGCAGCTCTGGCACCCGGGCCAGGAGCCTCCGCCAGCCCGAGCCGTGCAGCTGAGGGGTCCCGGCAGCCAGCCCCCGGCCTGGCCCCTCCCTCCTCCACACAGGCTTGCTCCCGCTGAATCACTACGGTCAGCTCAATTCAGGAATGTGCATTCAGCCTGACGTCTCATGAAATATCCGACGGGGGGTGGGGGGGAGAAACCACACACCTTTCCTCCCCAAAAGACGAGACCCCGTTGGTCCGCGAAGGCCGCGGTTGCCACCTGTGTGCAGGCGGCATCTCCCATGGCTGATGTGGTGATGCCACTGGGCATCCAAAGAGCTCTTAACTTGTCCCCCATCCCTCATCCCTCATCCTTTAATTTCTTTTTCATTTTGAAATGTCTTCAAGTTAAAAAAAGAAAAAAAGAGAGAGAGAGAAACAAAAATTTCTTGCCAGGATGTGGGAAGCCTCTTCCGTCTGGGGAGGACTCAAGCCCCGCTTCTGTCAAGGACCCCTGGCTGCAGGTCCACCCTCCGCCCGAGTGGACGCCCCCGTGGGTTTGTTATAAACACCTCCCGCCTTCACCGTCGGGGGCCGAGCCACAGACGGCTTCTCACAGACGGTCCAGAGCGCCGTGCTGGCCATACTGCCGGCACGCCCAGGCCTGTGTCTGAGCCCCTCGGGGGCCATTAGGCCCCCGATCCCTGCTACCTGCAGAAAGTCATAGGTGGCTTGCCCTCAGACTCCAGCCTGGGCCACACACTGGGGTTTCATTTAATGAGCTGCGGTCTGGGAAGGGGTGGCTTTTCTGGAGCGAGACCCGAGGGTCCGTCAGTCTGTCTCCGAGCGGGGCAGGGCTGGTCAGTGGTGCCCTCCCAGGCAGGCTGTCTGAAGGTCAGACGCCACAGCAGCAGCTCAGTGTTCCGACCCCTCTGGGGGTAAGTATGCCATAAAAATACAGGGATAAACCACAGGAACCACAGCCACCGTGTGTGTTGGGCCACCCAGGATATTCCTCCTCTGAGCCTCATGGCAAAGGGGTGAGGCTCATCACAGAGGGTCCCCGTGGGCAGAGAGAAGGGGGTCTGCCCAAAGTCCCCTCCACAGCCCTGCTGTCCCTCTCCCCCAGGATCTCTGCACCCATCAGTCTGGGCTCGGAGACAAGGTTTCAGATCGTGCGGGTCCGATCCTCATCAGGAGACCTCCTCTCAGGTGGGGGACAATAAAACAGATGCCCAACCACCCCTCCAGCCCCACCCCCATGTCTCCACACCCAGGAGGTCAGCTTTGCAACCACAGGAACCAGCTCCTGTCATCACGCCTGAGCCCCAGGGACATCCGGAAGCACTGTGACGCCTCCCTGTGGCATCTACATGCAGCTCCAAGGAGGCCTGTAAGCTACCGGGCTGGGCTGGGGGTGCCCTGTGCCGTCTGAAGGCAGTGGTTGGGGATTCCCTGTGGGGCCAGTTCCCAGAAACACTCGGTTCCCAGCCTCCCGATCCCACCCATGGGATGGAGGTTAGCCTCTGCTCTAAACATGTTTGGTCCTTTTGTTCATGTGCCCATTGGACATTTGTATGTCTTCACTGGAGAAATGTTTGTTTAGGCCTTCTGCCCTTTTTTGGATTGGGTTGTTTTCTTCCCATTTGTTATTGAGCTGTGTGAGCTGTTTACATGTTCTGGAAACTAAGCCCACGCCAATCCCGTCATTTGCAGTTGTTTTCTCCCAAGTCCGCAGGCTGTCTTCACATTTTATTTATAGCATCCTTTGCTGTGCAAAAGCTTGCAAGTTTGATTAGGTCCCATTTGCTTATTTTTGCTTTTGCTTCTGTTGCCTCGGTAGACTGCCTTAGGAGAACATGGCTAAGATTTATGTCAGAGAATGTTTTGCCTATGTTTTCTTCTAGGAGGTTTATAGTATCTTATCTTATTTTTAAGTCTTTAAGCCATTTTGAGTTTGAAAAAATGCTCAATATCACTAATTATCAGAGAAATGCAAATCAAAACTATAATGAGGTATCACCTCACACCAGTCAGAATGGCCGTCATTCAAAAGTCCACAAATGATAAACGCTAGAGAGGGTGTGGAGAAAAGGGAACCCGCCTCCACTGTTTGGTGTAGCCACTATGGAAAACATTATGGAGATTCTTCAAAAAACTAAAAACAGGGTTACCATATGATCCAGCAATCCCACTCCTGGGCATCTATCTGGAGGAAACTCTAATTTGAAAAGATACCCACACCCCAGTGTTCATAGCAGCACTATTTACAACAGCCAAGACATGGAAATAACCTAAATGTCCACCAACAGATGACTGGAGAAAGAAGATGTGTTATATTTATATAGTGGAATACTATTCAGCCATAAAAAAGAATAAAATAATGCTACTTGTGGCAACATGGATGGACCTGGAGATCATCATACTAAGTAAAGTAAGCCAGAAAGAGAAAGAGAAATACCATATGATATCATTTATATGTGGAATCTAGAAAAAAAAAGACAAAAATTGAACTTAGTTAGAAAATTAACTTAGTTAGATAGAAAATGAACTTACAGTTACCAGGGGGCAATGAGGGTGGTGGAGGGGATAAATTAGGAATTCGGGATCTGCAGATACAAATGGGGGTTTGAGATTTGCAGATGCTAACTATTGTATATAAAATAGATAAACAGCAAGCTTATGCTGTACAGCACAGGGAACTCTAGTCAGTATCTTTTAGTAACCTACTAATGAAAAAGACCATGAAGGCGAGTATGTGTATGTATGTGTACGACTGAACAATTACACCAGAAATGGACACAACATTGTAAACTGACTATACTTCAATTTAAAAAAAATACTATATATGAAATAGATAAGCAACAAGAATTTACTGTACAGCTCAGGGAGCTATATTCAACACCTTGTAACAAGTCTGTAACGAAGAAGAGCATGAAAAGGAGTGCATATACACGCGTAACTGAGTCACTGTGCTGTGCACCAGAAACTAACACAATGTTGTAAATTGACTATACTTCAATTTTTAAAAAAGTCTCCAAAAAAAAAATAAAATAAACAAGTTTGGCCCATGTCACCAGTGGCACAGAGTCCTCCCTTTCCTCCCTGGGTTCATCCAGGAAACCCTGACCCTTTGCCCTTCCTGTCCTGTGAGCCTGGACATGATTTTGCTGTTAGAATGACACATCCAGGAAACGGCGACCCTGACGGTGGCGGGACTGACAGTGCGGAAGGACCCCCGGGGCCCGTCACCGTGTGCATTAAACCCGCGCACAAGCACCTGATGTTCACAACGACATGGTTCCAGCATCTTGCCAGTTTCCCCACATGAATGAAGTTAGGAAAGCAAGACAACGGCCAGCTCTCCAAAAGCCACATGGGCCCAGTTCACCTCCGTAGTCCTGGGGACAGCAGGGCCCCCACACCATGGAGGCCCCCAGGGAGGGCTCCTCAAACGAACGGCCGGGCAGTGGTGATGACGAGGCTCCAGTCCTGCAGGCCAGGCACTGGTGCACCTTTTCTGGAAGGGGCTGGATTGCCCACATGTTAGACTCCGCAGGGTACACAGCCTGTCACAACCACTCAGTTCCGTTGTTTTGCCACTAAAGGAGCCAGATGGGATGAACCGATGCGGTGCTATTTCGACAAAACATCACTTACAGAACCAGAAGGTGTGTGAGTTTGGTCCCCAGGTTTTTGTTTGTCCCCAGAATTCCGGAATTAATGACTCCAGCTCCCCTAGCACGAGAAGTGACAGCCTGCGGGTGCGCCGGCCGAGAGAGAGGCTTTGGCCTGGCTGTTCTCCCGTCACTCCCGGACTTCCCTCAGCGCCACCCTAGTTAAGACAGGAAGTTACTGCCAGGGCCACCACCAGAGCCACAGCCTCGAGAGCCACCTGCGCGGGCAACCCTGCCCCGTGGGAGCCTGAGAAAAGGCAGTCTCAAAGTCCCTTTGCTGATCGAATGTTCTAGCCCATGTCTGCCACTCTTACTAGACACGCCAGGAACATGTTCAAAGCACCCCCAACTTTTCAGGCCCGGAGAGTTGGTCTCGGGAGAGGAGAATTGCGGGTGGGTACAGGGAAGGGTGGATGAGTGGGTGGATGAATGGGGGAGGGCGGGATTCCCGCAAAGTAATGGTCCCCCAGGAGGTGCGCATCCTAATCCTTGGCATCTGTGGGTGTGTTGTCTCACGTGGCCGAAGAGACCTTGCTGATGGGACTAAATTACGAGTCTGGAGGTGGGGAGATTGTTCTGTGTTATCCTGGTGGGCCCGCAATTATCACAAGGGTCTCGACAAGGGAAGGATGGAGGCGGCAGTCAGAGGTAGTGGCAGGAGACATGACGCTGGACACAGAGCTCAGAGAGAGAGAGACCCGAGGCCACGGCAGGGATGCCACGCGGGCGGGGGAAGGGGCCCCCCGGACCCGGAAGGCAGTGTCTCCAGAAGCGGGAGCAGTGGGGAAAGGATTCTTCCCTGAGGCCTCCAGAGGGAACACAGCCCTGCCAGCCCTTTGATGTTACAGGTCTGACCTCCAGAGCTTTCCGATGGTAAACCTGCGTTGTTTTAAGCCCCCAGGCTTGTTGTGATTTGGGTCCCAGCCGCAGGGAATCAACGCGCTCACCCTCACGCTGCCCACCCCGGCCGCACCCCGCCAGGCCTCCCAGGGCTCCCCAGGGCACCGCTTCGCTTGAAGATAACGCCTTCCTCCGACATGAGCGTTATGTAAAAGTCACACTTTTTAGCCTCCAGCCTTCTCAAGGGCGGTGTTCTGAGAAGGCAGCCTGGGGCTGTTCTAGAAGAGAGAGGAGCTGCCCGCTTGCAGCCCTGCCAGGAGTCCTTCCCCAACCCAGGGTCACTCTCAGACCTTATCCTGTGATGTCCACATGGGCATGAAGCTTGGCTGGAGCACCACAATGAGGTTAAAGGTACAGATGAAGCTCCGTGCAAGCACATGAGAAAAGAAAGACGAAACTTGGCGTTTCTGGCGTGGACCGCTGGGGAGCGAGGAGCAGGCGGCGCCAGGCAGCCAGGGGCCCCATGCCCGCCCGTGCTCATGTCACGAGAGCCACCCTGCACAGGCCGCCTACCCGTCTGGCCTCAGTTTCCCCGATGAAAGAAGACATCCACGCTCCAAAGCCCCGCCCAGCAAATGTGCGTCCGGCGCAGCTTTCCTCCCCGGACGACTGAAGCTCGGCTGAGGCCCACGTGCAGGTTCTTACTGGAACGGCCGGGGGCCCCCATGTAGGGCCAGAGGCTGGGAATTCCGTCGGCAGATGCCACGTGCACGACAAGCGTTGCTACCGAGGTTAGGCCCGAGTTTACGGCGTGCAAAGCCTGGCCCCAAATCTTCCCTCAGTCTGAAGCGGGTCTTCCGTTTCATGAGATGATTTTCAGTTGGTTCTAAGCAGTGACCACTAACAGCAGCATGGCGGCCCAAGCAAACGGGAAGGAGACGGGCGCTGAACCCGGATCGCTGACGGTTCTCAAAGGGGTGTGTCTTAAATTTTTTTTTTTAATGGTAGAATTTTGCACGGCAGACTCACGGAATTCTAGAGCCAGGCCTTTTCAGCTCTGCCCAGCAGGACTGGCCCCACCCCGCCGCCCCGCCCCTCGCACGGCACACATCGGGGACCCTGCATTGTGCGTAACCGGGCTCCCCGTGTGTCTTCTCTGCTGAGAGGGGCAAACGCAGGCAGACACTCCTACCCAGCTGATGACAATTCACGTCGATGTCATGGGACGTGGAAATCATGCAATCGAAGGGTCGTCCGATCTGGTTAGTGCGGAGGTGCCCCAGATCACTGTCAGCGTTTGGAAACCAGGAAGGGCAAATCAGGTGAGCGATGGGAGAGGGAAGTGGGGTGGGGGAGCACAGAGAAACACCTGTGCTCTGGAGAGGCTGCGTGGTGGCTCAGGTGAGGACAAACCGTGTTCTGACTGCTCAGTCACCTCTGGAAGGGAAGGGTAGGACACCTCCTGTGCGTGCCAGTGTCGTCCATCCGTACCGAGATCGCACGGAGCGGGCTCAGCGCAGACCACGGGCTCCGATGTCATGAAGTGTCATTCTCAGGAAGCCCCCACTGGCGTGTTGGCTGGGGCTCGTGCCCACCGCGCAGGGAGGCACCTCTGGACTGCAGACACTTTAGTGGTGAGTTTATTCTCACCCTAAAGTCTGTGAAATTCTTCTTTACCGCGAACTTAAACACATTCCAATATCTGGGGTATTGTATCCACCGTGGGAGGCGGGTGGCCTGAGGGAGGGGGGTGTCCCAGTGTTGTGTCTCTGACTGTGCCCTCACACTGGCCCAGCAACAAACTTTGGGACGAGGATGCTCGGAGGCGGGTAGATGGACAGCGGGTCTCACCTCATCCGTCCCCACCACCAAACTCCAGCATGTGTCCTGCTAACGCCACATCTCCATTCACCAATCCTGTGCCTTCTTAATAGTCAACAATCACAAACAACGAGGAATAATTTGGACCAGACGCCATACGTGAAGGACTTCTGCACAGCCGCCAGCCCTGTGGTCCTCGATACTGCCTGCACTCAAGTCTTCCTGGAGCTTTGAAGACAGTTCTGACCGAATCGATCTGAGGCTGACCCAGCTGATTCCCATGGGCTCCTAAGACCCTGCATTGCCTGGAGTCCTGCCTCTACGTAGCTGTGTGACCTGGAACAGGTTCCTCCAGCTTCCTAAACCCACTGTCCTCACCAGGCAATGGGCACGAAGGAACGCTTGACCTTAAGGGTGGTTTGTGAAGGCAGAAGGAGAGCACGCGTTGGAGGAGCATCGCAAGGAGAGGGCGCGTAGAAAGTTTAATCACGGCTGGTGGCCGGAGCTGCGACTGGGACGAACCGCACCCCGGGAGATGCAAGCCACGTGCCAGCGGCTTTCTCCATCTCACAAGTGAGGGCTGAACCGCCAGTCCTCATTCACGTGGATCGAGGATCCTGTGCGTGTCCTGAAATATCTGCAGGGAAGGAGCCTCCACTCAGAGCACCCACCTCGGGTTAACATTCTGGATCTAGTTACATAAGCTTGTGACCACTTTCAAAGAGCCAGAGCCCACGTCTGGAATGCTCCAGAATGCCTCCAAAGGCTGCTGGGGGCACAGAGCTGGTCAGACTCTGTGAGGAGGGACGGGGCTGCCTGGTGACCCTGCCCCAGCATCCCCGGGAGCTGACCTGGTCTGTTCTCATCGTGAGAACTGCTGTCTCTCAGTGGGTCCGCGTCCCAGAGAACACTGATGGCATGTGGCTGGGTCATCCTTTCCTGTCACCCAGGCCATGTCAGTCACCTGGAATCACAGCCACCTTAGCCAGCACTGCTAGGCTGGGTGCTCAGAGCAGCTCCGGTGCTGATGCTGAGACAACAACCTGCTGTGCACCCCCAGCATGCACACACACACCATGTGCACACACGCACACCATGTACACACACGCACACCATGTACATACACACCATGTACACACACACCATGTACACATACACACCATGTACACACACACTGTGTATACAGATACACCATGCACACACACATCATGTACGCGTACACCATGCACACACACCATGTATACACACATGATGTACACACACACACACCCATGCACACACATACTATGTACATACACACCACATACACACACACCGTGTATACACATACAATGTACATACACTGTGTACACACACACAAACACCCCCATGCTCCATGGCTGGCCAGTTCGTCAGAGCCCTGGCAGTGGGGACCCTGCCCCAGAACAGGTTTTGAAAAATAGATGGGTGTCATTTCCATCTGCCTGTCAGGCCGGAAGCAGTTTGCCATCACTGCAGTATTTTTGTACTTCTAAAAGCAGAACTGGTTGATCTTTCTCACAGACTTCTAAACCTGCTAGAACAATGGAGGAAAAAAAATCCTTCTGATTATGTAAATTATGCCAAAAGCACTGATAAGAATGCCAAATAATCTCCGAGCATCCTGCCGACCTCCATCCGAAAACAACACAGAGGGACCATCTCTGCACCTGAAGTCAGGTTTTCCTCCAGATGCCAGTGTTTACAAGAGAGCCCAGCTGCACTGCACTTCCCCACCCCCCCATCAGTCTCAGCCCGGAGCTGAAGGGGCTCTTGGTGAGAACAGACTGCCTTGTCCTCCAGACCCCTCTTCCTCCCTCTCCAAGAGCAAAAAGGGACAAAAGTTCACATTCCCAGACAACGATGACACTCCCTTCTTCCTTTACCTGCTTCTGCCCCTAATGCTTCAAAGCCACACCCACAGATCAAACCTCTTTTTTCTTGTGTTTTGCACCTTCTAAAATAGTAAGATAGTAAGGGGGCTTCCGGGCCAACGACAACATTAACAGGAACCAGGTCTGGGAAGCTGGGCTTAACCACATCAGACCTGAACATCATGTGAGGGCTTCTAAGTCACAGGGAGAGAGCACTGCTCGCAAAATGAGAACATTATCGCTTGTCCCCAAACCATGCAAGTAGCCTGTCACCCCCTGCCAGCCCCCAGTGGGTGCTGGGGCAGGAAGCCCGTCCTGCCTTCAGAACAGCTGTTTACGTGGTCAGGCTGTGAACACGGGCTCTAGCAGGCGCTCTGCGCTGGAAGTCAACTGGACCACAGACAAAGCAGCAAGCCTTCTGGACGGTTTCCCCGAAGTATGACTTAAATGGACTTAAAGATGGTCCCCTGACCACAACTCAGGGATGCTTTCCATCCTCTTGTCCTGAGGGCCTGTCCCCAGTTCACCATCCTGGTCTCCCTCATGTTTCAAGCTTCCTGTCACTCTGTCTGTCCGCCGCTTCCCCCACCCCACCCTGCCACCCCCAGTGCCCTCCTAGGTTCTGCCCTCGCCCTGACTCTGAGCAGAAGCAGCCCCTGCCTTCTTCTGCCTGCTTGGGTCGAAGGGTTCTGAACCGAGATGGGGCATTACCATTTCAGTAAGAACTGTGCATAATAATGCTCTGTGTCCACAAACACCCCAAGGAGGCCCGCACAACCTCCTCTTGGCTCCTATCCCACCACAATGTTGGGAAATCCATCATCTTAAAATGCGCTCCCTCCACCCCCCAGTACCGAGTTCCTTGCCTGTCCTTCAAAGCCCAGTTGCTCTGCAGACTCGGCAAACAGAACAGTGGCTTGTCAGGGCCACTCAGCTGAGTTGCTGAAGCGCAGTTTCCCTTTCGTGTTTCCCAGAAGCAAGTCATTGCACAAGGTGGTGTGCCCAGCTCCTCCCTCGCAGGCTCCTGGCCTGGGGTGGTGGGGTTCTGACTGCAGCTGGGGGGTGGGGGCCTCTCAGTGGAGTGCTCTGTGGGAAAATGACGAGATGGGCCTGACCCCACGCCTTGCTGAGTGAGCCCGGCGTGGCCTGGCTTCCTCCCCGCTCTCCGTGGTGGCTACGCTGCTCTCCCCACGCGGACGCCAGCACGTCCCTGGTCTGGTTCCATGGCCTGCTCCAGGTACCTGCCCTTACGGATGCTGTGGCCGACCAGGTCTTTACAGCTCCACCCCTCCCCCGTGTGCCCACCATGTGCCCACGCCGACCCCTGCAGCAGTGCCCAGCCCTTGCCCGCGGCAGAGCGAGTGCACTCCCCGGGGACCAGCTCCCCCAAGGCTGGGATCTGGGCTTAGATGCCTGTCTGCTGTTTCCTGAAGCTCTGGCTGCACCTGTCCCCACATGTGACAGTCTCAGGCAGACGTGCAGGGAATGTGGAACGCAGGCGGCAGCCCCGGCACCAAAGTTCCCTCCACTGCCACCTCCAGACGTGGGCTTCCCGGTACCCGAACCTCACTCGTGGCCACCACCACCTGGCCTGGGATGGCATCGGGAGGCCTCCTTCCCTCCAATGACTTCCAAAACCCTGTCCCCGACGCCGGTTAAAATCCAAGTGCTGAGCCTCGAAACCCAGAAGAAAGGTCCTGCTGGGGCCGGTGGAGAGGCAGCCGCCAGCAGGGTGGGGGAGGAACGGTCACCTCCAACCTGCAGTCACCCGGCCAGGATGCTGCTCTGGGCCCCCTGCAGCTCGTCTGTGAAGAAAGCTTTCTCTCAGGACACATCGCAAAGCCGGATGACACTGGAGCCACCTTCTATTAAAGATCACAGTACCACCCTGACCAGAAGCCACAAACTCTCAAAAAAAGGCACAGGTGAGGCTTGCGATCAGGACAGCCCCGAAGGTTAGGTGCGCTGCCCCGCCAGCCAGGCCAGGGCTGCCCAGCGCACAGGACCACTGCCCAGCTCGGGGCCTCTGCTCCCGGCTGCCTCGCACTAGGTGGGCTCTGTTTAACGAGAGCCAGCATCACTGCTCCGATACACTGGGTGACTGTATTCCCAGCCCCAAATCCACACTGTGAAAGAGGAAGGGAAAACAAAGCAAAACTCAGCTCGCGTCCAAGTGCAGGTGCGGAGAGCGCTGGAAGCAGGGCTCGGCTGACAACCGGTGGGCTTTCGTGCTTCCCCGAAGGTTGACATTAATGACCTTTCTCAAACAGAAACCAGTGGCCAACAGCCAGTGCTCCTCCACGTCGCGGGCAGAGCTGGAGATGCTCGGATCCGTCACTTGCCACTGTGCGGGAGCATTTTGGGGACGGCTTCAGAAGCAGCAGCTCGAGGACTGCTGTGTTTCCGCACTTGGAATTTCCAAGAACTCAGTGGCGTGGCCAAGTCAGCTGCCTGGCCAAGGATGCTCCTGGGCCCCACCTGCTTCATGGACTTTCTCTGCTGTTCCGTGGAGAGGGCACCTCACGCAGTGCTGGCTCTGTGTTCACGTGAGAGAAATCAATCTCCCCACAGGCTCAGGGGCACTTCCTGGACCAGTGGGACTCCCGGGTGGGACTCTGAGTCTGTCATGGCTCCCTGTGGATGGAGCCTCCCTCTGCCTCCAGGACCAACTCTGTGCCCAGGCCTGGGGCTCACAGCCTTCCCTCCACAATTGGGCCCTTCTAGGCCATCTCCCATTCATTACCCACTACCTCAGTTTCCCCACACATAGGACAGGTCTGCTGGGGTCTCCCCAAAACGCCCCCACTGAGAACACCCTCCCTGTCCTCTCTCCTGCTTGTCCTGCTCACTCTTCAAACCAGTTACAGGGTTCCTGGGGAAGAGAAGGACCTTTATAGGGTGACTGGCCACAGCTCAAGTCCTAAACCTGCCCCTAGCATATCATGGGACTTAGGGCAACTTAATGCATCTCTGTGACCATCTTTTCTCGTCCGTGAATCAGGGGTACCCAGACCTCCACCACCAGGTGCTGTAGGAAAGGGAAGGACGTGAAGGTTGGGACATGTGATATGTGGCTGGGCCCTGGTGACCCGCCCGAACCCAGAGCAAGGGCTTCTGCCTCCAAGCAACTGGGCCATTTTCATCCAGCTGTTCAATTTGCCAATTCAGCATTTTATCACCTTGAGAGTCAAAACGGCAGGCCTGGGGGCAGACCAGCCAGCTCCCACTCCCGCCTCCCTCCTGGGCAGGCGCCGGAGCCCTGGATGCCCCAGGCTCCCCACCTGCGAGGGAAGGGCGATACGGCTCCGTCACAGGGCTGCGGGTGGGTAAATGAGGCAGCGTGTGTCCGGAAGGGCAGAGCCTGGCACGACGTAGGTGCTCGCCGGGCTGGGTACCATAATCGTCTGGTTGGTCTCCCGCTGGAAGCCTGCTCCTCCCGGGTGCATGAGCAGGCCCCCGCACACCACTGTCTATTTCTCAGTCTGACTCCTGGCCAAATCCCCAAGCCAGCGACAAGGCGTGACAGAAGGACAGGCACAGTTGCAGGAGAAACAAACAAACAAACCCCGTGTTATCCTCAGTTCAGTGAACACGCGACTCAGAAGTGGCCCGGCTCACGGTACCAGGTGAGAGACCGTGATACAGACAGGTGTTCTGTCTGCCGATAGCACGTGTGACCCAGAGGACCAAGAACAGCCGCAGGGAGAAGCCGGAAGCCAGCCAGGCGGAGGCGTTTCCTGGAATGGCTTCCGCTCATCCCACGGGCACCCTAGTGCCGTCTTCAGGGGCCACTTCCGAGGAGCACGCTTGAGTGCAGCTCCTCTGTCCAAGTGCCACTGTGTGCAGCTGCCTGCCCCTGGGGAGCCCAGAGCCACCCTCCCGTGCAGGATACCCATGGGTGCCCCTGGGAGAAGAGAGACCCATGTAGCACCCAGAGCGACCTGGGTCTGAAGCTGGCTTTTGTCCACTTAAATGCTTTCAAAGTGTGACCAGAGATGCCAAACTTCCCCAAGTCCCAGCTCAGCTTGAGCCTGGCCCCCAATCTCCCCTGGGAATCCACCTTCAACAGGGCACCAGTCTTCTGAGCAGCACCGTCCAGGAGAACGCAGACACGCCGGAATAGAAGTCATTAGCTTCTGCCAGGTCCCCCCCACTGGCTTCACTCCTTCTCCCCGTCTTCTGTTGTCCCCAGTCGCTCAGGCCGACAGTCAGAATCCTCCCGATGCCCTCCCGTGCGCACTCACGCGATGCTCCACAGCGTACACGCACACACTTGCGGGTCCTCCCTCGTTCCATCCCCCATTTCTTCACGGTCCTTCCCTGCTTTTTTAAATTTCGAGCTACCTTACTCGTACGAGATGACGCTGCGTAACGAGGGCTGTGGCGGCCAAGGCTGAGCAGGTGCACGCGCCGGGCGCCGTGCTGAGATGCCCCGTGAGCTAGCCCCACGAGGCGCATGCTCTAACTTCTCATCATTTTATAGATGAGAAGACTGAGGCACAGAGACAAAATGACTTTCCCAAGGTACCACGGCTAATAGGTGGGCGGCCAGAATTTAACCCAAGCAGCCTGGCTCCAAGTCCGCTCACGGTCAACTCTCCAACGCAGATGGCACATTTGTGAGGTTTACGGAAGGAAAAATAAATGAACACACACGCCATGTCCGTCCTGATCTCAGTCTCCTCCTCAGCCCAAATGTCACCACTGTCTTGAATTTCATTATTCCCTTATTTTTCTCTCTGTTGTATGCCATTTGTATTTATCCGTACATAATTTTGATAAAATTTGCCTGCTTTTGGACTTTATATAAGTGGCGCCATATTGGGAGCATTCCAACAATTGCTTTTGTTTTCTGCTCAGTGTTATTTTGTCCGTGAGACGTGTTCTTACTGACGCCACCCTGTGCTCGCTCACTGTCGCTTCTCTGTGATGCTGGCCGTGTGCAGCCAGCCTGCGTCAGTGACTCGTTTCAGTCTTCTTTCAATGAGCATTTGGGTTGTCTCCAGTCTTTCTTTCTCTCCTTTTTAAATTGAGGAATAGTTGATTTACAATGTGCTGTTAGTTTCAGGTGTACAGCAAAGTGGATCAGTTTACATATATATATATGTGTGTATATATATATATTCTTTTCCAGATTCCTTTCCTCCAGTCTCTTGTGTGATTATGAAAAACATGGAACTGCTAAGAGCGCCGTATACACGTGGGAGTAAAAGTGTCAGACCACAGAGCACACGCATCCTCGACTCAGTTTCATAAAGCCAAGTACGTTTTTGGGGACCACAGCCCTTCCCACTCCCCACGGCCTGCCTGAGGAGCTTCCTCCGTCCACGTCCTCACCACAGCCCCATAGTGAGGTTCTTTCCAAAATGGTGGTCCTTCCTTTTCTTTCCTACTAGTTTCCTGGGGCCGTCTTAGTAAGTTACCACAAAGTTTGTTGCCTAAAACAACAGAAGCATATTCTTTTGCAGTTCCGGGGACCAGAAGTCTGATATCAAAGTGTCAGCAGGGCCGGGCTCTCTCTGAAGGCTCTAGGGGAGGGTCCTTCCTGCCTCTTCCAGCCTCGGTGGCTCCAGGCCTTCCCTGGCATGTTGGCACATCTCCAGTTTCTGCCTCGGTCTGCACACGCCTTCTCCCCTGTGACTCTGTGATTTTCCCACGTTGTCCCCTTCTCTTCTGAGAACTTGCCCTTGGATTTCAAGTCCACCTAATCCAGGATGACCTCACTTCCACATCCCTAACCTAGCAACATCTGCAAAGACCCTTACTCCTAGCATGGCCACATTTCCAGGTTATGGGTTTGGAACAAGGACACATCGTTTTCCAGGGTCACCATTCAACCCAAGACCTCACTGTCTCACTCGAGTCTCACTCACCCCAGTGGTAGTGAAACACCCTTTATGGGCCTCCAGCCTCTCTCCTCCCAGGTGCCCTGCACCCTGGTTGGGCAGCTTCTGAAAGTCCACATTCATCACTGGGTACCACTGACCTCTTCCAGCACCCAAATTTCAACACCGCAGCCAGGGCCTCAGCAGGGCCCTTCTGGCGGCTCCCATCCCTTCTGTTCTAAGAGCCTGCCTGCCAGCCGGGGTGGGCTGCCTCTGTTCCCACTGGACATCCAGTCGCCAGCCCCCTGCTTCTTTGCCGATTACATTTGTGCCCCGCCACTTCCCAGATCGCCCGCCCCCACCCCCATTCCCCGAGCTCTCCTCCACACAGCAGCCACTGCCCGTGGGAAAGAGGAGCTCGCTGAGGGCGCTGTGTCATTCTCGCTCCCACCCCCGCCCAAGACTTAGCAAAAAGACTCTGCTTATAACAGGTAATTAACACCGAAATTTGTTGAATGGCAAGTAGAATGAAAATGGAAAACAAAATTCAAACATTTTCTACCTTGAAAATGACTCAGATTAAGAAGGAAGCAGATAACCATCGTATATAAAAATAGATTAAAAAACAAATGTCTCCTGTGTGGCCCAGGGAACGAGATTCAGTATCTGTATAGCCCTTAATGGAAAAGAATATGAAAAAGGAAAAAGAAAGAAAGAAAGAAACTCAACAAGAATTGGGAAAAGAGCAGCTAGAAATTGCTTCTTTGAAGTTTATGATCCTGCGTATTCTTACCTTATGCGTTCCTGTCTAATTTGAGGTACAGGGCTGCCCCAGTGTAATTTTAAAATCACAGTCAAGTCTACAGTGTGGTGGCTCTGTTGTAATTGTAGATGTCTGATTTTTTCTTAAGCTTATCCTAATCTGGTTATACGAGGCTTTCGTATTGACAGTAAAATCATCAATGTATTGCCCTCTCAGAACAAAACAAATAAATGCACATACAACACAAATTTAGATTCTTAACCCAAAAATCTCTCAACCTGGGACTTTGTTTTCCAACCTGTAAAATGAGAAGCCTGGGCTACAGGGCTCTTTATCTCCTTCTCTTAACTTAAAAAAAAATACTCACATATAAATATAATCATACATGAATGTATTTACACATACAAGCACAAATATAGGCCTATGAACTGTGTCTTGAAATTACATCTCTTCCTTTCTGTAAGGCAAGTTTATGAAAAAGAAACTGAAAAGCGCATGGAATGGTACTTCACCCCTTTATGACCGTGTGGCTGGAGATCTTTTTTTCTTAGCCAAAGCAGCTCCATTTACTCTTTTCCCACCGGACTGAGCTTACGTTGTGAAAATTCTAAATTATTAGAATAGCTGTGTTATTTTGCCAGTATCTTGGGTGAAAAATGACTCGATAGCAGTCCTTCCTTTTAAAAGCTATTTTATATCCAGTGATGGTTATGTTTCCCCTTAAGAAACTACCTTATACATAACAGCAGCCCCTATAGAAAGCCCTGCAGTGCGTGGATGGTGAATCTAGTTCCTGGCTTCACATGTCTGGAAGCTGATGTGCGCTGAGGCAGGGAGCCAGTGAGCCGCTCAGAGATGGGGCAGCGACCTCCCGCCCCCCGGCCATCGCTCCTGTCCACTCCTGTTCCCACCACCCAGACCAGCTGCCTCCTCCAGTACCAGGTGTCCCCACTGTCCTGGCCTCTCCTGAGATGCTCCTGCACAGGGCCATAATTCCTGGTTTTATTCCAGAACATTCCATGGGAGAGGGATCTCAGGCAAGGTGTCTCATCTTACCAGCGCTTTCCCCACCTTGAGCCCCATCTGCTGATCGTCAGAGCTCCACCAAGTCACTCGGATGTGGAAGTGCGTTGGAGAAAGGGCGGAGCTCAGGAACAAACGGGAAAATGCCAAATCACCTGGTTCCCTCCAGAGGCTGGCCTTGACTTTAGTCCCTACCCGCCTGGCCTCACCTCCCCTGAGCCAATCTCGTCTCTGCCCTGACCTCCCTCCCACCCGCCTGCCCCCCTCCCCACCCCGTGCCTCCTTCACACAAGGGGACTCAGCTGGTCTTTGTCTGCTCTGCCATCTGTCCTGTCCTCCTCCTGTCCCCCAGCTGGCCAGCTCGTCTGCGCCGGACTGCAGGGCGTGCGGCCCAGTTTGCAAATGAGAGGACCCCAGTGTCCACGAGAGTGCTTCGTCCAGGCAATGGCAATATCGAGAAACAAACCGAGGTTAAGAGGCCCTGTTTCCCTCGCCGATTAGGCCCTTCATCCGGCCCGAGTGCCTCAGGTCACCTGGGGAGAATGCGACTTCCAGTTCTTTCATGTTTTACGACTACAAAACCCCCAAACAACATCTTCCTTATGAAAGAGGCTTATCCACAAGCTAACAGAAAGGCATGAGCTTCTATGTAAATACCATTTTCTTTGCTTCTTCTGTCTACGGACTTTCAAAAGTCTTCTGCTCCCGAAGCGTGCTTCATCCTACACCCTCTGGTGCAAAGCATGGGGCGGCCAACGCCCTCCAGAGCCCAGCTCCTAGGGCGGGGCTGGATTGCAGGAGGCACCTGGGGGGCAGACCCGGGCCAGTGACCGGGGGGGGGGGGGGGGGGGGGGATGGGGACCTACTGGGCTCAGGGTCGTCTGACTTGGAGGTCACCCTCAGCAAGTGAGGTGGGAAATGCTGGAGCCCACATTTCTGGCTGTCCCCTCCTCTTCCGGCACGACTCCCACAGGCCCGCAGCCCTCTCTGGGCCTCAAATTCCTCCAGCAAGCTGGGGTCACTTCTGCTTGGCATCACTCGGAACGTGAAAGGGCTTCCCCAGGGTGAGGTCCAGGCGGCTCTCAGCAGTGTCTTCCTAGCTTCCGGGTGACTCGGTTATTTTGTGTGGGGGAAGTGGGCTCCATGGAGATAGGCCCTCCCTTCCGCACAAAAGCAAGAAGCCTCCTCACCGCCAGCCGCCGTTCCGACCACTAGGTACGCCTCTGGGTCCAAGTATGATTTTTAAAATTCATGAGTTACGATCTCTGCAATTCAGGATCTACCATCTGTGAGGCAAGGAAGAGGCGCCAGTTCTTTGCCAAAAAGAGCGCGAGGATTCGAAAGTGAGACAACACGGCACGTCAGACGTCAGGAATGGGTGCACGAGACGGCAGACGTCTGAGGGCTTTCGGACGCACCGACGGACTGGCGAACAGGGAGCCGGCCAGCGGCCCGCGGGCTCGGGCGGGCGCGGAGGGCGGCGCGGACGCCCCCTCCTGCCGCGGCGCTGCCTGGACTGCCCTCCAGCCCGGCGCTGCTCCGGCCGTGCTCCCCCGCCCAGCCTGGCCTCCGGCTCCAGCCTCTGCGAGTGATGTTCCTGCTTTCTGTGCTGTTTTACCCAAAGGAGAGCAATTTTTCTTTTAGTCAATGATCAGGAGGGGTGACAGACGAGGAAAGGGGACAGCCAGGTTAGAGCTGAGCTCCCTCGGCTCCTGCCGCCCCCGTCCATCTGGCCGGTGCTTCACTCCAGCCCCTCCCCAGATTTCACGGAGGAGCTGCCCGGGGATCCATCAGACGGTGATGGAGGTCAGAGCAGCTTTACTTGGGGCCTTGGCGGCTTTCACATACGGACAGAAGGACACCTTATCTTGTTTATCCCACACAGACAGGTGATATTGCAGAGTAGGGAGCACAAACACACACGCACACACAGACATGCACACACACACAGACATGCACACATGCGCGCGCACACACACATGCGCACACATGTACACACAGACATGCACACATGTGTACACGTACACATGGACACACATACGCACACAGACATGCACACACAGACACACACATATGCACACAAACACATGCACACACAGACACGCACACACACGGGTGGAGGGAGTTGGAATACCTACAACATGGTTCCCTGGATCAGATGAAGGTAAAAATACAGTCCGTGCTCTCTCAAATAACAACAACATGAAGTGCTGTCTCCAGGCATCCTGGCCCTGTCACCCCGCAGCGGGAAGCCTGTTGTCCCACAGGACGCCCTGGGGAATGGTGAACTTTTACAGGTTGCTGTGGTGGGGAGGGGTCCCCAGGCTCCCCAAGTCCATGGAGTGGGGGCTCAGAAGACTGTGCCCAGCCCCAAGTCCCTCCCAGAGCAGCGCCCGCACCCGTGGCACACACACTCATCCCCAGGGAAGCTGGCTGTGCGGGCAGGGCCTTTCCTGCTCCAGCCTTTCAACGGTCCGGTGTGGCTCTCAAGTGGCCACCAGCTCCTCTCTGCTTTATCCCTGTGGGTCTCAGAGTGGGCCGGCATCAGTGTCGCCTACCACTTATGGCACACGCCTAGGCTCGCCTGCCCCAGACTCGCTGAAGCAGACCCTCGGGGCAGGGCAGGGGGCCCCATCACCCTCCAGGTCACTCTGGTGCTCACTTGGTGTGGGACCACTGCTCACTGTGACAGACTCCTGCTGCTTCAGCTTCCAGGGGCAGAAACAAGCCGGGCGGCTGCACCCTCACCAGCTCTGAACGCAGTGTGGATGCCAGAGGCGTGAGACACCAAAGGGCGAGGGCCCCTGAGAGGCCAGCATCCTCCCGGCGGTGACCCCCCTTCTTGTCTCTGATTTACCACTGGGTCCTGGGTACCAGGCATCTCTGCCTTTAGTTGCTAATCACCTTCCTCCCATCTTATAGCATAGTTTTTTTAAAAAAGGCAATATTCCCTAATAGAAATGATGAAAGTCAAAATACAGTAGTAAGAATGACACATGCTCTGATAATTTTGCTTAAAATAAAATAAAACTTCACTGGCCCACCCCCACCCCCTGTTTCTTAGAAACTCATCTCCTTCTTCCATACCCTCCCTGGGAGGCACGGTTTGTAACACAAGTGATCCAAGCACCATGGGGCGTCTTCATACGATGGAATCGTTTAAGAAACAGTATAAAATGATCAAAGCCCTTTGGATTTTCAAATTCCCCCCAGAAGGGCAGCTCTGGTGTGCACCCCCACCCCCGCTTCAGTCCACAGCGAGCTCACTGATGCCACGTGAAGGAAGGTTCTCAGGAAACCCGGTGGCCTAGCCCAGAGGCCTGGCTCAGCGCCCTGAGAGGCAGTCAGTTCTGAACGTGGGCAGTGCTCTAAGAACAAGTCCTCCAGCGTCAGAGTTATAAACCTCCAGACATCCACCTGCTCCTTCCCGGCCATTCCAGACCTGTGGTCCCCAACTCCCTCTGGAGAGTCTGCCCAGGTACTCCCCGCGCCCCACAGTGCCGACAAAGTCACAGAGCAGCAGATTCGCCCTGCACTGCCTGCCTGCCTCCTTCTCGATCTCGCGTGAGCGGACATGGTGTGCACTTGTCACGGGCGTCTGCCGTCCCCGAAGATGCACAGCAGGTGGAATCTGGGCCAGGCCTGAGCCCTGCCTGAGGGCTCCAAGCTCATCACATCCCCTCCCATGACACTGCCTTGTTCTCGGTGAGAAAAACGCTCCAAGGCGCAAGTGTGAAAGAAGCAGACAGTTCAACGTTCCCAGCTCATTAACAGCGCCCATGGATCTGGGAGGTCAAGGGATCTTTTGACAGGATGCAGGGCAGAGAGGAGGAGCCTGGGATCAGTCAGGCTCAACGGGAGCCCGGGGTCCAAGTGGCCCTCGCAGGAAATCTGCACTTACTGCTCACACTTCTCAAAGCCAGGAATTCCCCCTGACGATGTGGAGGCCACGGCCGACAAGGCGGTGGGGGCACGGCAAGGCAGGTCCCACCACCGCCCTCCTCCTCTACCTAGGGGAGCCTCGCCATCCAAGATGGGCACACGGGGCTGGACCCTCCGTCTAACACAAGACTTACAGCCCAGTGACCTTGAGAATGTCCCAAATGCCTCCCCCTCCTCCCCTGTGCCCAGGGATCGCTCAGCTAAGTCAACATGCACTGTAACTGGGCAGTATCCACTCCTTTTATTTCTTTCTTTTTTTTTTTTTTAATTTTTAATGGAGGTACTGGGAATTGAACCCAGGACATCATGCATGCTAAGCATGCGCTCTACCACTGAGCTAGGCCTGCCTTTACCCCCTGCACTCCTTTTACCTCTAAGTCCTCAGATTTTACCCCTAAATTACTTTTAGAATGGGAACCAAAGGCTCTGATCCATCCTATTGACTCCAGGCTGTTATTATTATATTACATCACACGTAACACCCTTCGTAAGGACTGTAGCTACATTTATTAGACACCACGTGTCGGGCACAGAGCTTCATATCTATCAAGTTATCTGGTCCAGTAAAATGGGTTTTGTTATTGTTCTTCCCTTTTCACAGGGAGGTTAAGGCCCTCCCCCAGCCGCCCAGCTAGTGACTGGTGGGGCCAGGCTTTGAATCCAGACTCCTTTACTCCAGAGGCCGTATTCCCACCCCAGCCCCTTCTCCACCGAGAGCACGTTGCTAACAGGTGCAGACCGAGAATCATTTTCTTAAACAGAGGAAAAAGAAAATTTTAACTAAGCCCCATGTGTAACTCAATTCATCATAACCTCCTTCTTGTCACACATTAACTCAGAATTACTGCAAAGGAAGGAAAATGCTTTTTCTACGAAACTACAGCCAATGGGATTTCACGTTAAATATCTGCAAGTCCAAGAACAGCATTCGCGCGCCAGCCGTGCCGCTGCCACGCGGAGACGGCGGCTCACCGCCTGATGCCCCCACGGCCACCACTGCAAGCAGTGGGCACAACAGCCTTAATTTTCAGGTGTGAAAATCTAGCCACCTGACAAAAATGCACAGCGCCTGATAAAATCTCACACCCTCCTAGGGGGACCTACACAAACCTCACTCTTGAGCCAAGTTCTGAAGTGTGATGTCGCTGAGAGCTTTGTACCAACTGCGGAAATTTCCACCCAGTAACTTACAAGGGTAGGTGCTTCCACTGTAAATGTCTCAAGGAAGCTACACTCCTCAGTCAGTGACCTAAAGTTCCTGACGACCTCCCAGAGAGAGGAAACCTCTGTCTATCTAATCCACTGGAGGCACATACGTCCTAACAACAGGCAAGGGTTCACATGTCTGAAACACTCGGTTGATTCAGTCCTAATTGTTGCCATGAGCAGGAAACCCAAGGCACCTTAGAGAAAGAATGGTATAGAAATTCTCAGAGAACATCTACTCGAAGACTGCCGGCTGCCTGAGGGCTGGGAGCTCCGGGCATCTGGACGAAAGATTCCCAGTTTCTGTGGAAGGGACGGCACTTCTGTGCTGTCTGGGCAAGTGGACGATGGACTTCACTGATCTGAGCCACAGGGGAATGGTAAGAACCCCCCCCCCCACGGGGATGCTGGGAAGACTGGGTAAGTTACGGATGATAATGATGATTTATAAGTAAAATGCTTAATGAAGCCAAGAACCCAAAAACCAACCCTTCAGCAAACTTTGACCCACACACTAGAAAGATCTGAGCCCCACTGTGTGCCGGCCCCGATGTAAGCGGATCGCAGCCACTGCCCCGCTCTGCCCGTCTGAGACTGGCACTCGTATCAGCCCCATTCTGCAGATGAGAAAACCGAGGGTCCAAACCATGTGAAGCCAAGATTCAAAAGCAGGCCACCTGACCCAGAATCCAGGCTCTCCGCCTGCCCGCCCACGATGCGGCAGCTGAGGCTAGGGGTTGGGCTGACCCAAGGAAGCAGGCCTTAGAAGCCACTTTCCACCTGTCACTCAGAGGTGGCGCACGGGCTCGACACAGTGAGGGACGAGCAAAGCGCTGCTATCTCCTCCAGGCTCTGGCTCTTCAACTGTGGTTTGGGCTTTTGTTATCTAAGTCATTTGGCAGATGTTTAGTGGGTGCCGACTCCGCACGAGGTCAGGGGGCTGGGCGGCAGGGATGGAGGTGACTGACACAGCCCGTATTTAGAGGCTCAGAGAAAGAAAAACATAAAATCATGTGCACTGAGTGCCATGGTAGTAGGCAGAGGGGAGGGAGGTATCCAGGAAGGACCCTGGCCCCAGAGATAAGCACAAACGAAGGCAGGCTTCCCCCGACACCTGCCTGTGGAGGCAAGGTGGGTTCCGGGCAGAGGGCGTGGTCCAGAGAGAACACACAGATACTGAGTGAGCAGACCCCTTTCTCAGAAGGCAGTGCCACCTGCTGGCCCACAAGGAGTGACTGTGGAGAAGAGAGGCTGGGACACAGGTAGGAAGGGAGTCCCTCCCACAGAGAGACTTTCAGCCAGGTTGAGCACCTTGAGATTTACATCATAGAGACGTATCCAATTCTGAAGCCAAGAGGCACAGACGCTCCTATGAAGAGAGGAACTGACGAGAGGACAGTTGTCCTCCTCTCTTAGCCAGACAAGAATCAGAGATGAGGAGGGGGCACGGCTTGGACTGGGGCACGGCTTGGACTGGGGCACAGGGCACATCTGTGACCCCTCAGGGGCCGTGACAAGGAGCACATGATTAGACAGCTTCCTCTCATACCATTCAGGACATAACCATTTTCTGGACAGGCCGATATGCAGGATCTTTAGAAACAGGAAACCCACAAGCTTCCTTTGCAAATCTTAAGGGGGACTCTGATGAAATGTCAGACTAAACGTAAGGGCTTCCGACTTTTCAATCAGCTTTTGTATCTAGTCTGTTCTTGGCAGACAAGCACTGTTATTGTTTGTAGCGATGGAACATCTCAGCCATCGGAAATGTGCCTTTCCTCCTTTTCTGAAAGGTTTCACACAGGAGGGAATTTATTGTGCAAAAGCTACTCACCACCATCCCTGCCTCCTGCATCCCACCTGCAGGTGGGTGAGTCTCGGAGATTCGAGAACCAGCATCTCCAGGTAGGTTTACAAAAATGTCAACTCCACAATCACAAAATCAAATGAGCAACCGGCTAAAATCCGAGACTACGAGAACAGTCATTAGCTCTTGGGCTCCTTGGGTTTGTTCAGGAACTGTATGAGTGATGGTGTTTAATGCTTCATAACTCACCAAAATTCAGTCCACAGGGACTAGACCAGCCTGGTGTCCAGAGAAGACTTTGGTCGCCAGGGAGGGGCAAAGTGTGCCTCCGATCCCACCAAGGCGTCCCAGGACTTTGAGGGGTTGGATTGGAGCCTCAGCTGCTAGAAATCATGTTTATGTTTATTACCACATTTGTGGGTTCACACACACACACAACGTGTACTGGATGCTACAGAAAACACACGTGAAGTTCAGCTGTTATTTCCCGGAGCCTGCCTAACACACCCGGGCTGGAGCGAGTCAGCAGGGAGCAGGAGGCGGCAGGCTCCCAGCGTGACTGACCCGCTGGGCTCCAGCCCACTTACTGGACCTGCCACTCAGACTCCTAAGGGAAATTCCAGGATTCCACAAGCCACCCTGGTCATGTTTAAACGGCTGACAGCTCAACCTGCTTGGCCCAACCCAGGAGGCCCTCCCTCCCATTCCTTCAACCACTGAACTAAACAAACTAAACAAAGCAAAACAAAGTTTTTACCAGGATTCAGATATTGTTTGTCTCGCAGAAAACGTGAGCATCTGACCTGATGGCCCTACCTTCCACTTTAAAGAGACATCTGGAAAATTCACGAAGCCCGCCCCGCTCCCCGCTACTGAGGGAAGCGACAAGGACGAAGACGCCACCCAGGACGCCACCGCTTTCCTGAGGACAGCCTGGCTAGATATCCGCGTGCTCTTCCTGCTCCAGTGGAGGCTCCAGTTACGCTTAGACAGACATCAAAATAATAATCATCTGGGGAAAAAAATCTCCATTCATCAGATGCATTTTAGTGACGTCTCCAGGGTAAAATTGGGCTGTGGGAAAGGTTCTCATATTTTCTGGGCACAGGTGTTGGTCGGATCTGGGGTGGCGCAGTGGGGTTTGAACGCCCAGGGGTCCGATGTGCACAGGACAGCCGCACACCGAGGGAGGCGGAGGCCCCCACCCGCCGGCAGAGGCCGCAGCATCCGGACCGGGAGCTCGGCATCCTCCACGCACGCTTAGCAACAGCGCCCCGCGCGCAGCCAATCGCGCGGCGCCGCCGAGGTTACCCGCGAGCATTGACCGGGAGTAACCCCGGCGCGGGCGGCGGCGGAGGCGGCGGCGGCGGCGGGCTGCGGCCACTGCGCACGCGCAGCAGGGCTCACCTGCGGGGCTCGCACCTACGCGCGGGAGGGGCCCAGCCCCGCGGTGCTCATCTCCTCCAACCATTCAGAGTTTAGGGCTGCCGAGAAACACGGGAACCTCCAGGAAGTCTCCGCCCGACACGCAGCCAGCTCCTACCTCTGAGAGAATGTGCGCCCCAGCCGCCCGGCGGGGACAGCGCAGACGTCACCCTGGGCCCCAGGCCTGCAGGGTCAGCATCCGCACGAGCCAAGATAAGAGATGGATTTTACTCCACATTTAAAGCCGGCGGAAGAGCCCCGTCTCAGTCGACCGGCCAAAGCCCCACCTACCCAAGAGCATGCAGGTGAAAATTGGCCAGAATGAATTCGCCCCTTGGAGACCAGCCAGGCTCATCGCCCTTGGAAGGAACTTCGGTGGGGGTGGAGGACCGGGGCCCGATTACTCCGTCCTAGAGGGTGAGGACAAGCAGAGGTTCCCGGCACAGTCCCCAGCCAGGTGGACGGAGTTCTGATCCAGGATGCAGACCAACACTGCCCCCAGCCCAGCCCATGAAGGAAATCTGGGTGCCCACTTCCTCAGGAGGTGGGGAGGCTTTTGTGGTATCTCCATCTGGGGTTGTGTATGTCATGGGTGAAAAAGAGATGAGAAAAACAGCTCATCTTGGGGGGGGGGCCTGCGAAATGACAAAGGGGGAAGAGTTCAGAACGCATCTGGTTGAGAGGCAGGTGGTTAAGGCTTGAGGTCTAATCCAGAATCCGAGGGCTGCCTCCCTCTAGCCCCCCTTCCCTCCTGTGTGAGGGCCATGCTGACAATGCCCCGTGGCTTTCCCATGAGTACTTACTGATGCCATGTGCCAAAGCAAACAGCATTTTCTCAGTAAACAGGTATTTTTAATTAAAAAATAACCACTGCTCCCCAAAAAGTGGGAAGGAAGAAATAACAACTGAGAAGTCCCCCATAAAACTCCTAAAAGATTCACTTTCAAGATTGGTGGTTGAGATATCCAGGCAAGGGACTTTTGCCTTATGACAGTAAAAGAAACAGAAAGAGTGACTTGTACCCTGCTCTTCCACTGATCTCCACCCTTGACAGTTTACAGCCGAGAGTAAGAACATTCCAGCAGGGGATCCTGCTTGCTGCCCTGCCCCCATGGATGCCTCGGCAGTACCTACTCCCAAAGCAGGACTCCAGCCTCATTTCCCCCAAGAGCCACGGCTCTTTCCTCCTTTCCAGGGATCCCTGGGTCCTGAGGCACCAGGTTGCTGTTTTGTACCTGGTTAAGCGTTTTTCCTTCCAACGCGTGAGCTCATTTCCAAGAACCAAGAGTATAGCAAGCGTACATGGGTTCTCCGCAAAGCAGAGCTTGGATCAACAAATGAACATGACTAGAATTCAGATTTCAGCTCAAAAGAAGCCTTTTCTAAGAATTAGAGTTGTGCAAACAAGGACCTGGCCACGTGGGGAGTTGCTGGAAGTGGTCAGACAGAGGCTGGCCACCTGTGGTTGGGATGGGGCAAGAGGGATGGCTCCATGGGTGAGAGGTCAGGCACGGGAGCTCCCAGGCCCCTTTGGGCTCCAAGATTCTCTAAATGTAGGTCTCAGTTGGACATAATCGCAGTCATGAAGTCACTCTGGCATGTCTTAATTTTGACACTGAATGCCGCTTATCCCACAGCACAAAGGTGATGAACAACAACACAGCTGACAAAGTGGGAAGTAAAGCTGGTGGCTGTGGTCCAGGCTGGGCTGCTGCCCGCTCAGCAGCCTCCGTCCTCGACTCTGAAAGCTCCTCCTGGTGCCTCTTCTCAAATTGTGGACAAAATCACTCAGTGCCAGATAGATTTTAGTTTAGTTTAGTTTAGTTTAGTTTTGGTTTGGAGTTTTTTTTTTTTTTTTTTTTTTAAGTACGAGATAGATTTTATATGACAGCAAGCTTTCCTATGAAGGTTTTGGAACTTCATCGACTTAGGTTTCATAGGGAAATGCACCTCCATCCTACAGACCCCGCGTTTGTCCCATGCAGTCTTTCTAAATGATTTTAATCTGACCCATGTGGTTACCTTTGTTCCTTAAATAAGCCAATCTGTTGATTCTAGAACTGAACTCAAAGAGAGCAGGTGTCTGGTTACTAAACATTTTCTTCTGCCAATTTATAAACAAAAGAAATGGTTTCATGTTCAGCAAAATGTCACCGTGGGTTATTTCTTGGCCTTGGCCGATTAGATTCTGGTTTATAAGAGAGGACATTCATTCAAGCATGTGGGATTTTCAAGTCATGAGCATATTTGGGGTGTTAACGGAAGGCAGGAGGGCACCCACCCAGCAGATGAAAATGAGTGTGGTAAGAATGTCCTAAAAAGTGACACCGTGACACGAACTCACCACTGAGCAGAGCACAGTCCTGCAAAGTCACATTGAGGAGACCAGATGGCCAGGCACACTCTCCAGAAAAATGGTAGAGTATCAGTGTGCCCGAGTATGGAGACTGCCAATCGGAAGGTGACGGAGGTGGCCCAACATTGAAGCAAAGAAGAGGAGACTTCAATGCCAAGATTGGCGCGGCTGCCTGTGCCGTGTCTACCAGGGCTGCCCAGCCTGCCGGCGCCACACCTGGACCCTGCACCTCTGATTCCAGGTCCCAGATGATGATGGCTTGGCTTCCACACAGAGGGCTCCAAGGTGGGTAGGATGTGCTGGCTGGAGAAGGGGAGCTGAGACCCTCTCGGATATTAAAGTTCTGCCTGTGAACTAGCAGACCCTTTTGGTTTTGTATGTGGTCACGCTGCATTCATCTGTCAGTGAGAGTCCGCCCATCCTCCACAGTTTTTCAAAGCCTCTTTCGGGGCCCGAAAGGCAGAGGATCAGAACTATTCCAGAAGACCTCATCACCAAAGGGGCCTGAGTGGGTGACCTGCCTCCTGCCCCAGGGAGCCACCGCGAACCTGAGAACTGGCCCCAGAGGGGAAGGGAGGAGCTCTCCAGCCATCTGGCGACCTGGGTCATGGGGCTCCCTGTGTGACGCCCTAGCTTCACTCAAGCACAGAGCCTTGCAAGCAGAGCTCATGTTCGCCACAAAGCACTGAAGGACCAGCCACAGCCTCAAATAAAGACAAAGACAGAGTATTAAAAGCAATTTCCTTTTGCACCACAAAGAAAACCCACCTTCACATGAGGGGCCCCCAGGAGCACAAAAGTCATTCACTCGTGCTAGGGAAATACAGATCCGCCTTCGCACCGGAGCAGCCCGCCCTGCTTCCTTTAAGACTTCCTTCTCCAGTCTTCCTTTAACCAGCCTTCCCTTCCCATCCCTGTCCCAGCCTGTTAGAGCAAGTCACCCAGGGCTTGGTTGGAAGCCAATCTTCTCTTAACGGAATTCCTGAAAGGGATTTTAATGGTACATTCTTCTCATTTGAGCCAGCCTGTCATTGCTGGCCGGCCTTGTGAAATCGCTCTGGAAATTAAGAGAAAGCAAACTTCAATTTGAGAAGGGTGTGCAAACACAGTTTGATAGCTCAGAAGCAAACCAATACAGATAATCCGACGAGGAGCCACCCAGGATGTCCAACCCCGTCCTGGCGCTTGGCGAGGGTGCTGCCGGGTCTGCTTGCAGAGCAGGGGGTGCTGTCTTGCTCCTGTCCGAGTGCTGCCGTGTTGAGACAACAGCCTGGCTGACGAGGGGTAAAGAAAACTGCAAAGCCCCAGCTTGGATTACTTTTGTTCTCAACTCACAGGCCACCTTCGGAGGGGTATTTAATGCCTAGGAATCGCCTGTGTGTGTGTAGCACACCACGCAACAGCCTGCCCTCCCTGGTGAGGGGTGGACACTAAGCTCTCCAAAGGACCAGGGCACCTCCTTATGGGTCCCCATGGAAGACAGAGGTGACTGGCATCCAAGCAGGCCAGTTAAAGGGAAAAGAAGTCAGAGTTGGCAGTCAAGGTGCCCCCCAGTGGCTTTGTAAATGGGGGTGAGGCCCAGGTGCCAGGGTGGCCCAGTGGTGTGCCACTAGATGTCCTGTTGGGTCTTAGCTTCAGGCCTGCTTTCCCCTTCGTCCTCCTCTGCTCCTAGGGACCTGGGGTACAGTCTCTGAACCTCATGTACCCCACATGTTGAAAGGACGGAATTGGTCTCTGAGCCCAGTGGACCAAAGGACCCAGCGCAGGGCCTGCCTTACAGGAAGCAGAGGCTGCTCTCAGAAGTCTGTCACACGGGGCTGAGCGAGGACAATTAAACTGCATTGTTCCCGAAGTCCCTGGACACAATAGTTGGTGTGACGACACCAAGGGCCATATTGTTCCAAATCATTTGTCCCATCAGCCAACGCTACGTGAGTGAATTCCTTGAGGGAAGGTAATCACCGTGTCAGAAGCCCATGGAATTACCCGTGGGGTGCGCTTCCTCCCCCGAGGACGGTCCCTCTCACAGCTGTGTTCTCTGCTAGGAATCTATTACACGGCCTCTTTTTTTTGCTCCAAAGACATCATTAATCATACGGTGAAAACGTAACTACAATTGAAAATACAAGATGTTTTCTTGTAAACACCGTATTCAATGCCTGGCAATCCTCAAGCTCAAGAATCTTAAAGATGCAATGCCTGACATCTCCTTCTTAAAAATATTGCTGTGGGGGAGGGTGGAGCTCAGCGGTAGAGCACGTGCCTAGCATGCACGAGGTCCTGGGTTTGATCCCCAGTTCCTCCAATAAAAAAAAAATACTGCTATGGATTCACTCATGGCCTTTCTTCTAAGGATTACGAAGCTCTCTTTCTCCATCTTCTTTCTTTGAAATAATTGTGCGGGAGGGTGTAATACTGTTCCAATCCCAGGGCCAAGCTTTGCTGCAGCATCCTATGTGGACTTGATGCGGCTGCAACTTACTCTGGGAGGAAGAGTCTTCCCTGGACTGTACTGGAGTGGCCCAGGGTCTCTGTGATGGACCAGGAGCCCGACGGCCGGGCCCCAGCCTTGGCTCTGACCTTGAGCAGGTCACTGCAGCCCTCGGGCTCCTGAGTCCTTCATTGTACAACCGGACGCTCTGGAAACCCCCAGCTCTCGCGTTCTCAGGTGCCTCTGCCTCCCCGACGAGTCCAAGCCCAGCGAGATCGTTGCCACGAGCTCCGCAGGCACCGCTGAATTTTTCAAGAATTAAAACCAATCGACTCCATCCAGAGAGAAGGACAACACGGTAAGAGAAGTAAGAGAAAAAGCTCCTGCCACAAAGGCTGGTCACACCTGGCGTCACACAGAGCTGACGCCAGATATAAAACTGCCACCGAGAGAAAAGGGAAATGCTTGCCAGGCCGGCAGCACGGCAGACGGGGCCCTGTGGGACCCAAGCCTGGAGAAGGAGCCCCACTTCCCCGCGGCTGCGGGAACCCCGCACCCCGAGGCCCGGCACCAGGCGGGGCACGGGCTCCAAGCCGGACAGCGGGCTTGGACACCATCATCACAGCTCAGGGTCCCGACAAGCCCTTAACACTCAGCTCCCTTTCTATTCCGTGAGAAGGTGGACAGGTATCTCCCACCCTAAGTGTACGCGGGACTGAAGCCCCATCTAAGTCCTGAACCGCGGGGCACCAAGAACAAAGGTAACATCGGGGCCCGGCGGGAAGAGGGGCAGGGAGAGGGAGGTGGACACAGGCGCTGCCTCTGGGCGGGGCGCTGGGGAAGGAAGCCCAACAGAGAAGTCAGGCCTGGCGGGTTGGGAAACCAGCGACCGGACACTCCAGACCGATGGTGCCCGCCTCTCCCTCCGGCTGCAGCCACCTCTGACTCACAGGCAGGTGCCTGGGGCCCACTTCCTACTGCTCCCCGCCTGAGCCCACACAGGTTACTGCAGGGCAAGTGTCTATCCGGCAGCAGGCGGGCGGGGCTCCCAGGAGGCCACCGGGGATGGATGGCGGTGGCCTCTCCTCCGCTAACGAAGAGGCCAGCACCGAGGGCCCACTTTGACAATTAGTGTGACCAGTTCTAACATTCAGAGAACCCAGGGTGGGCAAGCTGCACACCTGACCAGGGAAGACTCTTCACTCACCAGCACTGGGTGAGCACCTGCCGTGTTGGATTTCAAAGCAAGATTCCGCCACAGTTTAGAGATGTTTGCATTTCTGCGTGGCAAGCTGTCTTCACTTTAGAGGATACACATCCAAGTGTTTCCAATATCATGACCACGTTTCTAAGGCCACATGTGACACGTGGGCAGAAACTTACCCGTGTTGCCCATGGGTTTGCTGTCAACAGAGACAGATCAAGGCAAAACCTCATAAGGCCTTCCTGGTCACTCGGTGCATTTTTTTTCAGTAAAATATTTGTTCAAGTTGAGAAGGAAAAGCTGTAACCCTAGGTCGGAATTTCAATAGGCTCAGACAAACAGGCCCAACCCTGAGCCTATCACAGAATTTCTTTCTTAACAAAACAGGCTGGCACACTCTGAAAACGTAAGTCGCAGATAACAGTGCTATCCTGCCAGCCACTGAGAAGGTTTGGGATCTGTTCCTGGTGTGCAGACAGATATAAAGCCATCCAACAACCAACGTGGCTCGGGGGTCCTAGGGACCAGTTCTAAAATCATGGTTACAAGGAATTCCAGAGCTGCCCACACCAACCGTCTCTAAAGCTTCACTCCAGGAGGGTAGGAAACAAAATGTAGGCGATAGGGAACAGAAAAATGAAAAGTAAAAAGGTGCCTCTTGGTGGATCTTCTTCAAAAAGAAAGATGGATTGAATCTGGATTTGAATCCTAAACAATTAAAATATTCCGGTGGTACCTGAGTCATTTTGTTCCAAATTCCTCATAGATTTTCAAGTTGTTTTAAGTGATTCATTGGAAACTAAGGACCATTGTTCCTGGGTGATGTCTAACGTGTCTCTTCCAGTCGGTACCTGCCTCCCAAAAGACGGACAGCTGGTGGGTGCGTGGAGCAGGGGTGGGGGTGCGTGTGAAGAGTGAGGTCCACAGGAGGAAGTTGGTCAAGCTCGAAACGGAAATACTAACACAAGGAGGCTTTAACTCTACACACTCTGAAAATCAAGAGCTGAAAAAGGTGCATCCAGGTTGCTGAGAACACTCCAAATCCGTCAGTCATCAGTTCCTGCCAACACGCAGCAGGCTGGCGGCAGGCTCCCGCGTGCATGCGGCTGTCCCAAGAGCTCCCGAGTCCCTTCCTCTCCACCTCTTCTGCTTTTATTGATAGCCCACCAGCACACCCCGTGAGTCCTTTCGAGGCCCTTAAACACACAAGGCTAGTTTCCAGAGAGATCACTCTAGGTCACTGGCTACTTTTTAACACTTCAAGCTTGGGAGGAAGCATCTGTCTTCCATTTGGCTCAGAATTAAAGTATTTAAAACCAATGGTCCCATCTTGAAAGGCCAACATAAGCAGCATCCCGTAAAGAGGACCCTCCAAGTGCAGACCGGAAACTGGCACACAGGGACCCTGGTCAAACTTTGTGATCATATCGGAGGTTAAGAACCACTGTGTGACTCACAGACAAAGAAAACAAACTTACGGTTACTGAAGGAGAAAGAGGGGGAGGGATAAATTAGGAGTTTGGGATTAACAGGTACACACTACTATATATAAAGTAGATAAACAACAGACACCTGCTGTGCAGCACAGGGAACTATATTCAGTATCTGTAATAATCTACAATGGAAAAGAATATGAAAAGGAGTATATGTGTGTGTATATATATATATATATGTAAATAACTTTTGCTGTACACCAGAAACTAACACAACATTGTCAATCAACTATACATTATAATAAAAATAAAAAAGATCCACTGTGAATCTTGAGTCATCTAATCCGACCTGTTCAAATTCTAGGTAAGGGAAAAACCTGAGCCTGAGGCAACAAAATAAACTGACCACAGCTGAGCCCTGAGACTCAGCCTCCCAACTTCCGGACCCAGGTCTCCCCAAATAACACGTTTCTCCCTTCGCAGGCTCCTCCCACCTCTGAACACCCACAGCAGCCCCCTCCCTACCTTTCTTCCTCCACCAGGGTCCTTCTGGGACTGAGTAGGAAAGATCCTTGAATTCGATGTTGACGGCCGCCCTCCGCGGCAAGGAGGAAAGGCGCTGGGCCTCTGTGAGGTTGTTGTCCACTTTCTTAAGGTGCCCATTCAGCAGCTCCGTCTCGGCGACATCCATGTTGCTGGAGACCACCTCGTCCACCGAGACGCACACCGACTTGGGCTCGGTCATGGCTGCAGAGTAACCGCTGGCGTTCTAGAAAGAAGGGGAGGAAGCCCCAAGAGAGGCTGCGAGTTACCCCAAGGGAAGGACACAAGGGACTTGCCAGTAGGCTCAGGGCCATGCGTCAGTCAGAGCAACAGCCCTTACACGACACAGAGCCCTCGGCTTGACAGAAAGGATGCTCACCTGGAGGAAGTCCTCACCTCCAGCCCTCACTTTTTCTTCTCCTAAAATCATGCTAAAGACAAAATGTCAAACTGCTCGACCATCTTATTTAGGAATCATAAAATCTAATTCCAAAACTATAATAAATAAACCAGTTGTCTCAAAGAATGAAACACTGGTCACCATACAAAAATTATCTATTTACGGTCCACTCATTAAAAAAAAACCATAAAGATGCATGAGGCTGCTAAGAAATGCATAATTGGAAAAACTTTATGTAAAATGAGGTCTTCTAGTGCCTTCCTCCCGGGACCTGGTAAACGCGCCTCAGGAGCAGGGGCGCCCCCTGCAGCGCCAGGGTCTGTGGGAGGCAGCCTTGGTGTTTTCCTTGTAAGTTCTGCAAGCCCCTTACACTTCTCCTCTCTCACTGTAGCTTCATAATAGCGCTGAGAGGTCAGAAAGGCTGATTTTGTTTTTCTCTATGATACAGATAAGGAAACTGAGGCCCAGACTATGTTAAGGAAGCTGCTCTGAGCCCTGTGACCACATGAGGAGCAGAAGGGATCCCAGAACATGTCATCTTAAGAGAGAGGTGGGTGCGTCTTCCACCCCCACCACCAGGGTATTTGATACATAGCCACGTTGGTTTTTCAAGCTTTCACTGGGAGGCAAGTGAACTGTTACAGACGTGCCAAGAACCAAAAGCGTTTATGCAAAGAAAGGAACATCTTTTTCTAATGGCTTGATCTCACTGGACGAATCAACACGCCCCAGGCACCCCAGAGCGCAGGAGAGCCCTGGGGTGGACTAACGCTATGCTGCGCTTTTTCTAGCTGTCTCTTAAATCAAGAGAGGACATTCGACAGTGCCCAACCATGGGCCTTCGGTGAGGCTTCTCCCCCCTGTCGAAGGCAGCCGGCCTGACGGGGGAGCCCGTCGACAACCGCCTTAGATAGCTCAGGCCCTTCTGACGGCCGTGGGGCCAGGACACTCGGCCAGGGTGCTATTTGTTCTGAGGAGGAACTGCATCTTGCTGCTATTTTTTTCTGTAGGTCTGTTAGGTATTTCTTTAAAGAGGATGGCTTTTGGATTGTCATTATTTCTAGTAAAAAAATGGAAAACAAAACCAGAGTGTGGACCATCTGTAAATATCCTTACAAACCCCAGCAACTCTGGCGACTGAACAAGCCCATCCCCGGTTAGAATGTCCTCTTGGGGGTGCGTGACGGCGTCGCTGGCAAGCGGGCATATTTCCATCACGGCATTTAAGGGCTCAGAAATCTTGGGGGCTTCGAATATTTAAAGCACAAATAAGGGGGTGGGGAGACGTGGGCCCAGGGTTTTCTCTTTCTCGTGATGTTTGAAAATGCTGCTTTGCTGTTGAAGAAAAAGACACATCACTCACACACACACACACACACACACACCCCTCCGAGGCATCGCCTACCTCGGAAAAGCTTAACCAGATCAAAACTTAGCTCATCCACTATACTATTCTGTGGATTAAAATTAAAGTGCTGAGTAAAACTCTGACAAAATTAATCCTGGTTTGCCTCTGGCACTGAGCACGTGAGATGCTTCAAACGCAAACGTGAGTAGGTTCGTGCATCCCCTACACAGCCGGGGAGGTTTGCGTTGGTCTGAGGACGGGACTCCTCAGAGCCAGGCTGAGAAAGGGCCTCTGCCGCTCCCAGGAGGGCCCCGCAGGACGTCGCCTCGGCAGCCCTGCTTGCCCCGAGCCCTCTGGGTGGGGCTTATCGCAGGAACAAGAGGACACCCCGCCTTAGCTCAGCGCGCTCTGGGCTTGGCCCGTTGGGAAAGAACATGCCCCTTCAGCTCCGGCACCCATAGCAGCACCGAATGCCGTCCCTTTGCCCACCGATCGTGCCCTTTGGGGGCACGTGCTGCTGTCCCAGCTTTTATAACCCATTTTGACTCCATTAAAGGCCTGCAAGCACCAAATCCTGGCTTTGGTGGGGGTTAATGGAGAGACCCTGGTCCCCAAAGTCCATCCTCACCCCACCTTGCCACCCACGTGGAAAGGCTAGACGTCTGCTTCCAGACCCACGTCTTGCTGACAGACTTGGCTCTCACACCGGGGGTCCCCATCCCTGTGTGTGTTCAGTTAGGGGCGGGGAGTTTCCAGCAACCCCCCTCCGGGAGGGGCGCCCCATCACCCCCACCCAGCATTCCAGGAACCATGGATCATCCATCCCCTCCTCTGCACCCAGCACAGGTGTCGACCCCTGGGAAAGCCCAGAGGTAGGGCGAGTCTTTTCATTTGGATGAAACCCACATGCACACTGCCAGGACGAACAACCATCACTCCACCGCCAACTGGAGCAGATGCCAGCCTGGATTACGATGAGGGTCTGACTCTAGACTCCTCGCCTATCTATTCTCTCACTCACTTCTCCAGATCAAGTCCCGGGGATCAGCCATCAACAGACAGACATGGCTTGTGACCTCAGCAGCTCATGTCCAAGATTGGGTCCAGATAATCTCCATACCGAGGGGCAAGACATAGAAGGAGAGGATGCTGGAACCCACAAAGGACAACGAAGCCCACAGGTCCTGGTTGGGGCACAAAGTGTCTCTGAGGAAATGAAACATAAGCTGAGCTTAGCCAGCTGAGGTGGGGGGAAGGGTGCCGGTTCACGATGCTCCCTTCCAGGGAACAGTATGTGCAAAGGCCAGGCAGCCAGAAGGAGTGGAACACCTGGAGATCTGGGAGAAATTCAGGGGCTGGAGCTCCTATTTGGGGCCGTGGAGTAAGACGAGGTCCACACGGTGGTGGGCTTGCAATATTGTTACAGGTTTTGTACTTTATCTAGAGGTCTCTGCATGGGGGTGTCACTGAGGGATCTCAAGGCGGAAGCAACAGAGCAGAACACGAGCTGAGAACCGTCTCCTGCAGCATCGTGCAGAGCCTAGGGTGAGTGGCCCTAACCAGCTGGGGCAGCGGGAAAGGAGACAAGGCAGGTGGGCCAGCAGGACAAAGCTGGTTGAGTACACTGATTTGCGAGTGAGAGAGAGCAGCCAGGGGCAAGTACTCACTCACCATTTAAAGTTTTAAATTATAACATCTCCCGCATAGTAGTTAAGTGGTTATAAACAATAGCAACTATTGACTCAGCGATTACAATGTGCCCATTAAACTCCAGGTTGCAGAGATCACTCCTCTCACTCTCTGCACAGCTCTCTGGGGGGGTCACCATCTCCCATCATTTCACGGAGAGACCACCTCCCCTGCCCCACCCCACCATGAATGAGTAGCCAACCTGGAGTCGGGCTCTGCATGGGTCCTCCCAGCCAGCGTCCCTAACAGCACCTGAATGCTGCTTAGCTTTTTACGGGCAAGTTGGACTTGACCCTGCGTCATCCCAGCCCCTGTCTGTTACAAGGAAATCCACAAGAAACTGAGGAAACCACACAACCCCACCCCCAAAGAAATCTACACCAAAGCAGTGCCAGCCATCATCCACCTTTCCTCCATGGGTGTCCAATTAATAAAATTCTGAAATACTGGGTGATGGGAGGCAGTGGCTGTCACTCCAAAATAGACCAGCTCTCTGGAAACACGTCCTCAGAGGAGAGCCCAGCGATGTAGGTTACAGCTAGCTCCTCCTCAGCCTCCTGAGCTCATTAAAAATGAAACAAGTACATCCTCTCTCCCCATTCATTCCCCGTTCCCTTTCGCTGCGTGCGTCCCTGTCTTACCCGAAGCACTGTCTTTGACCTTCCCACCCCACACAATTGGTGCTGCGTAATAAGTGGTAAATAATAGTGTGTCCGTTCACAGGTGCTGAATGCCAAGGAGACCCCATTTGGACTGTTCCTGCCTGCCATGGCTGAGGCACTGATTCTAATTTGAATGCTAGTTTAACGAGATGCCTGTTTAGCTGGGGAGGGTCTCTAACAGTCAGCAAGCCCCCAGGCATTGTGAGGCTGGTTCACTCTCTTTACCCAGGGAAGCAGGTTAGAGGCAGTAAGTCCCCCTGCCCCCACAGCATCTTAGGGAAGGGAGGAAGGGGAAGGGCACTGGTCTGCACTGTCTCTCACTTCTCTCCTTGCTGCCTGCCTCGGTGTCCACCCAGACCAGCAGACTGCACTTGGAGAGCAGACCCCTTCCTGGGCACATGAGAGAAAGACGTGCTGGTCCAGAATCCTCAAGGCCACTGCCTTAGGGAAAAGAGCCCGAATGCCATGCCCCTAACTAAGCAAAGGGAAGATGCCACTTGTATGGTCACTCAGAATGCCAGCCTTATCATCACCGAAAATCTCACTCCAAACAGCCTCAAATACCACTACCCCACTGGGAGCCTGTGCCCGCCCCTCCCAGCCCGGCTCAGGGACTCCAGCACACCAAGTGGGTGCTTGTTCCATCCTCCAAGGCATCCTCCCCAGACTCACGCCTGGCACAGCCAGCCCCGGACTAGACCCCACTCGAAGCCCAGGATCCAGGGGACCTCCTAAGGGCTCTTTGTTGATGACTTGGGTAGAATTTTTTAAATTAAAAAAAAAAAAAAAAGCACAAGGTTTTCAGGGAGGAAAGTGAGTTTCACACAAAACAACACCCCCTTGGTGGGGGGGCTGGGAAGAGCCCAGCCATTAGCATCTCTAAACAGACAAAATACTTGCACTCTGGGGCTATATCAGACTATAACATAACATACAAAAATCTTAATATAAAAACGCCTGTACCTTAAAACATTCTGATTTATTATTTCCCGACGTGTATGAGCCGCTTCTGCAGCTTTGAGAGGCTTCAACAGTTAATCTGTCAGACCTGAAACTCTCTTTACCCACAACTGACAACAGCAATCCCCTTAATTTTCCATTATCACCATAATTTAGGGACATCAAAGAGATATGTTAAATGAAGAATGGCCAAGTGCTCCCCAACATTCAACCTGATGAAAGCAAATATCATGAGGAGGGCTTGCCCTTTTCATTTTTTGATTCCTTTTATATGTGAGAAGCTGGGGAATAAAGGCACAGTGTGCTCAGAGGTGGGACCCGGCCTGTGGGTCTCCTGCCCCGGGCTCTTCCCTTTTCTACCCACCTCCTTAACGTGTCTCTGACCCCGTTCTATCGGTTTACACAGAATCATTATATAATGAGCTGGCGAGGCTCGGTATGTTCTACAGTAACCTGTTTGGAATCATAGGATGCAGCTGTCAGAACAGAGCATGCGCAGAAACCCGGCTACTTTTTTTTTTCTTGAGCTCAAGGCAAGAGGTAACTGTCGGTCAAATCCTGCTGAGCCCTGCTGACTTCAAATACAGGATGCTAAAAATGAAATAAAGGCGAGGGGTGGGGGTGGAAACCGGTGCGTGCTGTGCACTGTGGGGTTACAGCTCATGGGAAGTAACTAGCAAGATAGTAAATACATAGACAATCGATAGAAAAGGGGTTAGAATACCGAATACTTTCTATTTGTACTTTGGATGACCTGAAATCAGTGCAGAAGTACCTAACTGCACTGTCCGCGTGCTAGGCATAGAAATGAAAGACCCTAGGATGGGTGAGTCAATGGTTAGTTTTTTTTTTTTTTTTTCTTTTTTCCTAATGTGAGTTTACGGAGATATTTCAAAGGAGCAAGAGGAGACTACTGACCACCCCTGGGAATGGCACTTGCTCTAACTGTGTCTAGCAATGAATTCGCTGGCACCCGCTGGTCCCCCATAGGGAGCTGGTACCCTTGGGAAAAGTGAGATGCGTGCCTGTCCCCACCCCTGTCTCTCTCCGGGGTGCAGAAATGTGGCCGGAGGTATCCAGGCTCGACCCTCAACTGCCTTCCGGAGATTCCTCTGCCCTCTCCTGGGCAGGTCCGGGAGAGGCTGTCCCGGGGAGCGCAGGGGCAGCACAGGCTCCGGCTCTAAGGATCACCTCCCTCTTTTGTTCCCCCAGACCGTGCTGGCGCTCGGGAGAGGAGCCCGAGAAGCTCCCGGTCCCCAGGCTCCGCCCGCGCGCGCCGGCAGAGGGATCGGACCCCCTTTCCCTCTGGCCCAGGCTGCCGCCCCGCCCCAGCGCACTCCAGGTCTCTAGGCCCCAGGCCCTTCACCGGGAGGTGGACGAGGTCAAGGCCATCTGTCCACTTGTGGGGCTGCTGGCCTCCTCTCACCCTCTACTGGCCCCTCCGCATTCCCCGAATCCTCGGCCGCAAGGAGCATCCCGAGGCTCCCAGTGGCCAGGATTGGGGGTGACGGGAGTTGGGCGCCTCCCCGGGACTAGGGGCCGGTGTCAGAGTGCGGGTGAGGGTCTTTGTGCGTTTCTTGTTCTCCTGGAGAACAGAACCAAGCCCCGAGAACGAAGGATGCGCTCACTCACCATGGCGGTGCCGACCGAGAAAGCGGCCATCAGACAGGCCATGCCCCGGGGGCGGCGGCGGCGGCGGCGGCGGCGGCGGCGGGGACGAGGTTGCGGGCGGCGGGCACGGGCGCCGGGCACTAGGCTGCGATCGCCCCAGACTCCGCTGCTGCGCGCCGCGCGGGGTCCGGCTTGGTCTCCGCTTGCTGCTGGGGCCGCGGCCCCGCCCACGACCTGCCCGCGCAGGCCCCGCCCACGGCCCGCTCGCGACCCGCGATTGGCAGGCGCGCAGGGTGGGCGGGGCGGGGCGGGGCTGGCAGGGGCGGGGCGGGGCCGGCAGGTGCGCGTGCTCTTGTTTTGCTCCTGCAGGGGGTCGGCTGGCCCAGCTCCGGACAACCCGGTTCCCCAGCCGCCGGCGGCTCTGTCCAGGCAGCTGCAGTGGATCCTCCCAGCCTCGGAGCTCAGAAACTCAAGGCGGCTGGCGCGGCGGCCCTGGGCCCTCGACAGGCAGCAAGGTTCCCCCACTAGGACTGCCACCTTAAAACCTGCAGTGCTGTGCCAGTAGGGTCAGAGGAGGCGCCTGGGAATGGAGGGTGGAGGGCAAGGGGATTCTCTTTTCTTTTTGTATTGTTGGGCAGCTCCCTGCCAGGCAGGAGCATAAGCACTAAAAAAGAGATGGCCGCCCTAACGCCCCCCACCCCACTGCAGCTCCATATCTGGGGTGGCCTCCCACACTGAGGCAACGCACTCACTCACTCATGCAACATCGCCGTGTGCCTGCCGCGGAGCTAAGTGCTGGGTAACAAAGGGGTGCTGGGTGAAGATGCCCAGGCCTCTGTCCTCCCCCAGCTCCCACCTCCACCCCAACAAAAAAAGAAAAGCTTTCTTTTTGTTGTTGCAGATGTAAGGTTTCCAGTACCTGGCCCAGCACCTGGCCCAGAGCTGTGTTCACGTAACTTCATAAGGAATGAGTCTGGGCACCCTTTCATTTGGCCCCAGACAGGAATATCAGATGGCCTGGCGTCTGCTAAAGCCCTTATTATATGTAAGTGGGACCACTTCTTGGTAACCATGGTGATAAGACATTCCTTACTCCCAATCTCAGAGGCTAGTGCTTTCGTTCAGTGGTTTGGGTGTGGGGACCGCAGCCAGGAATGCACGTCTTCCCACCTTCAGCACACCTGGTCACCCCTCCTTTGTACCCCTCAGATATGCAAAGTCCCTGTCTTTCTCCTCACCTAGAAGGGAGCATGACTTCATGTCAGGCAGGGGGCCTTCATACGCCAGCTCTGATGACCATAGCCAAATTCTGGCCTCAAATCAAAGGGGAGAAAGGCGGTATAATGTATGAGTTCAAGGCGGGGAGAGCCCTGCCTTTGTCTGCACGGTTTCACTTGTGGAGCCTGTGCACCTCTGCTCCACTGTTGACTGTGAGGAAGGAACTCTGACTGCTGTATTTCCAGGGGCCACGCTCCACATGGTGGGCTCACCAGGCTGTGTGGTGCCTTAAATGTGCTGAACAGGGAGGCCAACGAACTCCGAATGTTCTGCAAAGAGGATTCAAATCCACAAGCCTTCCTGGGAAAGTTCAGGTGAAAAGACAGAGAGGAAGGTGGCCCGTCTCTGGGGCCCGGGATAGGCGGCCAGCCCTGCACCCTACCTCTTACGCCGGGGGGCAGACAGGACAAAGAGCAGGGGGAGGAAAGCGCAGAACAGGGCTGGGGAGGGGCCCGTGAGAATGTGGCTGGGCCCTGCAGCTCTGCAGCAAGGGCGAATGACGAGCCTTTGTGGTTCTGATGCTGTAGTGTCTATTCTGCACCCAATATCCATTCTCCCCACTGCTAAGAATTAGTTGACAACTTCCTTCTGGGACCCTCTCCCCACCCCCCAGTTCTACGTCATGTGATTTGGTCAGTGGTTGGTCGGGAACTAGAAGTGTAAGGTGATGCTTGCCAGGCTCCTAGGAACGGCCCAGGGGATAGTATGTAGAGGCTGAGGATGAAGCCAGAGAGGGCAGACAGGGATAAAGTAGTCCTTGTTGGTGTGGCTTGAGCTGCTGGCTTTTCTGTTACAGGCCACGGAAAGCATCCTCACGGATACACCTGTACATTGGGGCAATAATCATCTCAGCTACATGGGAAACACGTGCATGGTCCACAGCTAGCACCCCAGTTCTAACCCTTACTAATGTTATCCCTTTTGTGCCAAATCCGAGAATAGGCAAATAGCCGAGAAGGTGAGCTCTGTGGCATTGCCATTGGGACTTTTGGTTGTAAGTGACGGAAACCCAGCTCCACAGTGAAAAAAAATGTGACAATGAATATATGTATGTTAATGTATAACTGAAAAATTGTGCTCTACACTGACATTTGACACAACATTGTAAAATGACTATAACTCAATAAAAAAATGTTTAAAAAAAAAAAAAAGAAACCCAGCTCCAACTGGCTGAAGCTATAGGTCATGTATTGTCCGAGGTAACAGGAAGCCTCGAGGTGTACTGGTTTCAGACTTGCCAGGGCCAAGCACCATTCTGTGTCTTCAGTCCTTGCTACTACAGGATTGAGGACAGGACTGAGGACGGGGGGGACAGGAAAGGGCGTACAGGTTTGGGTAGAGAGATAAATCATAAATTCGGTCAGGAACCTCAGGTTTAGGGGACTTGGCTTCATCAGCTGACAACCAGCCACTATGCCCCGTGGGGGAAACCGAAGACTGACTGGCCTGACTTGAGTTCCATGGGCCAAACAGGCCAAAGGGGATGGCAGCCCCAGTGGACCCATCTGGAAAGACTGGGACATGGGTGCTTCATCAAGGCCATTTTGGGGAACTCTGAGCTCAAGTATGGGAGCCAATCAGGCAAATGTAAGGGGAGCTCATCACAGGACTGTCCAGTTCACACCTCAACCCCAGCAGGAATCTCTGCTGAGACATCACTGACAGGTGGGCCAGGCTGGGCTTGGGGACATCAGGTGGGAAGACACCTCCTGCCTCAACAAGCAGCCCGCACCGCTAAGTAGTTGTCATCGCTAGCAGGCGGTCCCTGTGCCTAATGGGACTCCCTGTCACCCCGAGTGCCCTGTGTTCTACCGCCCAGCATCAGTGAGCACAGTAGGCCTTGAGCTACTCAGTCATGGCTCCATACTTCTCCCCAGGCTTTGCGTCCTTGGACCAGACATTCCTGGTCCCTCCGACATCATTCTGTAGAAGATGGTGCTTCTTCTCGCCTGCCTTTCTCTGCATGACTTCTGTCTTCTCAGTGTCCCCTGTGAAGCTTGGGGTCTGCCACCTATTCAAAGTATTCCCTCCCCTTGCTAATGGCATCTTCTCCCAGGCTCCGCTCAAATCATTGGTAAGGACATGCTCCCGGCTGCAGAGCCAACTACCTGATGTCCTGGGGACAATGGACTCAATGAGCAGCCGACTAAACTCACTTTTCTTGTAAGTTTGTAGTTTCAGCTGCCTGGTTTGCACTTTATCCCCCAAATTCCATTTCAAGGAGTACCCAGCTTCTCTCTTCCAGACGTCCAGCTCCTAAGGCTGGGAAATGAGAGGAAGAGGCCACCTTGAGGACTTGGTCTCTGGTACAAAGATTTCTGTTCTTGGTACCTGGTGAGGGGAGTGGGCGTATGGGTAAATCAGATGTCCAGTGGGCTTGTGGAGGGCCTGTGGCTTGACCCAGGTGTACTTCTGCAGGGAGCTGGTGACAAAGGTTGAGGCTGGCTTGGCAACTTGGATTGTCCCACCCGTGGAGGTCAGGAACAGAAGATCTCTGGATCCCTCCAGAGAAACACTTGGGGACATCAACCATGGCATCCTGGCCTCCCCACTCCCAGCTGGCTAGGAAGAAATCTAATGAACACAGTTGTCTTCACATTTGGATGATCTAGCTTTCAATAATTTGACCTTGAGCCTTCTTTGATGACAGGGTGGCCAGCTCTGAATTAATGTTGTGTGGACCCTGCCTAGCTGACTTTCTTCAGCTCAACTACAGAGCTACACCAACTTGAACTTCATTTTTCTTCCAAGACCTATGATTTCAGCCATGCCTTCAACAGACCCTCAGAAATCCCTGCCGTGCTGGAATCTGGCCTCAACACTGGGGACCTGGGGTGGCCAGAACCGGGGAAACTCAGCCCTCAAGTGTGGTCAGACAGTAATGGGGAAAGATTCGAAAGCTGAAGTTCTTATCTAAGTTGGATACATTTAAACTTGTTCCACGAGCTTAAGATATTCTAGAAATTATTCCTGGTCTAAGTCAGAGGCGCTCTCGCTGTGCAGTTCAAGGCAGGGTCCGCCAGAGGCAAGCTGGTGACACCCGGGCCTCTGCTCTACTGCAGTCCTGCCCTTTAGGAGTCAGCCCTTCAAGTGTCCTGCCCTGGGGACCTGATATCTGCAACTGCACCCCCACCAAACCGCCTCACCCCTGATGCTACGCCTCCTTGTGGTCTGTGCATCACAGGATTAATTTACTATTGGTTGTGCTGACTGCCCACCACTCCCCTCTAGACTGTAAGCTCCATGCAGACAGGAAAGTCCATCCACTGATGGATCCCCAGCCCCAGAGTGCCTGCAAAAGGGCTCTGTCTGGGCTCCTCAGCTATTGGTCGGTAGCTCCCACCCCCGACCCCCTGGTTGCCCCACCCCAGCTGTTTGTAGCGTGCACGAAGCCCCCAGTGTGGGAAGGTGCCTGCCCTGCAGTGTTCCCCAGGGGAACATCTCCCACATTTGGTGCGCCACCAGTGCATGGAGGAAAACAAAAGACTACAGAAGCCTGGTCCCCTGCCCCTGTCCCCAGTTCCCTTCTCGCCACATCGATGCCTGCACTCCAGCAATTTGAGGGTTGATGGAATTTCCTTCCCTGAAGCCTCAACCAAACTTGATCTTGGAGAGGTGGCATAGGGAGTTGTTTGTTGGCTGGCTTTTTACAACCCAAAGCTCTGATTCTGAAAGTTAACATTTTCTATGAAATAAAAGCAGAATCTGGTGTTGCAACAGCCAAAAGGAAAGAGGGGCATGTCTCTTCCCCAGGCTGATGGTGGTGGGACATGTGGTGGGGGCTCCTGGGAGGCGAGGAGGAGAGGGAGGAGCCCTGTGCCCATTGGGTCCCTAGGCCCCTGACAGCATAGCATCCCTGTCAGAGCCTTGCCCTTGGCTGGGCTGGAGACCCGCCTTCTGGTCACGGTCCCTGCCTTCTCGGCGTCTCTGACTCTTCCACTTAGGTCAGCAGAGAATTAGCGGTGACGGGGCCCTTTCTACCTCTGTTCACGTAGGAGCCACTGCCTCCACTTTTTAAAAGGAAGAGAGAGAGAGAGAAAGAGACAGAGGGAGGAGGTGGGAGGGAAAGAGGAAGGCAGGAATGAAGGAGAGGAAGAGAAAGTAAGAACCTCAAGAGGCGAGAACAGGTGCAGAGAGGACCATGGCTTAGCTCTTGACGGGAAAGGACGGAAAAGGAGCAGAAGCAGAGACCTAGTCTGCAGGGAGGCTGATAGCCCAGGGTGAGGCCACGCACCAAATGAGGACTCTCTGTAGATCAGTGTATTTTAAAGCAACATCATTTTCCTCTCTACGGTTTGCTTGACTCCTCTCTTGCTGGCCCTCCTGACCCCACAGTGTCTGTCTCCAATGTCCAGATGCACGCCCCCATCACATGCGGGAGCCAACCCAGTCCTAGAGAGGAGCCCCTCTTTCCCCAGCATGCGGGAGGTGGGAGCAGAGCAGGACTTCAGAGCTGAGAGTGGGGTGCAGGGTGGAGGGAAGCAGAGGGAAGAGCCCAGAAGGTCAGAGGGACCTGGAGATTAATGAGGGATGTCTTCAGGGAAAGAAAAACACAAGTCAGTATTTCATGAGCTGAGTTAGCAAGAGGCCAGTTAACTATTGCAAACAGTTTCTTGTTTCCTTCCTCGAGCATGGAACAAGGAATGGGGGAAAGAGCTGGGAAATCATTTCCATAAATGAAGAAATAGGAAATAACATCTGGCGATGAGATGACCTTCAAAGCTGAAGATTAGGAGACAAGTCTCAGAGGCGGATACCGGAAAATTACTGCAGCCCTCCTTCCCACACGTAAATAAAAGCCCCCGTCGCTGCCTCAGAGGTCCCAGCTGGGACACAGCTGGTAGCCCTGGGCCACTGGGCACCCACTTTCCTCTGAGGAGCTGCCCTCCCCGACTCTCTGTCAATCACCACAGTCCTACAATACAACCCCGACCCAGAGCCATCAGAACACTCCAGCCAATGGTTTGAAAAGTGCTGTAATGTGCGTTACACCCAGTGATGCTCAGAACGCCCCTGCAGGGTAGGATGGCAGTAGCACCACCGGAAGACGTGTGAATTTGACACCCAAGCCCCAGGGGCAAGAGAGACCACATTCTGTTTCTCCTCTCAGTCAGATCATCTGCCTCTGGTCCCTGGAAGGCAGTGCCTCCACACCAGGCCCGCTGGAGCCCAGAGCTCCGAAGCTCTCCATGGCTCCAAAGGTCACAACTCAGGTCCAGTGTGCTCAGCACCCTGGTCACCCGGCAGAAGTCCTCCTGCTTCCCTGGGACACCTGAGCTCTCCTGGGATCTGCACCCCGACCTCTCCCCTCTCCAGGCCTGGGAAACTGTTCCTCCACCTCCTGCCTCTGTCCTCCAGAGCCCAGTTCCATCCCCTCCCCTCCAGGAAGACTTGGCCATCACCTTGTTGAGCCTCAGCTTTTGAAAGCAAAAGTCTGGTTAGGGAGATTCTCTTGCGCACACTTAGAAACTTCTGGAAAGAACCCTACAACTCAAAAGCCCCCAAGGCGAGAGAAAATCAATTTAATTAAAAAAAAAAAAAAGTCTTGGCTGCTTTTTAAGGAAAGAGAGAGGGAAATAGCTAGAGCAGGGAAATCAGTTTCAGATTATCTCAGCAAATTATCCTGCCCCTGGAAATAAAGAGATGGAGGCTCCACGAGGTTTGAAACCTGCCCAGAGCTACAAGGCCCAGGCCAGGGCCTAGGTCTCCTGACCCCTGCTGGGCACATTTTCCACTTTTTTTTTTAACAGCTGCCAAATATTAGTTGAGAATAGGCCAAACCTATTTTGGATAGGGACAGGAAGCCCAAGTTCAGTCCTTTCAAAATCCTGGGCAGGCTGGCAGGGAGACGGGGCGAAGCTGCTCTTCTCTCTTCTCCGCCTGGCACAGCTGAAGGCTCCGGACAGCACCCAAAACAAGCATGAGGGGACTCTGGGAGCTGAGGAGGTCAAGGCGGACCGGCCAGGGGCCCTGGGACCCCAGGAAGCACGCTGTGGTGAGGTCCCTGGGTTTTCTTTTGGCCACATATATCCCATACTTTCCTATGAAGAAACCAACAACCTGGAAATGCCAAAGGGCACAAACAAAAAAGCTCCCACGAAAGACTGTCTCTAACCACAGGAACAGAAAAGGAGCAACCTAGCGCCGTAGAAAATGTGTAGATGGTCACTGCTCACTGCTCCAGCTAAACATCACCCGGCAGGCTTCGCACCCCACCCACCCCAGTGGAGACGGAGGGGGAGCCTAGACTGCTGCTCTCCTCGGGCTGCAGTGAGGCTCCAAAGCCTGCCCCCCCCCCCAGTCACCCCCTGTCAAAGTGATGCCAAGACGACCAAACGGGGGTCGGGGTCTGCCCACTGTGGGCAGGAATAAGGAGCCTTTCTCTTCCTCGTGGGGGTGATGGCAGAGGAGAACCAGCAGAGTCTGGACTTTCACCAGCACCCAGTGGTAATGAGAACACTACTCCCCACAGACCACGATGCCAATGGAGAGTGTGTGGGGAGCAGTAGTAAGGTCCCCTACCTCTCCCCGCCAGGGAGGCACGGGGGGCGCCGGGACTCCCACCCCTCCCAGCAGTAACGAGAAGCCCCTCCCCTGGATGCCAGCAGAGGCTGAGCAGAGAACCGGGACTTCTACCTTTGCTTGGCAGCGATGAAGCAGTGCTCCTCCCCCTTCCCCTGCCTGAGTGATGGCAGAAGTCAGCTAAAACAGAAGGCTCAAATAAGATCTAATGCCTCCTGACATAATACAGAAAACATCTAGGTTTCCATCAAAAACCACTCATCATCCAAGAACTGAGAAAAGCACAATTCAAATGAAAAAAAAGCCAATCAATAGACGCCGATACCACGATGACAAAAATGCCACAATTAACTAACAAAGATTTAAAACAGTCATATAAAAGTGCTTTAGTGAGCCATTAGGAACACACTTGAAATAAATGAAAACATAGAAAGCCTCAGCAAAGAAATAGAAGATGTAAAGAAGAAAATGGAAATTTTAGAACTGAAAAATGCAATAACCAAAATGAAAAACTCAGTGGATGAGCTCAACAGCAGAATGGAGGGGGGAAAGGAAAGAATCAGTGAACTGGAAAATAGAACAACAGAGATCACCCAGTCTGAACAACGTAAAGAAAACAGGGTGTGCAAGCAATGACCAGAGCCTGGGGCCCGCGGGACTACGGCAGAGGGTCTAGCAGCCACAGAAGCGGGGACTCCAAAGCATAATGGCTAGAAATTCCCCCAATTTGGCAAAAGACAGAAATCTACAGATTCAAGAAGTCAAGCAAACTGCAAACATGGTGAACCTAAAGCAGTCTACACCGAGACACACCACAATCAAACTTCTGAAAACTAGAGACAGAGAAGAGATCATGAAGGCAGTGAGAGAGATGTGGCATCTTACCTGGAGAGGAAAAGTAATTAAAATGACAGTGCATTTTTCATCAGAAACAGCAGAGGCCAGAAAGAGTTAGCAGAACACTTTTCACTTGTTGAAAAACAAAAACAAAAACCTGCCAACCCAGATTTCTATATCCAGAAAAACTATCCAGGAATGAAGGGAAATCAAGACACTTTCAGACAAAGGAAAACTGACAGAATTTGTCACCAGGAGACATACCGCAAAAGAATGCATAAAGGAAGTTCTTTAAACATAAAGAAAATAAGGAAACTGCACATCAAGAAGGAAGAAAAAACACTAAGTAAAAATGTGCATAAATGAATAGACTTTCCTTTTGCCATTGAATTTTCCAAATTTTGTTTGATGACACAAGCAAAAATTATAATACTATCTGATGTGCTTCTAAATGTATGTAAATATTTAAGACAATTATATTATAAACAAAGGAGGCCAAAGAGATATAAAGGGAGATGAAGTTTCTACATGGCACTCAAACTTATAAAACTATGACATCAGTAGACTGATAAATCGTGCTTATGTAATAACAGACCTAGAGAAACCATTAAATATCTACCCAAAGAGATGCATTCAAAACACCACACATAACACAACATTGTAAACTGACTATACTTCAATAAAAATATAAAAAACACTATAGATAAATCAAAATGGAATTCTGAACAATATTCAAGTAATTCCCAAGAAGGAGTTATAAAGATAATAAAAATATGAGCAGGAAAACAAACAAACAAACAAACAGGGAGATGAAAAACAGAGAACACAGGGAAAACAAAAGATTAAGTGCATACTCAGGCCCCCCACGTCAATACTTACGTTAACTGTAAATGGACTACACCAATTAAAAAACAGAGAGATTGGCCGAGCGGATTAAAAACAACCCAACTACATAATGTCTGTAAGAAATTCAGACATGCCTATGGTATAGGCAGCTTGAAAATAAAAAGATGGAAATGGCATATCATACAAACGTTAAAGAAATCGGGGAAGGGGCTACATAAATGTCAGATAAAGTAGACTTCGGGTGAAGAAAATGACCACAGATAGAAAGGGATGTTGTATAACGACAAGAGGACCAATCACCATGAAAACATAACAGTTCTAAGTGTGTATGAACCACACAACAGAGCTATAAAACATGTGAAGCAAAGCCTGACAGATGCTTCAACACCTCTCCCCTGATACTTGCTGGAACAGCTGGACAGAAACCCAGCAGCACTGTTCCAGCAGGACCCAGTCAGCACTGACAGAGCACTCCATCCAACGACGGGAGATGCACATTCTCTTCAAATGTTCATGGAACATACACAAAGATAGACTGTATCCTGGGCCGTAAGACAAATCTCAACAAACTTAAAAGAACTGAAATTATACAGCATGTGCTCTCTGACCCGAATGTAACCACACTAAGAATCAGTAACAGGAAGACAATAGGACAATCCCTGAACACTGCAAATCTACAACAACACATTCTGAAATAATCCGAGGAGGGGATCTTGAGGGCAGTGCAAATTACAGTTAACTGAGTTGAAATGAAAGCACACATACCAGCCTTTGTGGGACACAGCTACAGCAGTGCAAAGAGGGAAATCTGCAGCACTAAAAAGGCATGTAAACTGGAGATGAGGAAAAGTCTCAGATCAATCACATAAACTCCCACCTCAGGAATGCAGGAAAAGAAGAACCAAATTAGCCAAAAGAAAATAATAAAGATAAAAGCAGAAATAAATCAAATTAAAAATAGAAGAACATTAAAGAAAATCAATGAAACACAAAGCTGGTTCTTAGAAATGATCAATAAAATTGACAAACCTCCAGCAAGACTGACAAAGAAAAAAGAGAGGGCACAAATTACCAACGTTAAAGTTGGGGGGAGCAGGGGTATCATTACAGACCCCACAGACGTCCAAAGAACGGTCAGGGAACACAACAAATGACTCTACACACATAATTTTGACAACTTGGATTCCTAAAACTCCCTGCAATTCACTGAATATGAAATACGGTATTTGAGTTGGGGGGAAGGTAGAGCTCAGGGGTAGAGTGTGTGCTTAGCGTGATGAGGTCCTGAGTTCAATCCGCAGTACCTCCATTAAACATAAATAAATAAATAAATAAATAAACCTAATTACCCTCTGCAAATAATAATATTAAAAATAGGTTATTTGAATAGCCCTTTACCTATTAAGGAAATTGAATTCATAATTTTAAAGCTCCCAATGTAGAACTCTCCAAGCCCAGATGGTTTAGGAAGGAATTCTTCCCAATTGATTTAATTTGGCTGGTATTCCCTTGGTCCCAGACAATGATAGTATGAAAAAAAGGAAATACAGACCAAAACCCCTCATAAATATAGATGCAAAAATCCTTAACAAAATATCAGCAAACAGAATTCCGCAATGTAATTTGAAACTTATGCACTGTGTTCAAGGGGGGTTTACTGCAGGCAGGCCAAGGTGGTTCAATATTTGAAACTGCTTCATGTCGTGCATCGTAGTGACAGACTAAAGAAGGAAAATCACATGATCATGTCATTTGATGCATTAAAAAACACGGGACAATTTCAACACCTATTCACGATTTAAAAAAAAAAACTATCAGAAAAACAGGAATTGAGGGCAACTTCCTCAACCTGATAGAGAACAGCTTCAAGAAAGCTACAGCTAACATTCTAATTAGTGGTGACAGACTGAATGCTGCCCCTTTAAGAGCAAGAATAATGCAAAGATATCTGCTTTCACCACTCTTACTCAACAAAGCGCTGGAAATTCTAACCTGCGTGGAAGGTAAAAGGAGTAACAGGCACACAGACTTGAAAGGGAAAAACAGAACTGTCTCCAGCTGCAAATGGCATCCTTGTCTTCCAAGGAAATTCCAAGGAATCAACAAAAACAATCCTAAAGCAGTAAGTGAGGCCAGCAAGGTCACAGGATGCAAGGTAAACCTACAAAAATAAATTTTATGTCTATATCCTAGCAATGAACTTACGGACACCAAACTCTAAAATAGTGTATCATATACAATTGCTCAAACAAAAGTAAATACTTGGGTACAGACCCAACAAAAACATGTGTAGGGTCTGTATACTAACAACTAAAATGTGCTGATGGAAGAGATCAGAGAAAACCTTTAAAAGTGGAGAGACAAGTCATGTTTATGGATTTGGAAGAATTAACATGGTAAAGATGTCAATTATTTCCAGATTGATATACAGGTTTGATGCAATTCCTATCAAAATCCCAACAAGTTTTTTCTGTAGACATAAACAAGAGTAGTCTAAAAGTTTTAGTAGGGCAAAGGAATTAGAATAGTTAAAACAATTTTATGAAAGAAGAAGAAAGTAGGGGGAAATTAGTCTACCTGATTTCAAGACTACTTATGGCTCCAGTAATCCAGGCTGTTTGGCAAAGGGAGAGACACAAAGATCAACGGAACAGAATGGAAAGTCTGGAATTAGACTCACATGAATACGCTTGACTGCTTTTGACATAGGTTCAAAGCACTTCAGTGGAAGAAGAACAGCTTTTTCCATAAATGATGCTAAAGCAGTTGGACATCAGCAGGCAAAAAGGAAAAGAAGCTGGCCTCAGCCTTGTGCCTTGTGTGAAAGTCAACTCAAAATGCATCTCAGATCTAAGTGTAACATCATAAATCTTTTAGGGAAAAAGGTAGGAGAAAATATGGCATCTAGGGCCAGGCAAAGAGCTTCTGAACATGAAAAGCATGGTCCATGAAATGAGACATTCATAAATGAGACTGCATCAATATGAACCACCTTGCCTCGGACAAAGGCGCTGTTAGAAAGATGAAGTCAAGCTACAGACGGGGAGAAAATAAGTGCAAACCTCACGTCCGACAGAGGACCAGCGGCTGGAACGTGTGAAGCCCTCTCAGAACTCAACGGTGAAAACCACCAAGCAATCCAATCCGAAAACGGGCAGAAGGCATGAAGGGACATTTCACAGAAAAAGAGATACAGATAGTAAACAAGCAGGTGAAGAGAAGTTTAGCAGCATGAACCATGAAAGGAACGCAAGTTAAAACCGCAATCAGATGGCACTGCTCACTGTTAGGACGGCTAAAATAAAAACAAAATAGTGCACGACCACCGAATTGGAGGGCGCAGATAACCTGGACCGCTCGCGCCTTGCTGGTGGGATGTGAGAGGTACAGCCAGCCTGGAAAGCAGCCCGGTAGTTTCTGCAAGAGCTGAGCACGAAACTGCCATTCAGCCCGCAGTCGTACTCCTGGACGTCTAGCCCAGAGAAACGAAGGCTTACATTCACAAAACTCGGTACACAAATGCTCACGACAGGTTTATGTGCAACAGCCCAGATCTGCAGACAGCCCAGAAGTCCTTCAACAGGTGGATGGGGCCCACCCACACCGTGGAATGCTACTCAGCGGTGAAAAGGAAAGGACTGTCGATGCACACAACAGCCTGGGTGGACCTCCAGAGAATTCTCATGGAAAAGCTGATCCCAAGAGGTTGCATACTGTGTGATTCCATTTATGTAACATTCTCGAAACAACAAAATTATAGAAACTGGGAGGAGGTTTGTGACTGTCAGAAGTCAAGGAGGGGATGGAGCAGAAGGATAGAGGGTGTGGCTGTAAGGGGGCAGCAGGAGGGACCCTCGCGGGCCTGAAATGCTCTGTATCCGGGCTGGACCGAGTTCAGCATCCCAGCTGCGGGGCTCTGCCACAGTTTTGCAAGTGTAACCGCTCGGGGAAACAGGGTGAAGGCTTCCACGGAATCTATCTGTGTTCTTTCTTACAGCTATAATTCTCTCAAAATACAAACATCACAGAACAATCCTGAGTGAGGCACAGTAGATGTTATGAGGAGTGTGGGAGCAAGGAAGTGAGTGCAGGGGCTTTGAAGATGAAGAGGGAGAGGACCAAGGAGGAGAGGGTGTCGGGTCTCCCGGAACCGGACAACCAATGCAGAGCCAGGAGTGTTTGTGACCACCCTTTGTCAATTGTCAACTTGCGAAGGTGAGAACAGAAGGGACGATGCTCTTCTTTCTTGCTAGAACTCTGTGAGTGTGTGAGCAAATGTGTGTGTGCACATACACGCCTGCACACCCAGGCATCTGCACGCAGACAGTGGTGGGTGGGATGGCAACCTCATCACTGGTCCTCTGTGATGCTGGGCCAGTTCCTAACCTCTCAAAGCCTTCATCTGCATCAGTAAAATGGGAATAAAAAGAGTACCACCGTGATGGTTGAATAAGATGGGGTAGTTAAGGCACCTGGGAGCCCAGGAGAGCGAAGAGAGAGAGGCTCATATGCATCTAATACTTTTTCCACATCTGGAGACCCTGACCCTCCATGTTCCTCCAGTCTTTCATTGTCTTTTCTGCTTACCATCTGGCCAAATGGCTTTATTCCTCTTTGCCTCCTAAGATGAACTGCCGTGTGGGATGTTCTGCAAGAAAAAAAAATGGGTGGATAAATATACAAAGAAACTCCAAGGTCACCAACCTCAGAGTGACAGTATCTCGTGTCAAATATTAAGGCATCAATATGGTGAACAAAGGTAAAAACTCCCAGCTGTAAGATACGCAAGTCCGGGGGATGTAAAGTACAGCACAGTGGCTAGAGTTAATGATACTGTATTGCATATGTGAACATTGCTGAGACAGTAAGTCTTTTAACAGTTCTCATCACAAGAAAGCACATCCGTAACTATGTGAGGCGACGGATGTTAACCAGACTTACTGTGCTCATCACTTCACAGAATCTACATAATCAATTCACCATGCTGTTCACCTTAAACTAATAGCGTGCTGTATACCAATGACATCTCAGTACAACGGGAACATATATTAAGGCATCTTACTTTTTGCTGATGCCCAGCCCTTCCGATTTACAGATTTGTTGTTGTTTCCCCCAGAGCAGACCCAGAGGACCGGGGAGGCTGTGACTGGTTCTCACGGCGGCTTACCTGCCTCCCTGGAGGCCCTCCAATGTTTGTTGACTGGCTGACTGAAGCCACAGACACTTTTCATATCAGTTTAAATCACAAATTCCTGTTTGCTGACTGTCCTAGGAGGCATGGCGTCTATCTCCCCTGACCTACATCTACTTAGTCACATTTACTCTGGATATTTATATTAAAAAAATTTTTTTTTACTAAAATGCATTTTGTCAGTGACTTACCCACAGCTTAGGTACAAGCACTTCCCAAGGAGCCCTTCTGCTGCAGAACAGACCCTTCTGAGGCGAGGTGTATTTATTTGGCAATTAATGAAGGGAAGAAGCCCCTGCCTTATGTAGGACAGGTTTCAGCTGTCACCACAGCAGACACGCGGAAGCCCCAAACCACAGAGAGTGATCCCGTTTCTGTTGTGAGTTACAAGGAGAAGTGCTGTAAAACAGGCATGATGCAATCACGTGTGCAACAGTCTGGCCCAGGGTAATGGCTGCTGCACAAAACAGGAAGTGAGTAGGTTACTAAAGGGCATTTCTGTGCCCTCCCAGGTTGCTGCGCAGAAAGGAGCTCCCACTACCCGTCTGTCCACGGGTTGACCAGGTGTGAAATCTAGACATTCCCCATGTTTGATCAGATGACAGATTTTGCCTTTGTGAACGTGGTGGAATTCTTTTTTTTTTTTTTTTTGTAACACACATTGGAAACAATTACAGCAAAAACTGAAATTCATCAAGGTCTACAGGATCATAATAAAGGTAAACAGAGTATTTTTTACTCTGGAAGGTAAAGAATAACTTAATTATTCTTTAGTGGAAGGTCTAGAATAACTTAAATAACATCATGTCACGTTCGCTCTAGCCAATGACTATTGCTGCAAAGTGGAAAAAAAGTGAGCTGGGGATGTACCCGAGGCCTTAGAGCTTGAGGGGAGCTCGGCCCTCACCCGGTAACAGGGACTGATGGCCTTGAGGCTGTAGTGGATGCTCAGCCCCCTGCCGTGAGCCTGAGGGCTGGTAATTCACTTAATCCTCATCACAACTTCATGAGCTAGGCAGTTATTATTCACGGTGGGGAAATAAGGCACAGAGAGAGTATGTAACTTGCCTGGGGTCACACAGCGAAAAAGTACCAGTCTCAGATCCAAAATAGTCAGGTCTGGCCCCAGAAGTTGCAATTTTTTTTCCCTATAAGAAGGAGTTTTTTTCTTTTCTTTTTTTAAGTAAAGCACATGAATTTTAATGTAAAGCTTGGTGAATTTTACATATCTATTCACTTATATTTATATATCTAGAAGCCTGTATACTCCCTACCCAGATCACAAAATAGAACATCTTCATCCTGTAAAAATTTCTGGTGACTTTTTCCAACCTGTTCCTTTCTCTAAAGGTAACACTAGCCTGGCTCAGTCACCACGCATTAGTTTTGTTTATCCCTGCTCTTCGTACGATTGGAACACAGTGTGTACTACTTCCCGTATGGCTTCTTTCACTCAACATTATGTTTCTGAGATTCGCCCGTGTTGCTGTACATACCTAGAGTTCCTTCCTTTACGCCACTTCTTTTTCCATCCTTCTGTGGATGGACACTTGAGTTGTTTCTGGTTTGGGGCTATTATAAGCAAAGGTGCTTGGTGGACATAAACACTCCTTTCTCTTGAGAATGTACATAGCAGTGAAATTGATGGGTTATGGACAAGAACATGGTTAACCTGAGTAGATCCTACCAACCAGTTTCCCAAATTTATGCCGATTTACATTCCCACCCTGCAGTGTAAGAGTTCCCACTGGTCCGCGTCTTTGTCATCACTTTGCATTTTCAGTTTTTTTTTTAATATGGCTATTCTGATAGGTATGGTAATTACATCACCACGGTTTTAATTTGCCTTTCTGTATCAACTAATGACCTGCTTGCTCCGTTTTCCCCTATTTGAAAATGGTGTCGTTTTGTTTTTAGTATTGATTTGTAGGATTTCTTGATGTAATTTTGATGATAGAAGTCCTTAGTTTTAATAAAATCCAATTTACCAGTATGTTCCTTTATGGTTTCATTTTTCTTACGTGTATGTCTTTAAGAAATTTCTGCCCACCACAAGAATGTGAAAATGTTTTCTGCTTTCTTCTAGAGGCACCATGGTTTCTGTTTCCACATCTAAGTTTATGATCCATCTTGAATTAATTTCTATGCATGCTGAAAGGCAGGAGGCCAAGGTGCATTTTTCCATTTGCTTGTTTATTGTTCCAGCGCCAGTTTACTGAAAAAGAAGTCCTTTCTCCGCTGCATTGCACCAGCACTTCGATTTAATCAGGTCTCCATGCAAGGGAGGGGGGCGCGTTTCTGGAACATCTATTCTTTTCCATCGGTCTGTCCGTTGGTCTTACACCAATGCCACGTCATCTTCATTCTGTAGTTTGAAAGTAAGACCTGGGGTAGAATAGAGTCCCGGATCCTTTGTATTTCCATATGAACTTCATAATTAGCTTGCCAATTGTTATGAAAATGTGGGGAGGGGGGAGGAGAAAGAAGAAAGCAAGCCTCAGTGGGGTTCTGACTGGGACTGCACTCATCTAGCGACCACTTTGTGTGAAGATCACGTCTTAACAGCATCAAATACCCTAACCCACGACTCTGGGGTATCCCTGAATTTATGTGTCGTCTGTAGTTTCTCTACAGTGCTATAATCTTTTCAGTCCATCTTTAGTTAGATTTATTCTTTTTTATATTTTTTGTAATATTGTTATTGTAAATGATGTCAGAGAGCAGATTCTTGTCTTGTTGCAGAAAGAATTAAGAAATGAGACACAAAGTTCAAGAGAGCAAAACAAGGATTTATTAAGGGTTAGACAGTTCACTTTCAAGGGGAAAGTGCGCAGACCCAGATGGGGAGCCGCCCCGAGTTTCCTTGGCAAGGTGGCTACATGGGGTGTGAAAATGAACAGGCAGAATATTCAAGGACAGGGAGGGGCTTGGGGTTGTCTTTTTTGCCCTTATTTAGTTTTGTTCGGGAAGTCGGATGGGGTCATAATGAACAAAAGGTTACATTCTGTCGGAGTATCATAAGCGAAAGGTTACATTCGGACGGTGGAGATTCCTGTCTTGTCCCACCTTTCTTTGCCTCCAGGACACTTGTCAACCCAGATTGTATGGCTTCTTATCAGCCTGGAGGTTCCTGCTTTTCTTGGTCTGTCCAAGGACCCCCGTTGTTCACAAGACTTATGGTTTCCTACCATTTGGTCCGTGTCCCCCTTTCTCTGCTCATATCTAGCTACCTCCCTGCTCGAACACTGATATATTTTAAACGCACTGACTAATCATGTGCTGCTAGTGTGTAGAAATATGATTGATTTTTCTATACTGACTTTGTATCTTGTAATCTTCCTCAAAGATCATGTAGGAATCTTTTCCTAAATAAATAAGCACATATTCCTGCTTTAACCTTTATTATTTCCTTCCTTCTGCTTGCTTTGGGTTTAGTTTGCTCTTCTTTTCTAGGTACTTCAGGCAGAAGTTTAGTTTATTGACTTGAGGTGTCCTTTTTTAACATTGCATTTATGGCTATAAATTCCCCTCTAAGCACTGCTTTCACTGCATCCGGCAGATTCTGGTATCTTGTATTTTAATTTTCAATCATCCCAAAGTGTATTCTGATTTCCCTTGTGATTTCTTCTTTGAACTGTTGGTGACTTAGCATAGTGTTTAATTTCCACATATTAGTGAATTTCCTGAAGTCGTTTGTTAATGACAATAATAGATAGTTTGCTGATGTGCCTAAGTTTGATTTTTTTTTTAATTGTTCATCCTGATTGGAATTAATTTCTTGAATCTGTGGGTTGCTATCTTTCACAAGATTTAGAAAATGTTTGGCTACTGTTTCTTCAAATATGCTCCTTCCACTCCCCCTTCCCTCCCCCTCCCCTTCTCCCTCTCCTGCCCCTCCCCCTCCCCTTCTTCTCCGGGACTCTGCGGACACCCAGGTGGGTGCTGGCCACGCTCTTCCTACATGTCTTACCCTTTGCTCTGTTTTTACCTTTTTTTCTCTCTGTGATTCGTTTTGGGTATTTTCTCTCCATCTGTCTTCAGCCACACTAACCTTGTGTTCTGCTGCATCCAGTCTGCTGTCAAAGCCATCTGAGACTCCCTCATTCTGAATATTTATTTGTGCTTCTTGAATGTCCGTGTGATGCTTTCTGTGGACTCCAGTTCTCCATTGGCATGCTCCTTCCTGGCATCCATTCTGCCTCTCTTTTACTCTATTCTTGACACATTTGTCACAGTTGTTTTGAAGCCCTTGACTACGACTTCTGTGCTCTGGGTCCTTCTCTGAAGTTTGACCTCTAACCACACCAGCCATTTCCACAGAGAAGAAATGAAACGCGTCTCCTGACCTCTGCTGCTCTCGCTCTTGCGTTCATTACCTTTCACCTCCCAGCCTGGGTGTTTGGTGGATTCGCCCTAGAGCTCTGTGCCTGCGCCCCAGGAGCCAGGCGGGAGGTGCCCGTCGCTGTGGTAGCACCAGTGCAGCAGCTCAGGTCATGTTGCGTCGCTGGAGATCAGGAGGCGTCCTCCCTTCCCCACGGAGGGTTTGGGAAGTTGTCTTGGGCAACACCCGGTCTAAGGTTAAAACCATTTTTACCATTTTCCTTGCAATTGGCCCATCCACACTGAGGATTGCCAGTGCACCCAATGACAACGCACAATTTGAATAAAATGTTTCTATTTTTTAAAAAGTCCTAGAATTGTCCAGATGGGCAATTTAATTAAAATAGCATGTTGTGCACATCACAGACCCTGTCCTCTTGACAACAAACGTAACTCATGGGTACCGTCACTGGTTCCCCGGGGTTGCATCTGCATCTGTGGGTGGCGGATTTTGAGGGATTCTGTAAAGGTCTGTGGTGAGTCGGAGACCAGCCCCACGTGAGACTTGTGTGCGAAATGTCTCTTATGGAAGAACTCAAGTGGGTCTGGGGTTTTTATGTGTCAATTACTGCACAGTTGAGACTTTGACACAATGCAGATAACTTGACTATTTCAATTGTACCAAGTTTTCAGCTCTTGACCATTTGAGAGGTTAGAAGTGCTACGTGGGCTGTCAGCTGGCAGTGCCTGGTAGGGGATAAACAGGGAAACCCTGCCAGGCAAGGATTCAGACCTGGAACCGAGCCGTGAGCACTGTGCTGAGGGCCCCGTGGACCCGGGAACGGCCTTGGGTCTACTTTATGAGGTCCAATGTCCCTGGACACTCTCTGGCCCCCCCGCTTACCCAACCAGCCTCATCCCCACCGTGCTGGCCACTCCTGGCCGGGCACCAGCACCCCACTGTCCTCACACTGCCCTTAGTGTCTCCAACCTGAGCATCCTTGGTTCCTTCACCCAACACTGGCTCTGGTCACCTTTCTCAGGATGTTCTTCGGTTCCAAGGCCCTTTCTAAGAGGAAGTGCCCACACCATGCTTCCTAGAGGCCCGAATGTCCCCTCTCCCCTCACTGGAGGACAGCAGGACACACATCTGAGCGGACACCATTTATGTAGCCTGACATCACCACGGTTCTGTTAGCATCCCACTCTGTCCAGCTGTCCTAGCCACGCCCATCGTCTGGTCGTCCATCCCACTCTGTCCAGCTGTCCTAGCCACGCCCATCTTCTGGTCGTCCATCCCACTCTGTCCAGCTGTCCTAGCCACGCCCATTGTCTGGTTGTCCCCCATTCCCTGCCTGGGGTCTTGACCCTCTTCCAGCTCAAGACGTCTCCCTCCCAAGCACTGACAGCACTAACAGTACCTTAAACAGGCAGGGAACAAGTGTGCCTCCGCCTGGGGGGAAACCGGTGCCAACAGCCATGTGACTGCGTTTGGGGCACTCGATTCACTCCTGAGAGAGGCCAAGAGCCGCAACACTTAGAAGCCCTCTCTGTTCCTGCTCCGGGTCCCCCTGTGTGACAGCAGAGTGTGGGTGCCTGTGAGCCCCGTCACAGAATCACAGACGTAGGGGCCTCATAGGCTGGCGGAGAGACCAGTCACACCAGATGTCACCTTCCTCCTCCTTTGCTTCATCATCTCAGGAACAGAGATGATGGAAACATGCCTTTCCAGCGCCTCCTCCGGTCCCCACCGCAGTGACCTGCCCAGGATGGTCACCAGCTCCCCCACACTCTCCCCGTCCTTTCCTGGTGCCAGCAGCCCGGGATCCCCACAATAGGGCCCCTGAGACTCTGACAGAATACGGTCTGGGCAGAGTCTGAACAGCCCCCAGGTGATTCACATACAAATCCAGACTTGAGAAGGAGCGCCCTGTGCCTAAACTTGACACGCTGTTAAAATCACCCGGGACCTCCATGAGACACTCCACCCACATCGGTCAGTGGGTAAGGACTGTGAGTCGAACCAGCTCCTCTGAGTGCCCACAGCATCTCTGCCTCCCTGCGGATGTGGTGTCACCGTGAAGTCTGCCCTGAAGGTGAGGCTGTGGACCCCTTTCCTGTTGTGAGTTGTTGGTACCTAACCCTCCGCCTCCCCCCAGCACACACCCAACATGAGCAGACCTCCTGTCCCCTGCGCTGGTGACACACAGTACAGTAAGTCGTGCCCAAACCAGGCTGCTCAGTAGAACCTCCTGGGGGAGGGGCTGTTTAAAAATAATGATGCCTCCAGGTCACCCCAGACCCGTGAATCAGGACCCCTGGGTGGGATTCAGGAAAGGGAACTGCGGTGGCCACACCTTGAAGCCCATCCTGAGCCGTGGGAGCAGCCCAGGTGGACAGAGGGCCAGGTGCCCCCCGCCACCCCATTTCTCTCACAACCCTTCGCCTGTCCCCCACTCACATTCGTGGTCGTTTTGCCCCCTGCTGGAGGTGGCCGTCCTCCTTACCTCACCTGGCCCGTTGGCCTGAGTCAGTCCAGCTGAGGTCCACAGGGCCACGTGGTCTGAGGTCACTCCAGGGCAGGATTGTGGTGGGCGGGCTCAGGCCCACAAGGACACCAGGGCCGGGGTGGCTCTGTCCTGATGAACTGCAGGATGAGAAATGAGACGTGGAGCATAAGCTCTGGTCAGTTACCTCAGTTTCAATTCCAAAACAGTATTTCCTCCACGTGCTAAAGGCTAAAGGACTTAAGAACTACGGACACCTGAACAAGAGGACGTAGGCGGTTGGGGGCAGAGTTCTTTGCTCCCGGACACAGGAAGAGGGGTCCTAGGATGCTCCTGGTGGTTAGTGGCAGATTCTTACAGCAACTCTATCCATGGAATAATTTCAGAACATGGACACTGGAAAACCATGTAAGACTGTCTCACACAATTAGGACTGAAAAATAGAGAGAGAGAGAGAGAGAGAGAGAGAGAGGGCTGTGAGTTGATATAAATCACAAGCATTTTGGCCAACCTTCAAATCTGCTCGCCACAACAGCCTGGGTCCTGACTAATTGGCCAGGGCCATCCCAGCAGCCACAGGGAAGGCTGTCTGTGACCCTGGACCCCAGAGGAGAGACAAAAGCAAAGCTAGCAAGCCCCTCCCTCGGGACCAGAGGACCCTGAAGGCAGGACTCTCAGGTGTCTGGGGATCTGCAGTGGGTACTCCTCACCTAATCTGCTGCAAACCCCCACACACAGTCACCACCAAACATGGAAGGTGTTTGTCACAGTCAGGATCTGGGTGATGACAAGAAAGCCGGAGCAGGTTGTGCGAGGTGACCCAGAGCACGGAACACAGAAGCATCATCCATGTCTGGAACCCATGAGAACCAGCCTTGACCACTGTGCATCTAAGAAAATTCCATCAGGCTGCACACGGTCCTCTTCCAACAAGGCTGAAGGGATGACAGCCGGGGAACAGCAGTGTGGCTCAGCGTCAGCCTCCCTGTCTCCTGGGCGTGTTCTTTAAGTCACGCCGAGCCCAGAATAAAAACATGCTCTTGTTATCAGGACATTGACTTCCAAAGGCAAACTTTTTGCCTTTTGAAATCATAGAAATCTCCACGTAAAGACTTGAATATTAGACTCTCTTTGCAAAATCCTGATGGAGCCCCGAGGAAAGGATTTTTCAGTTCCGCTCCCTCCCCAGGTTCTGGCACCACCAGGGCTGAAGGATTCCCGGCTCGCGGCACGTGGTACTATCAGCAGCATGGCGGCACCGAGCCAGGCCCACGGGGGACACGCTGCAGCCGGAGCTCTGGCAGTCCCCACAGGGTGTGCCAGGACTTTTTCAGGCTTATTGCTGAGCACTGAGAATGCTTTTTCCCATAGACACAGGGGTTAGGTTCCCAGGCCAGCCCATAAAAGCCTGTTTTTGTTTCATTTGTAGATAAGCTGCATTACTGCAATTCTTCACGGCACTAAATTGTGGAACGCTCGGTAGAGAGGGCCCTACAATTCTGTGCTTGGTGGGAAATGTCCCCAGTCCAGCCTCAGACTCCAGGAGGCAGGGTACCAGCTTCTTCCCTCTGCAAAAGATCAGTGTTCAGTGATGCGGGTCCCTACCAGGGCACCTACCTGGTCCAGGTGGGGGTCAGTGAATGGGTCACTGTGGTCGGCATTACCCAGAGGGTGGTCCAGGGCTGTGGTGGCAACCCCAGGGCCAGAGAGGAAAATCGAGCTGAGCTGAGCCCCAGGCTGAGGCAGCCTTTTGTACGTTAAGGATATCAGCCAGCCCAGCAATCTCTGAAAGGGGAAGCTTGCATGTTGTGCTAAATTTCTGATCTCCCACACAAGCAAGGGTGGATGAAGTGAGCCCAGCCAGAGCTCCCTGTCAAGATAAAGGATTTAGCCCAGAGGAGAGCAGGTAGGGTTCATCCCACAGGCTGAGTGGATCCATCAGTAAGGCTGTCATTGCCTTAATCCTCATTATACCAAGTCCAGGCTCAGCAGGACCTGGTTCTGTGATCGACTAGTGATGTCTGCCAAGGGAAGAGGTGGGGGCAGTCAGCTGAGTGCACTACACCCTGGTTGGGAAAGTCAGCACCTGCTGTACTTTCAGAATTCCCCAGGGAAAGGTGTGCTCTTATATACTAGCAGACCCTTGGATCTTTTTCCAAAGTCCATCATAGAAACATTACTTGTCAAAGACTGTACAATTCTGTACATAAATCGTAAACTGTTCTACACCAAATGATGTGCGTGCAATGAACAGAAAAAGAAAGTGGTCATGTTCTGGGGGAAAGGTGTTGCTTTTTGGTGCATAAAATTAACTTTCACCTGGATAGTTGAAATCACTACTGTTGAAAAAGTATGTTTCTAACTTCAGTATCCAGAAAACTTCAACAATGCAGTGTGTTTGCCATGTTTGCAGCCACTATACATTCACCTGGATTTTTACTGTAATGGTATCTCATTGTACTTTGTGCCCCTGCAAGTTTGTATATTAATATATTTGGGGAGGTAAAATACTATTTTATTGATTGTTTTGCAACACGATCTAAGCGATGCTTTATCTCTAAAATGCTGAAGTTTCATCATTACCACTTCAAAATGCTTTCCACGGGCAAGTGCCCCTCAAGTGCAAGTTTCCAGGTGGGCTCGGGGACTTCTCCTGACGTGGTGTTTCTCATGTTCAGGCGTGTACAAGCCTCGGCGGGAGCCTGGCAGGAGGCCTAGGAGAGTGGAGGGGATTTCAGTGTTCAAGACGCTCCACTGGAAGAGTTTGCTGCAGCACAGCCCAGGGACCGTGGACCTAGAAGCACTCACGGAACCGCGACCAGCCCTTCCAGCAGAGCCGCGTGTGCGGGGCGGGGAACTGCAGGTGGGAAAGCCGGCTCGCGCCCTGACCCCTGCAGAGGTCAGCTTTCCACTGAAATCCGCTGTAAATTTTTGGTGCTTTTTAAATAAAAAAGATATCTTTTTATTAATATAAGTGAGTGCAACCCACATGAAGTAATCACATTTAGGACACCTTTCTGAATGAATGAGTGAAAGATAGATAAATAGACAGACAGACAGATAGATACATAGATCATGGACAGATAACTAGTTGGTAGAGCCAAATACCGTAGTTGGACGATAAAACAGATTTTAAATGAGCCAACACCCAGCCGGGACCCCTTTGCCATCTTGATCTGCCTTCCGCCCTGAGGCCTGGATTCCAGGCTGAGGACAAAGCTCTTCCTGGTGGAGGTTTGCTCCGTGTTCCAGAGCCAGCTCCCTAAGGACCGGCTGCCCTGCTCCTCCACGCTGCCTGGTTTCAGGGCCTCAGCTGCGAGATCCGATCACAGAAAATACCCTGGTTTCTCGTTTCGGCTTTCTTGTTGCCAGGGCTCCTGGCAGCCCCTCTCCACCCGAGGGGAGGAGGCGGATGGTCAGGCCCCTGCGCCTCTAACAGCCTGGTGGCCTCAGGCTGCTGATGGCTGGGCTGCTTGCCCTCTGGGGTGTTGTCCCCACGCACTGATCCCTGGTAGAGCTGTTGCAGGTCCAGCAGACTTAACAGTTCTCGCACTGAAGGTGGGGGAGGGGGGCACCTGGGCACCAGCTCCCTCCATCCTTTCGCCCTGTCACTGGCCTGCGGAGTTAAGTAAAATATAAACATTCCAACATAGACTTCTGATCAGCTGGCTCGTTTATACCCCTAATCTGCTTGTTACACTAGATTTTGGTGTTTCACACTTTCTCCCAAGTAGAAGATGTTTGCAGAGGTTTCATTATTGTGAAAAATAATTGCCTTTTACCAAGGGCTTTACGCATACCTGGCACCTTCCTGGGCTGTTCCCGCATGCTTCCTGCGTTTCACTCCTTAGGATACCCTAGCTGGGGGGTATTATTCAGGGGGAACCACTGTCAAGCTTTCCCAGGACTCGGGGAGGAGGGGAGAGGAGCTCCTGGGACAGGAGACTTTCCGTGCTGAAACCAGCATGAACTGATCACCCCCTTTTAGCCCCATTTTACCAACGAGGCAGCCGAGGCTCAGAGGTGTCCAAAGCTTGTCCAGGGCACGCGGCGAGTGGGGCAGCTGGATCCTGGTCCCGTTGGTTCCAAGGCCAGGGCTCCTGACCACCCACCACAGGCTGCCTCCTGCATGTTCTTATTTATTCAGAACCATCAAAACATCTTTCGTAATGATCTAAACTCAAACTGGCAGCACCGAGAATGTCTGTTCCCAAGCCTTACATTAATCCTGAAGACGTAGGAGCAGGAAGTGGGATAGACTTGCCGGACGTAGGCTGCGCGGGGCAGCCCCACCCCCAAGGACACCCCCCCTCACCCTGGCACGTCTCCCATCCGTGCAGACCGTCCTTGTCCCATTCAAGCCCCGGCCCCTCCCTCTGACCCCTGGCACTGTCCCCACGCTAGGGGCTGTCCTGCTCAGCCCACCTAAGGACTTTAGGACTAAATTTTTCAGAAAGGATGAGAGAAAGATCTCTTTTGCAAATAAGACACATTATACATGCTTATTATGACAAAAATAAAGATGTGTGAAACAAATGCTTACAGCCTTCTTTATCTGTGTCATACATACAAGACACCAGTGTAAAATGCTGGGGGCGCATCTGCTGAGCACTGACCTGTGTCCCCACCCCCAGATTCCTATATTGAAGCCCTGACCCCCACTGTGACGGTGTTTGGAGGAGAGGACGGCCACCTGTGACCCGAAACAGGGCTCTCACCAGAGCCCGACCATGCGAGTGCCCAGACCTTGGACTTCCAGCTTCCAGAGCTGCGAGAAAGAAATTTCTGTGGTTTATGAGCCCCTCAGTCTGTGGTGTCTCACAGCAGCCTGAGCAGACCGAGACAGCATCTCCCACAGCTTCCTCTTTAGTCGTAAAGCGGGCAACTGCGTGTGCGCGTGTGTCTGCGATTTCTGTGAGGTGTTGCTTTCTTCTGGCAGATGTGGAATTAGACCAGCCACCTTCCTTTGCTCCTCACACGGAAGTGTTCCGCGGCGGTAGATGGATGTCCAGCAAGTATTTTATCGGCCACAGAGCTGCCCACTGACTTGTAAACACCATCAGCCTTTCCCTGATGTGTGAACGTGGCGTTTGCTGCTAATTTTTTTCATTTTTTTTTCTTTCTTTCTTTTTTTTTTTTTTTTTTTGCGAATGAAAGCAACCCTCGCTACCTTTTTTCCTCTGTGATTTCTCAGTTGATCTAAACGCCACCTCGTCCCAGCTTCATTCTGAGAACTGTCGATAACGTTCCGCTCTCCCTCTGTGAGCCGTGATCTGTCCTTATCTTTGTTTCTAAGAAATTGGCAAGCAATTTTTCTTTTGCATCTTTTTCTCCAGTTTTTCCTCTAATGTTTGAGATGGAGTTTTTTGCTTTGTTTTGTTTCAGAAGGACTGCTTTGTCCATTTATTCACTTAAGATGGTGAGACACTCACCTTCCAATAGGAGAGTCGTCACCTACATCGCTAAGCTCCTATTCCGACCAAAACGAGGCAGATGTGAGGGCTGAGTGGGGTCTCATTAACCTGGAAAACCAGAACGCTACAGCCTCAGGCACTGGTGCGCTGGAAATGGCCGACAGCTGGCAGTCAGCAGGGGTCCGGGGGAAGGGGGGAGACCGCTGACTCGCAGAGTTTGCCAGTCTCCAAGGTGTAAGTGCTCCCACCAGGGCCAGCTTCAAGCTCCCAACACGACTCTGCTGACCACAGCGTCAGGCAGAGACCGTCATGGAGTCTTCCCAGCCCACGGCTACAGCCTCGGGAACCCCAGCAAGGGTAAAGCATGCTCAAATAACTAGGGAGTGCTGTGGTTTGAGGCTTTATTACCCTTGGTTTTAAACTTTTTTAATTTTGAAGAATGACTTGTGTAGCCATGGGTCCTTGTGGGCTGGAAGAAGCCACGCAGGCTCACCTTGGACAGGGGTCGCCAAGAGCTCCCTCAGCTGCCCCGTCTCCGCCTCCTCCTGCCACCAGCCAAACACACATCACATGCACGGGAGGCTCACCGAGCCATGAGACCGACTGCCCAAGGGATTCTTCACCTCTGGGCAAAGGCATTGCTTATGGTTTTAAAACACTTTCCCCCACCTTCTAACCACTGAGGTTTAAAAAAAAAGTCAGGTCTAGTTTTCCAGTAGGTCCCTGGTGTCTGAACTGAAGGAGCTCCTCACTGCTTTTCTGCATAGACACACACACTCACACACACACACACACACACACACACAGAGACACACAGACACACACACACTTTTACCTTTTCCAAAACAAAACAAAACCAAAAAATATGGCTTTGAATAGTTTATTTGCCTAAATAAACCCAAAGGACAAATGATTAGCCAACAAAACCAACAGTGGAACATGAATTCACTTCAAATAAAATTTATTTTATCAGATAGTCTGGCAGAAATTAATGAAAAAAATCACTTAAATTGTTTAAAAAGAAAAAATGACCTGACAGACAAACAAAACATGTGTCTATAAAAGAGCCACTTGAAACTCTTGGAAATGAAGGACAGAATTAATGAAATAAAAATTAGAACACTTTGTATCTGGCAGGTCAGTATAGATAACGGTAAGAATTACTGAGTTACAAATCAGTTGATTTGTTGATTGAATGAAATACTGAATAGATAGACAGACAGACAGACAGACAGACTGATTGACTGATTGATTGATTCTTGGGAAAAAAATTTCCAGAATAGAAAAACCAATAGTCAGCCTAACTGTTTAAAAAGGGCCGAAAATAAAAACAGGTATGTTGATGGTTCGTTGATGGTTCTTAAAGCTGAGTGCGTGTCAGGTTGTCCTGTGAGTGAACCGCAGCCTGGGGACTGACACTCTCCATTTACTGTTCATGATTTTGCCTTAAATGTTATTTCGTCTGATGCTAGTATGTATTCTTTGGTCAATATGTTCCCGTTATTCTTCTCTCTCTGTCTCTGTCTTTGTCTTTCTCTTTGAAGAAACAGACAGACAGACACTTCTTAAAGCTGCATGGAGGGCACGGCGGCTTGTTACGCTGCTCTCTCCACTTTCATGCTGAGGGGCAAGGGACTAAGAGGTACAAACTACCGTGTATAAAACACACACGCTACAAGGATGTATACTGTACGGCACTGGGAATATAGCCGAGATTTTATAATAACTATAAATAGAGTATAACCTTTAAAAGCTGTGAATCACCACGTTATACACCTGAAACTTATATAATTTTCTGCATTGATACCTCAAAAAAATTTTTTTAACTCACAGCTTATGTTAGAAAAAATGAGAGGCTAAAATAATAAAAAAAATATTTCCAACATAAGAGGTTAGAAAAAGAACAAGCAAATAAGCACAAGGGAAACAGAGGGAAGAAACTAATAAATGTGTAACAGACATTAATTAACCAGAAGACCACGGCACCGGACGCCTCGCACACAGCTCAGCTCAGCCCAGCCTCCGTCTGACGCCAGCCACGGCCTCAGCTTCGGGGCGACGACCCTCACCGCAGCCCCTCCCAGCCCCCCATCTGTCACGTCTTCTCTGATGCCAGCAGGACCCCACCCAGCACTCAGCCCAGAGCAGCCCCGTGTGTGGGACACAGGCGTTCCTAGTCCTTCATTTCTTGGCCAGAAAAGTCTGGGAGAATTCTACACTGTCTAATAGATCCAGACAGGTTGAAGCCTGAGTGCCCACAGCAATGGCCAGCGGTGGGCATCCAAGAACCAGAGTGTGCTTTCCTCCAAGCGCATGTGGAACCAGGTTAGTGAGCAATAAGTGAAGGGTTGTTTCTTTAAGTTTCAAAAAAATTTTTTCAACTGTCATCATCCAGAACACACTCTGAGACTTCAGTGCAATAAAACTACCAACCGAAAATACAAACACTTCAAAAATGTTGACAAAAGGTAAATGCTCTCCTCCTTGACTCTTGAGTTAGGCAGTTATAACAGAAGTGCCAAGCCGCGGGCCCTGGTGGCCTGGGTGGCCCCGGTGGCGTGGGCGGTCCTGGCAGCGTGGGCGGCATGGGCGGTGCGGGCGGCCAGCCAGAACAGGGTGCATGAGGGCCCAGCCATCCCCGCAGCAAATTGACAAAGTGAGTTCTTCATAAAAACTCATAAAACAGAAAACCAATAGCCAGAATGCTATAGAAGAGGTAGTTAAATTCAGATTTAAATTTAAATTTAGATTCATAGATTGAATCGGTGGTTTTATTTTCCAACCTTCCAAGGTATCCCAGACAGCTTTTCAGGTGAAATTTATCAAATGTTCAAGTATTTCAGATGAATGTTTTTCAAATATTCAAGAAATAGTTCATCATCTTATACAAAATGTTTCAGACAATAGAAAAAGAAGGGCTACCATACAGTTTATTTTAAGATCTCAATGTAAGTTCTATAGTAAGATTGTTCTAGGAAACTACATATGTGCAAACCAACCAAAGGACCACGTGGACTAGCTAAAGAAATCCTACAAACTAACGGGGAAAAAAAACCCCAAACAATCTAACATTTAAAATGTGCAAAGTAGGTGAACAAGAAATTCACAGAAGACACTCAAGCATCCAATAAGCACATGAAAAGATGCTCAGGTTTGTCCATCAACATGAGCTAGAAAGTGAAGCAATGAAATTCCACTGCACACTCACCAGAATGACAAACGTTCTGAGTCCACAGGTGACAGCTGTCCCCAAGCATGTGGAGAAACGGGTTTCCTAGCCCACGTTCATGAGGTACAAAACAGTACAACCACCTTGCAGGGCCATTTGGCAGCATTCAGTGAATTTGAAGACTCCTATGCTCTACAACATGGCCCTTTTAAGCTAAACCATTCTACTACCCAGTTTTTTGTTTGTTTGTTTGTTTTTTGTTTTGGAACAAGGCTTTAGTTGTAAAGGAAACAAGCCAGGCCGTCCAGGTACATGGCCAGCACGGGGCAGTGCAGGGCTTCGTCTGTCAGGCCACCTGCCTCTCAGCTAAGGGGCTCGTCCTGTGCGGTGATCAATCTCTAACAGCACTTGGACATTTTCATAGCCTTATTGTTTTTTTTTATTCTATACATGTCCCATAACTTAGAAAGAAAAAAAACACAACACTTGCAGTGTTTAATCCAAATAGAAGATCTAATCACCAAATGCCATCTTCTTGAGTGTGTCAGTGTAAAAGATGTCAAAATTGCAAGTAGAGAAAAACAAAAAAAGCAGTGGGTGTATTTTTAGCTTTAATGCTAACACGGAGCATCGAATGCAATCATGTGGAAATGTTTCCAAGAACATTTTAACTGCTTAAAAATGGCCTGCTTTCTAAAAGGAAACCCAGGCTATTTTGCTGGAGGAAATCCATGTTTCTAAGAAGCTGAATTGGCGTTTGGGTGAACGGCGTCACATGAGGGACCGTTTTTAGGAATTGTTCTTCCCGACCCTGCATGTTACAGGCTGTGCCCCTGCGAGTCAGGCTTCTCGGCTGGAAGGAGCCCGGAGAGCTCTCAGCTGTGCTCGCTGTCTTACAGAAGAGCATCATATAGCATCTCTCCTGTTTCACTGTGAATTCTTGGGGAGACTTTGGAGTGTCTCCCCAGCTACCTGGTTATCTTTCTCCACTTTGGGGGAGACAGTGTCTCTGGAGGAAGGCGCCAGGAACCCTGAGCTCTTCTAGAGATTCTGATGCCTCACTGTTATCGGGTTTTGTAAGTTCAGATGTTGAACCTTAAAAGTAGGCACGACTTTGAGGTTCCAGGAAAAAAACATGAAAGTAGTTCCACTGGTCCCCTCTGCCTGTGTGGCCCTGGGCTGAGAAGATGTGAAAGCAGGCTGCTGGGTGGGGCACCGTGGGCTGTGATCTGTTAGGGTGACGTGCGGAGCCGGGAGAGAGAACACGGGAAGGAAAAGACACATTAGTAAATGAGGACCTGGGTCTTGAGTTCATTTAAAAGCACTGATTGAGCACCGGCTCTGATGAAAGTTGCCACTTGAGGCAGACACTGTGAGGGCTACAGCTGGGGAATACTTGGTCCCCAGCCTGGAGTTTTACAAGCTCCTTCACAGTTAAGTTCTACAAATGCATGTGACAGGCACGTGAACACACACACATGTGCCCACGTGCGTCCAAAACACAACAAAACTTGAACCAGTGTTCGATCGTCAATGTTTGTAGGAGCCCAGAGGAGAAAGTACTGTCTGTGAGGTGGAGCAGTGGGTTGGTTCCAGAAAGAAGAGGGAGTGTGTCCGGTGTGTATTGGAGGTAAATGCACAGGACTTAGGCAGCCTCGTGTGCAGGGAGGCAGCCACGAGGTGGAATCACCGAATGACCAAGGACAGGGGCCCAAGCTCTGAAGACCTAAAGCGGTTCATCACAACTTCACGAAGCCAACTTCAAAACTGCAATTGAGGTCATTCTTATAAAAACGCATCAGATTCAAAATCTCTAAATTGCAGCAGAGAGAAAGCATGAGGAGCCGAGAAGCTCTGAGAAGCTGTGAGAGGGACCGGGGACAGTCATGAGGTCCCTGCAGCAGGCTGACGGCCCAGGAGGAGGGTGTGCAAACAAGGGCTTGACGGCTTTGGGGACAACATATAGACGTTTTTAAGAACAGTGCCAGTGATGAAATAAAGTTTCCATTTTCAAGCAAGACAAGAAAAATTAAACATACGATTCTCTCCCTGTGCCTGTTTGGACCCCCTCTTCCCTCCCTCACGTGCACCTGCAAGACACACTAACCGGACCTCCTCAAAGGTGGGGGTGCCTGCTTGACCGTGAAGATCATTTTCCCCCCTTTCCTCTGACACAGGCAATGTACCTTCTTAAAAGAACAGCGCTCTTTCCCAGCTCTGCAGGGGGGCGTGGTGGCCTGCTGCTCGCTTTGTGCCTGCTCACCTGGACCGTGCATCCTGGGTGAACTTTATGTAAAATGTCACTATGTCATCTTGATGTACGATCCTTTGTTTCAGAAATGTACCTGACGGTGCCTTTGACTTCTAACAGGAGGAATGGCTCTCAGCGCTTCAGAGAATCTGCTTCCTGGGTTATAATCCTCAGTTAGGCTCAAATAAAATTCCCTTCTTTTTCCTAACTTGATAGCTACTTGAATTTCCATCAACACTGGGAAGAGCAGGAATATCCAGGCAGCTTCTGTTGCAGAAGCTTTTCTGGGAGGTTAAATTCAAACAGGCAAGGACAGCAGGCAGAAAAATATGTCATAAAGGCATCCAGAGGTAAAGCTCTCGACTTGGAGGTGTGGCTAAGTTTCTGAATTCTCAGAAATCAAGGTTAATTAAATACAGTGCAAGCGCTGGAAACAAGTACAGCAAACAAGCTGGAGGTTTAGCTCAAGTGGCGGAGCGCGTGCTCAGCATGCCTGAGGTCCTGTGTTCAGTCCCCCGTGCCTCCTCTAAAAGTAAGTACATAAACCTAGTTATCTACCCCTCAAAAAAACCCTAAAAACTAAAAGGAAAAGCTCTGTTAAAATAAGGGAGCAACATTATCTTTTAAAAATCACTATTGAAAAGAGAAGACAGCAGGAAAGGTTTTTATGTGAAACAAAATGTGTATTCACACGTTTATACTGGTGCTCAGCCTTGTTTCAGAAAAAACTGGGTGGCAGAACGGAGCTATCCGTGGGGACTTCAGGGACAAAGCAGGAAGTAGAACACAGGCCCGAGCTCTGGCGGGCTGTGCGTCCGGGAGCCTTCCTGCCTTCGGCAGTTTACCGACTCTGGGCCTGGAAGGGGTCCTTTACACCCAGCCTGGGGAGGGCTGACGCTCTGCGCCATGTGGTCCAGCTCTGAGCAAGCAGAGCCCCACCTCCCGGCCACAGCGATTGGCTGGGGCCTGCTCATGTGACTCGGTTGGGCCAATCAGAGTCCCTCCTGCGCCTCTGCCCCTGGCTCCAGGGGGAAAGCTGTGTGTGTGTGCCCTGGGGCTGGGCTGGGTCTCTGCCCCGACCTGGCCGTGAGACATGGCATCCTTAGCGCTCTCCTGGGGCCCCGGGGCGCACTGCCCAATCCGATGCCCCAGCAGACGTCCTGTCTTGCTTCTGCTAGTTTGGGGTGGTCGCAGCGCGGAGTCCTCGGTGATACAGCCTTTTATGATAATGGCTTTTAAAATGGCACTTTAAGGAAATTAGAGCTGATAATCACCCCCAAACAGGAACGGAACTGAGGACTGTTCTCCACTTCAGAGGGACAAGTAAGCCTTTGCGTTACACACTAGTTCCCCAACAGCCCCTCCTCTCGTGCGTGCGTGCGCGCGCGCACACACACACACACACACACACACACACACACACAGAGTGCTATGAGATAAAATCAATTTTCCCAGGTGCCAGGAAAGCACTAAGCACTAGAGAGTAGAAATTTACTAAATGGTACCTTGTCACTTCAGAAGAGTTAATGGAACTTCTAAAACCACACCTGGCTGGCTCTCTCGGCGCAGGGTTTGAATTGGCTGAATCAGGCTGCAGGGTTCCAGAAAACCCTCAGCTCGGGCAGCAGACTGACGTTTTAAATGCAGGGGTACTGGCACTATCTTCCATGGCGGGGCTCGTGGGGTCCTGGGTGATGATCTGAAAACTTCTTCCTCCCCAGTGGGCCATACAGCATGTTTCCCGAGGAGAGAACCCCCACCCGATTCCTGTTGGGGGCCGCCCGGATCCACTGACCTCTCTGTGCGAACTCGAGGTTAGGTGTGAGGTCCCTGCGCCCCTGTCAGCAGCTCTCCATACTGACTGGGCCCAGACAGACCCAGATGGGCTTTTTCCCTGGACCCTGACCTAGAGAGGTCCCATTCCCTAGGCCCCCAGGACACTGGGAGTCCTGACCACTGACTCAGCTGGTCACCAGCGCTGCATCTTGCCAGGCCATTGTCCACACGGCCAGAGGAGCCAGTCACTTTCCAAGGCAGCCCCTTGTCTCCCTGGCCACCACAGAGGGACATGGCTCTGAAAATGAGGCAACACTGCCCCAGACCCCACATTCAGGCCAGCTCTGCCGCAGGGGACTGCAGGGCCTTGGACAAGTCACTGAGCTTCTCTGGGCCACAACCTCCCCACGTGTCAGTGAAGGAATTCATCATGCTTGTCAAATAGTCACTGCCCAAGGCTCGGGCCAGGAGGCGGGGCTGGAGGGGAGGGGACAGAGCCCCAAGTCTCCTCCCTCCTCTGCCGCTGGCCACTTCCTTTTCCACCAGAATCACTGGACAGGAAGCTCCTTGGCTAAAAGTAGTTCAAAAACCTCCACAGTACCTTCTCCTCAAAGGCCTTTCCAGTCTGTGGTGCAGCGAGTGGGGAAACTGAGAGCTATTCCGCAAGTGCCAGAGGACAGACAAAACCGGGAGAGCACTGGTGAGTGGCGGCGGGTGCTGGCTGGGGCTCTCTTTGGGCCTGAAATCCTGACAGCCTCATTCCGCAGTGACGTTCCCCCCCCCCCAACACACCATCAGCGAGCGCTCACCCCTACGAGCTACATAAAGATGAAATGGGGTGATTGTTGAGCTTGATTGCGCATGTAAGAGAAAATTCTTTAGCTTTTAAAAAAAGGTTTATGTAGCTTTAAAATCTCTCTTGGAAATAAATTCTTTCCTCTAATAGAAGATTAAAACTAGCTGGAAGGGGGGAATATTAATTTGGGGGGTTTATTTATTTATGTAGAAAATTCTTTAAAGCACCTTGTTAATGTTTTTATAATCCTTCCAACATTTCAAGGATCAGAAAATGAGAGGAAGCTCAGCAAAGCAGGGCAAGATCTCGAATGCTCTGATTGTCCTGAAGTCAAAATGCGAGAAGATGAACAAGTGTCTTCTGTGCAGCGCAGGGAACTGTATTCAATATCCTGTAGTAACTCATCATGAAAAAGAATATGAAAGAGAATATATGTGTGTTCATGTGTGACTGAAACATGCTGCTGCGCACGAGAAATGGACACCGCGTTGTAAACTGACTACACTTCAATTAAAAAAAATAGGGGAAAAAATGCAAGAAGAGAGACAGTCCCACACTGTCATTTTCTGAGGACCCCTCAGTGGGCTTTGCCTCCTCCTGGGTTGCCCCACCACTTCTGCGAACTCTCAGGATCAAACTTCTCAGCTGTAGGCATGATCCCACATCCCAGCCAGTTTCACCGTCCACACCGTCATGCCGGCCATGCGCCGGTGCAGCTGCAGAGAACTCCGCACTTCGTGAAGCTGCTCTGGGCCTCGGTCTCCCCAGGGAGGTTGGGGGATCCCAGGTCTACAAGACTGGAGCCGCAGGCACCAGCCTTGCAGCCACTCTCCAGGCCAGCCAGAGCACGTCCCCAAAGTCATCCGCTCTCCATCCCCAGGCCCACCCCAGTCACACGTGTTCACAACACAAGCATCTCTGAGGCCTCCAGACACAGTGACATATCAGCACCACCCGCGAGGCGGAAAAGTCAGATTCCACCCTGAGTGAGCTTTTAAAGTCATGTCTCTATGAAACCAGCTTTGGAAATCCTTTCCTCTTCCTGCCTGGCGAGTTTTGACTGGGAGGTTGAGGGTGGAGGTGAGGACAGAGGGGAGGAACATGCGTGTAAGCAGTCAGGAGGCAACAGATCCACCTGTCTGCCTGCTGGAACGTGTCCCATCCCTGCTCAGCATCTGTATTTCAGCCGTCTTGTCCTTCCTTCACCCAGTAAGGCAGCTGGGAAACTAGTGAGTAACATTTGTTGAGCTCCTCCAAGCTCCAGGTGCTGCACTAAGGTTATTCGATGAATAGACATTGTTTTGGCTCTCAAGGACTTTATTGTCTAAGGCGGGAGAAGGACAAATAAATAACAACAGCATAAAAATGCTGCCACCACAGCACACGCAGCATGCTCTGGAGGCGGGAGGAAGGAGCGATGCCCTTGTGTTAGTCTGACATTTTGTGTTAATAATGTTTTTATTTGAAATGTATTTTTTTTCTTTAAATTGTGATTTTTAAAAGATCTGCTTTCAAAAAGGACGACCACTTATTTTTTGTGGGATTCCTAATGTGTGTCAAAGTGAAATGTATGGAAACACCATGACAAAGGAAGGGTTGGGGAAAGGAGAGCACGCAGCTACAGGCACAAGGTTCTACACTCTAGGAGAAGCGGTGCAGTGTTATCTGAAGGTTAGACAGTGACAGGTTAGCATGAAACTAAAAACAATAGCGTGACCACGAAGCAGCAAGACAGGGGAGCACAGCTCATAAGCCAGCAGTGGGGGGCGGGTGACATTCTGAAAAGTGCTTAATTAAAATGCATGTTACATGTAGTTTACCACAATGTAAAAAAATACTCAATGATCCAACTCAGTTGGATCCAAATAAGGGAAGAAAAAAGGAAAAGGGAACAAGACGATAGATTTAAACCCAACCATAACTCAGTTATAAGGGATGAAACATTCCAATGAAAAGGCACATATTGTCAAAGTGGATCAAAAGGCAGAACTTAAATGTGTGTGTCTACAAGAAACCCATTTTAAATAATACATGGATGGATTAAAGGTAAAGGAATAGAAAAAAATATACCATGTATACATGAGGCATCAGGTTAATGGGACCAGCCATGTTAATATAGACGAAACAGACTCCAGAACAAGGGCTACCACCAGGCGTGAAGGGTGCAATTGCAGAATGATCGTGGAATGAGTTCATCATGAGGAAGCAACAGTCCTAAATGTGTACACATCGCGCCACAGAGCTTCAAGAACACGTAAAGGAAAAGCTGACGGTTCTAAAGGGAAACATAGAGAAAGCAGCAATTATAGTTGGACATCTAAGTGCTTCTCTGGCAATCATTGATAGAACAAGTAGAGACAAAATGAGCGGCAATATCAGTAACACAGCACCCACCCACCTGCCCTGCTGACTGTTACAGACACTCCACCCAGCAAGTGCAATGTGCATTCTTTCCAAGTACACACGGAACAATCGTCCAGAGGGGCCACGTGCCAGCCCATAAATAAGTCAGAATAAATGGCGAGTGGTTCAAATTATGTAATGTCTGTTCTTTGACCATAAAAGAATTGAACTAGAAACCAATAACATAAAAGTTATGTGGTAAACCTCCTAAATATCTGGAAATGTGACACTTCTAAACAGCCCATGGGCCAAAGAAAAACTCGCAAAGGAAATCAGAAAATGTTTTAAATGAAATGAAGATGCAATCATAACATACCAAATGCAGCTAACACATCATACGCAGCTAAATTAGCACCTAAAGGGAAATGTATAGTTTTCAATGCTTAATATAAGAAAAGAACAAAGGCCTCAAATAACTGATCTAAGTTTGCAAGTCAAGACTCTAGGAAGACAACAGTGAATTAAACCCAAGTTAAAAAGGAAGGAAATAATAGGTGGAAATCAATGAACCACAAATCAACAAAGAACAGAAAATTTAAAGAAAGCATAGCTAAGTTCTTTGAAGAGGTCAATATAATTGATAAATCTCTAGCCAGAAAAACCAGAAACAAAAAAGAGAAAAGACATAAATCACCAATGCTAGGAATTATAAGGAAGACATCACTGTAGACACTACAAACATTAAAACAGCAAAGGAATGTCATGAACGACTTATGCCAATACATGGGACAAGTTACTTGAACAAATTTTGCAAAACACAAATTACTAAAATAAATGAATAACATGAATATTCCTGTATTTAGTAAGGAACTTGAATTTGTAGTTAAAAGCTTTTCCTCAAAGAAAACTCTAATCCCAGATGGCTTCAATGGTGAATTCTACTACTCATTGCTTTTCCTACTAAACATTTTGGGTAGAAATACTATTAATTCTATAGAAACTCTCTCAAAAATTCCTAGCTGCCTTTTCTTGTAGAAATTAAGCTGTTTATAAAATGTCGTAAAGAAATGCAAAACACCTAGATCAGCCAAAAAAATTTTAAATAAATGAAATCAGAGGACTTACACTAGAAAACCACTGTGATTAGGCACTGCCGTTGTGTTGATGTGAAGACAGACATACAGACTCATGGAGCAGAATGGAGAATCCAGCAATACACCCTCACACATTCATTCAGTTAATTTTCAACAAAGATACCAAGGAAATTCAATGGGGGAAGGGACAGTCTTTCCAGCAAGCGGTTCTGGGACATTATGTCCATATGAGGGGGGAGAAATGAACCTCAGATCTTACCCTGAGTCATGTTTATTGGGTGTGCACTTAAAATGAGTGTATTGTTGGCTATGTAAATTACCTCACTATAGTTAAATTTTTAAAGAGCTTGTTTATTTGTTTAATTAGTTAGTTATTTTAATTGAAGTACCATCAGTTACAACGTGTCAATTTCTGGCGCACAGCACAACGTCCCAGTCATGCATGTGCATACATGTATTTGTTTTCATATTCTTTTTCATTAAAGGTTATTACAAGATATTGAACATTGTTCCCTGTACTGTACAAAAGCTGTTTATTTTTAACTAACAGTGCCAGGATTAAGAAACAGTCATCATATTGAATCCTTAGTCTCATGGGACTAAGCAAATAAATGTTGATACACAAATATTTACCTGGCAAAAATCCATCTAATATTTCACTTGACAAAGGAAAATACATGAAGGTCTAAAAAGAACCTGAAAAAACGTTCATCATTAGTAACTGGGAAAACTCAAATAAATCACAAAATATCACTACACATGCACCAGAATGGCTAAAATTTAAAACAATGGCAACCCGAGCTGTTGGTACAGTCGTGGGACAATGAGAACTCTCATTCACTGGGAGGTGGAATGGTCCAACCACTTTGGGAAAATGAGTGACAGTGTCTTATAAAATCAAATATACACCCACTGCATGAGCCAGACTCCCACTCTTAGGGACGTACCCGAGAGAAGTAAAAGCATCAGAAGGATCATACAAGACAGTCGCTTTATCCATCCTAGCCAAACACCGCAGTCAGCCTGGGAGCCTGGCATCAGGCAGATGAATAAACAAATGGTGTATCTTCATACAGTGGAGTGACGCTCTTCAGGAAAAAGCCCTGCACCCCAGTACATGCAACAGTGTGACCCTCAGAATATTATGTGGAGGGAAAGACCCTTACACATGAGCACAGGTTGTGCAGTTACATTTATGTGCTGGTCTAGAACGGGCAAAACGATCTATAGTGAAAGAAAAACCAGAACTGGGTTGCCTCAGTGGCCGGGTAGGGCCTGGTAAAGGCCTCGAGGGAACTTCCTCGGTTTTGATAGAAGTTTGGATTAGACTTAAATTTTATACATTTTGCTGCTTATAAATTTTATCTTAAAAAAACCCAAAACTAATAATGGACTCTAATGAATGATATGCAGCTGAAGCATTTAAACAGTGAACTGTACTGATGTCTACAACTTAAAACAGTCTGCATTAATACTGGATAGAGGGATACACAGATGTGTGATGGAGCAATGACAAAAAGATGTTAATTTTAGAGTCTGGGGCCGGGGTCGGTAAACTTTCTCTGTAAAGGTCAAGACAGTGAGTATTTTAGACTTTCTGGGCTGTACGGACACACTCAGTGTGTCCACTGGTGCAAGAAACCAGCCATAGACAATATGGAAGTGAATACATGGGCTTGTGTCCCCATATAATTTTATTGAGGGATGCTGACCTTTGAATTTCACATAATTTTCCTGTGTCACAAGATATCTTTTCTTCTTTTGATTGCTTTTCAGCCATTTAAAAACATAAAGCTATTCTTAGCTCGCAGGTCCTATGACAACAAGCAGTGGTAAGATTTGACCCGCAGACTGTAGGTGGCTGAGCCCTGATCTAAGGGGTGGGTATATAAATGTTCATTGTATAATTTTTTCAACTTTCCTGTGTATTCAAAACTTTTTCATAGTAAAATATTGGGGAAAATACAAAAGAAAAAAATGGTGACGTGCTTAAGTCTCCTGCTAGCACTGCGATCCTGTGTCCACATCACCGTGTCACCTGTAGGAGTCTTACTCTGTACACGCTGAAACCTGTGGTGTGTAGTGCATGTGTTCACGACTGGGACACGTAGGTTGTGCACTGCATTCTTGGTTATTTTAAAGAGCCCTTCTCGGTCTTGCTTAATGCTTACCTACCTAAACTCCGTCTCACCTGACGTAGCCTATCTGTCCCTGTGTCTGAACCTCTGGGTTTAGGAGAGCTTCTTGGATCAGGCACAGAATTGGGGTTTTAATTTTTAAATTTATTCCATTTATATTTAATGACCTGACATGTGTTTGATCCTAGTTCTCTTGTACTTGTGTAGGTTATTTTTTCTTTTTTTATAATAAGAAGATGGGACACCCACACGCAGCCCCCTAGCAGTGTGGGTTGCCAGGGGACCCCTCACTCAGTCCCCCACGTGCAGCTTCTCAGAACTGCGCCTGCACACGGACCTCCCCTCCCGCCCCTGTGCGAGGTCTCGCCTCCACCACGTGTGTTTCAGTAGAGATGGACTCTGGACTTCTGCCCTCTTTTCTCTTGTCCTTCCCGGCTCTTCCCGGAGGGCAGAGGGGACGCTGCCTCTGACCACTGGTTTTAAACCAGAAGACTTACAGTGCGTTTTGAAAGGGTATCAGCTCTAACCACTGTTTACATTTTACTGCACTTTTTTAAGGGAATAAGAAAGACTGTTTTCCTTACTCAGAGAACATCTAAAACCTCTTTTTGTGTTGCTGCTTGAGTTGTTAAAACACGGGAGTCTGTAGGTTAGAAATGATAAGGTTGGTGAGTAAATCCAATTTTCAATAATGAACGAAATATGAGTAAATACAGTTTCTCAGCACAAATGAGTAAGACAGTCATAAGTCTCCGGGTTAGAAGTGAGATGACATATAGACCATTGTAGTTTAAACAGAGTCTCCCGGGGAAGCTTCCTGCTCAGAGGGGCTCTGCTTTGCAGCAAGATGCAGGCTGAGTGTGGGTTTCGTCTCAAGTTCAATCCCAGGGAGCCAGAGTTCTTTTTGATTCTCAATCTGTGCACTTTCCTGCTTGTCACACAACATCAGACAGCATCCATCCCACGTGAAAACACGTGTTCACCGCCTCTTCACCCAAGGTTCTCATCTGAGTGTCACGGCCGGTGGCCTCTGGTCTCACCTGTAATTCTGCTCGACACTAAACCGAGGTCTTGGGAGCTGAGCCAGCCAGGCTCTTTCCCTCCTCTGGCCACATCACCTTGCCTTCGGAGGGCTGCCCGTGACCGCTGCCTGCTGTGTGCAGGCCTAGAGGCCGTCCATCGTGGAGTGCTGGCTGGGGCTTGGACACAGATCAGGCCAGTGGGCCCTGGAGCCTGGGACCCTGACCAGCGTGACGGGGGCGGGCGCCATTCCTCCCAGGGCAGCGGCCAGACCCCTGGGGCCGCCTGGATGCTGCCCTTTCTGAGCTTTATTCTTTGGCTGTTCCACTAGGTCTGTGAGTCTCCACGTTGTCCTGACTGGCCTGGCTGATTGCCAGCTCCGACCTGGTACACAGGGGCCCACAACAAACACGAGGGCCGGCCATCAGGGGTGCCCCCAGGGGAGCAGTGGCCAGGTTTTCTATTAGGAAAAAGATGGCTCAGAAGCCAAGGACCAGAAGGTGGGGCATGGCCACAGGAGGAGAGGCAGGGCAGAGAGGTGTGGCGGAGGACTAGAGGCTGGCGTTGGGGAAAGTGGATAGGCATGCATGAGATCTTTCTGGACGATTCCTCACAGCTGCAAGGGTGCCTACAACTATCTCAAAATAGAAACGCTTTTCTAAATAACAGGAGGTCCCTGTCCTCCATCATTCACGGCCTGCAACACTGCCCAGCCCCTCTCTGAGCTGTGACCTCTCGTCTCCTGCGCTGGGACCGGGGCCACGGGCACGTCTGCACACCTGGCTTCCCCTCATCCAGCTGGCACCTCCGTTTCTCTCTTGTTCCTCCTCCTCCCCCGCCCCCTGGCCTCTCAGTTCTGAAGCTGGCAGGGCCCCTGCTCCTGCCATCACCCAGAAATTGCCCCACCACCCAGGAATCGCCCCATCACCTCGGAATCGCCCCATCACCTCCACTACCCCTCAGCGCCTCTCCCCTCTCCTCCTCCCCGCTTCCCACCGCAAACCTGCTCCTCGCCCTGGCCCTGCAGGCTGCAATAAAACCTGCCTTTAAACCAGGAGTATCTCTAGCAGCTGGTTTCTCCTTTGCCTTTCACTGCCAGACTCCCTGAGACTCAATCCCCCTGCCTGAAGGTCCTCACTCTAACCCAGCCTCCTGGACCTGCCTCCCTCGGCTCAAGGCTCCTCTGTTCCACCTTCACTGCAACATCCCCTTTCCCGCCCCTCCCCCACTCCTCCTCCCCCCCATCTTTGCCCTCCCTGCCCCTCCCTCCATCTCTTCTCCCCACTCTGTCCCCTCCTCAGTCTTCATTTTTTCATCTGAAAAGCAAACGGGGTAATAGCGCCCTTCCCCCAGAGACTAGTGGATGGCGGGTGTTACAACCGCAAGTATCTTGAAAACTCAAAGGGGTGATGTTTGGCGGTGTTTACACCAACAGGAGCAGCCTTGTGCGAGGGAGGTGGCAGTTAAACTGACATGTCCTGGCCGCTGGGGCTGGTGTGCGTGCCTGTGTGTGTGACGTGTGGCCAGCTGGGGTAGGATAAACAAGGACGGGGAACCCTTGCCGGGGCCTTGTGGTTATCTCAAGCCCATCACCTCTCCGGCTAGAAGCAAAGCTAGTTGTTTGCGAAGTCAGTGAAAACTCTGGCCCTGCTGCAGACAGAGCTGCTCCCAGAGCACGTTCGCCCCTAGTTACTGCCCTGAATTTCTTTGGATCGTAAGAGAACGTAGTGCGTTGTGGCCGCAGTAACCCTGCCCGGTCCCGGGGACTGTGCGGGAATGCGGGAGGACCCCGCAGCCAGGCAGAGCGCCCTGGTGCTGAGGCTCCATGCCTGTGACCGGCAGGTCTGCCCTTTGTCAGGCGCCTCACACACCACTTGCCTCGCTGCTGGGCCGGCATCGCATGGGTGTGTCCTGATGTGAGGACGGAGGGCAGGGAGGCCCACAGCTGGGAGGGGCCTCGGGGACCCGGTGGTCCTGCTTCCTGCTCCTCCTTCCCAGGTGGGTGCCTCCACCTGGGGTTGGGCAGGACTGGAGAAGAGCCCCCCACGGGCGCCCTAAGGAGCCTCCAGCCTCATGCCAGGCGGGTAACTTGCCAACAGCATCAAGTATTCTAAGACCATGGTCAGGGAGTCTTCTGCGGTGGGCTCAGAGCCGGGGTCTATGAGGCCATTCTGGCGTTGACATTCACCAGGGACAAACCTCAGTCTCCCATCTGTAAAATGGGCGATCCTGAGGGTCACCCAGGCGGGCTTGCATGGAAGGAAGGGGCCCAGCCAGCACCTGGCATCCAGTCCCGCCGAGTCACTGCCACCTGACTTAGCGTCTCTCCTGGGATCCCATCTGGTCTCTCCTCCACCTCCACCTGTCATCCCACCCGCCAGGAAATACACAGCAGCACGAAGCAGGGGAGGCCTTGCTGCCTTCATCACCTCCCGCCACTGGTGGGGGCAGGGAGGGGCCCAGGAGGGGCCCGCCCACCTGGACGGCCTCCGGGATGGTGGCACGAGGGGCTCCGGGGAGCTTTCTCCCCTTTAACTGCCTCACTTTGCTCCAGTTGATCCTCTGAGCTCACCTGGCCAGGATCTCGGCGCCCGGGATCCCCTGGGAGGATGCTAATCTGCCCTAAGCCCTGGCATCCGTGTCCTCTGTGGATCTGCGTAAAGAACCTCTTTGTCAGGGATGTCAGCAGGCTGAGGAAGGGTAGGGTTTGGGGGACGGCATGGGGGTGGGGGTGGGGCTCCGTCCCCTCATTCTCCCCAACATGCCCAGAAGACCCTGTCTGCTAAGAACCAGCTCCTTTCATGACCGTGTCTGCACCAGGGGTCCCTGTTCCCTCTTCTACCTCCTCCTGTGTCCTGGGAGAGTCTCCGAGGCCTCCCCCGTTGAGCACAAGCCCCGCTCCGTACGTGGATGTGCTGCCATTCCACCGATGGGTGCGTGTTGAGCCCCTGCCATGTCAGAACCGTTCTGGGTTCAGAGGCCAAGACAGAGAGGTGAGTCTGGCTCCGGGGTTGGGGCGGTGGGTGATGTGAGCTGAGACGGGAGAAGCGGGGCCAGTCAGCACACAGCACCGGCCCTCCCCCCAGCCCAGGCCCGGACAGCCTCCCGGGGGAAGTGGCTCCTGTGCAGGGCCTGAAGGAGCAGCAGGGCCAGCGGGCAGTGGGCCAGCAGTGGAGTGGGAGGGGTCAGGCCACACTGAGCAAATAGCATGTGTCCAGCAGGGAGGATTCTGGAAAACGTGAGAGGCTCAGAGCGCAAGACCACGGGGCCCAGGGTTCTGGGAGGTGAGGCGGGGGCAGGAGGCACAGGCAGGGATGTGCTGGTAAGAGGTTAGTAACCAGCCCTCTGCAGAAGCAGCACGTGCATTTGTATGTGTGTGCACGTCAGTTTATTCCTCACTCTGCTGACGTAAGGGAGGTTTCGTGCACAGCTTACAAGTAACGATGGAAGACACGGTGCTTTTTATTGTAAGGTCCCTCTCCCCAGCTGAATGCTTTTGTTGATTTTTGCCAAACTCTTGTATTTGTAGCCAGTCTATAGCTGTGGTTCAATCACAATCGGACAATTTTTTGTGCTATTCACAACATCAAAGTTACAAACACAACACCACGGTTACAAACACAACACACTCTGAAGTCAGTCTGCATGATTAATAGTTTCTCCACCACATTCTAAAGACTAAACAATCAGCAGCAAAAAACATACCGAGCCCTGATTTATAGCGTTTGCTGAATTCCACGATGTCAACATCCCCACGGCTAATTTGAAGCTGCCACCGTGATGTCGCTGAATACAGTTGGGAAGAGAAGCGTAGAGGGCGTGTGAGCTAGGGTTTCTGCCTCTCAGATGCAGTAGAGGCAAAGGACCGAGAGAACAGAGGTGACTGTGACACGCAGTAAAGTAATTAGGAAGTGACGGGCTTGGAGCATTTGTTACCTCTGTGTTAATATAATTTATTTAACTGTCCATTTCTATAGGGTATTAATAGCAGCTGTTTAACACTCAGCTCTCACAAGCCAGTCTAAGCCAGCCCAGCACCACCCCCACCCCAGGTAGAGACTGGACCTTGGAGGGACGGCCAGTCCCGGCTACAGAGGGAAAGGTGGCCATGAAGGACACAGCGCTGAGGCATCTCTCCGGGTCCTCGTCCTGGAGCCCGGGACTGCATTGCTTCACGTGGTGAAGGGGCTGAGGGTAGCAGATGGAACTGAAGTTGCTAATCAGCTGGCCTTAAAGCAGGGAGATTACTCTGGACTGTCCGGGCGGGCCCGGAGCAATCACTAGGGTCCTTGAACGTGGCAGCGGGAGGTGGCAGAGACGCTCAGAGATGTGAAGACCCTGCCATCTGTCCTTGAATGTGGAGGGAGGGCCCGAGCCCGGAGCCCAGGGTGCCCCGTTTCCGGAAAAGGCAAGAGACAAAGTCTCCCTTGGAGCCTCAGGAGGGACCAGTCCTGCCAACACCTTGGTGTGAGTCTGGAGAGACGCGTGTCAGACTTCGAAGCCCCAGACACGGAGGATGATCAGTTCGTCGTTTTTAACGCTGTTTGTGGCGGTGTGTTACAGCCACAGGAAACTCGTGTGCAGCCCTCTGTTTCTAGCTCCTGTTCTGTGACCCCTGTGAACGGCCAGGTTGGGTCACAGGTGAGGGTTGGGGCTGACCCACTGGGGGCCTTGGGCAGGACCTAGCCTCTGAAAGAGGACTCAGGACAGCAGTACTGATCGTGTTGGGTCGTGATGAGGATTAAACAGGATCCTGGACACAAAGGGCTCAGTGTGCGGGACGCTCTGCCTGCCGTGAGTGACAGTTGTCTTTTCTGCTGCAGAAACCAGAGGCAGAAAGGGTCGAGTCCTCACTAAGCCAGCCTCTCTGGGAAGACTGTGTTCTCCTTTTCCAGAAACAGCAGCGGTTGAAAGCTGGCCCGCGTGTCCTGGACAAGGGCTGCTGGGCACCGTGTCCCAACAGACGCGGCTGCAGAATCTGCCTGGGTCCTGACGGCTGTGTGGCCTCCGGCCTGCAAGGCCCGGGATGTGTTTGTTTGCCTTTGTCCTTTAATGACTTGGGAGAAAGCCATCTTTGGGCGACATGTCCTTCAAACAGATCAGCAAAGCAGAGAATGCCCCTTTTCTTAGCCACAGCTGGACGCTGGCGGGGGGAGGGGATTATCAGCCCCACCCCCACCCCCAGCCTCCCGAGTCCACATCTCAGGTGTCCAGCTGACAGCAAGGTGCCTGCCCGCCTCCACCTCTTGCGTGTTCTCACCTGAGAGCAGGTGGGAGAGGCAGGGCGGGTGTGGATGCTGGCAGAGCCTGGGACGTGGACAAAAGCACCTGCTGAGAGAATGAGGGATAAAGATTAGAAACTGAGACGGCTGTTTCGTGTTTCCGAGGTGCCCCCACATACTGCCTCAACAGACCGTCTAGTCCCGACCAAGTCGGAGTCCTCCCAGCTTCAATGGGCAGGCCTCAGAGTCCGGGAAAATCCACAGGACGGGCTTGCTGCCTCAGGGCGGACCAGGGACAAAGCAGGGACTGGGGGTAAGCTTCTGGGGTGTCAGGCTCCCCTTTCTGCCTGTCCCTCCCAGCCTTCCTCCCCCACACCCTGGCGGGGGTCTCCTGCTGCCCCTCCCTCTCCAGGCCTGGGGGGAGGGAGGATGGTGGGGGAGACCTGAGACCCCGAGTGCAAGGAGCAGGGTGCTGGCTGTCTCTCCCACCCCGTCAGGAGTGGCTTTCCCCAGAGGATGTTCGCCTGGAGAGGCCACCGGAACGGCTCCGTGCGGAGGTTGGACCCTGCCCTGCCAAGGGCTGGGCAGCACCACCAGAGTTTCTGGACTGTCTGACATTTGGACAGGGTCTCAGGTGTGTTCAGGGACCCAGGCGCAGGGTCCGTGTCATCCAGAACCACAGAGATGCCCTTGACCTCCCATTTCTTCAGCCCTGACGTGGGAACAGGAGCTCCCTGCCGGGAAGGGGGAAACCTGTCCCTTCCCTCTGCCACGGGGCGTGGACCCTGATCACAGGCCTGCTGGAGAGGGCCCTTGCGGTCCAGTCCTCACTGTGCCCTGAGTGCACGTGGGGGTCCAGGGAGAGAAGAAGTCCGAAGACTCAAAGGTCCTCAGGGCAGACCCGGGCAGGGCAGGTGGCCAGGCAGAGGGGCCCCCGGCAGGGCGAGTGCCAGGACACAGGTTCCTCCTGGCTTTCAGGGACAGGCTCACCCCTGGGCTGCACAGCCGCCATCCTCCCTGCCCCCAGCCTCCATCCCTGGCACTGATCCCCTCCTGACTGGGTCCTGGTTCCTCCTGTGAAGTGAGTAATAAGTCCTCAGGGCCAGGCCGGGGGCTCGGTCCTCTCTCTCCCCGAACATCTGTCTCTGCTCCGAACGTCGCAGGTGCCCAGCGAGCATTGACTCCATCAGCGACTCCACAACGGACTCGTGGCGCCCTGTGAAGTCCAGTCTGAGGACCAGGGCCTCGGGGACGGGTCCAGTCCCTGTCCTTGGTAGCCCTTCCCCTACTGACCTGTGCCACTCGGAGCAATGCGGGTCCATCTTGCCATCAGAAATCTGCAGATTCCAGCAGCGCTTAGCGTACTTGGCAGGGCAGGCACCAGGCACCTGTAAGACACAAGGATACAGGTGAGGCTACTTCCCATTTGTCAAATCAGAAACCCCGCGGGTGTGGACCCAAGCATTACAGTCCCACCTCCACCCCTCCCCAGGTGGTTCTAGTGCTTGTGAGCGTTTGGGAAGACCCTTCCTTGGATCAAGGTGAGCTCAGGATGCCCCTGCATCACCGCACGTACCAGCCCTCTTGCAGACGAAGCCTGGCCAAGCCCTTCCCAAGAAGCCCAGCTCGGGTGCCACCGGCGTGTCCCCACCCCCAGACCCACCCCAGGAAAGGCTCCTGCCACTGACCTGCCTTCCCGCCTGCAGCATAGCCAGGCTCCCTGCCCTGCACTGTGGCTCAGGTTCATGCTCTCTCCAGGGCCTGTATCAGGGCTTCAGAGCAAGAGGGGCTGCCGGTGCCTCCCTCAGACCCCACTGCCCAAGGGTCCCTCATGGTGGGCACTGGCCAGGCTGGCCTTCTCTCAGCGTGGCCCCCGTGGCTGCAGCCTCCTGACGCCCAGCCTCTTGCCTCTCCCTCCATTTGCTCATCTGAGGCCTCAGAACTTCCTGGACTGCATTGGATGAGGAGGGCAAAAGCCACAGGACGGAGACCATGGGGTCTTGTTGTCTGGATTTTCCAAATATTCTGAGAGAGTTTTCACAGAATGTTTCTTCTAACGCTGCCAACCCCAGCTAAGCTCCCTCCAACGCTGCGCGCATGCCCGGACCTGAACCCTCGGACCAGCTGCTGGCCGTGCCCTGGCCCGTCTCTCCTCCCAGGAACGGGGTCTCTGTCTATCGGGATTGGGGGGGAGGTTCCCTCCTGGGCCCTCTGTTGTGTTCCCTGTCCCCTGGCTTCTCTGCCCCCCGTTGCTTAAGGCATTCCTACATCCACCTCCCATTACAGGGTGCAGAGAACTCAACACTGCACCCTGATATAAATGCAGCACCCGAACTCGGAGCCGCCCTGCGGGGCTATCCCCTCTCACCCCAGCCGGCATGGAAACGTGCCGAGAACCAGTCATAATGTTCGCTGGTGGTGGCCATCGCTGCTCCAAAACTCGGGGAGCCGCGTGTTGTCGATGATTTGGGGGTAATTTTCCATTGAAAACTCTGCACGCTCATTGTATTTTCTTTCCTTCTTAGTTCCTTGGGGTTTTGTTGTTGTTTTTCTTTCTCTATTTTTTTTTCTATCATCACAAAATCCACAGAGAGACAACTGGAGTTAGCTAGTCAGCTGTGCAATACTTGGGCTTCCTGGCAACAACTTTGTGAAAAAGAAGCGCAAACCGATCATCGTTCGGGCCCCGGGGAAGGGAGCTGGCCGTGCCGTGGGCAGGCCGCGTGGGCAGGGCTCCAGCCCCGGGTGGGCAAAGCTGGGGCCTGGGGGGCCGGGCGTGGTCTCGGGGGGGCCGGCCTGGCCAGGGGTCCTGAGGTGACAGACGCCCCGCAGGTGACAAGAAACACCGTGAAGGCGTTCAGTTTGATGGGTTTCACCTGGAGCCAACCCCAGGACAAACATGTTAAGCCCCAGGCCCCCGAGGGTGTCCCTGCCCTGAGCTGCTGAGCTGAGACGCCAAGCCCCGTGGGCACCAGCGCGTTCGCTTTGTTGCGCTGACGGCGATTCTGCTGCGCTCAGAAGAATGTCTGCAAACACTTCGAGAGACGTGCAAGTGTAAACGGCGTCTGCACACTCTCGTTACCGCCTCCGGCCGGCGCCGCTTGCTGCACACGGCCGGGGTCAGGAGCCTCTGAGCTGAAGCCCCCACCCCCTTAGCTCAGCTCTGCCCAGGGTCCTGGGGTGACTTCCCTGCTCCATAAGGAAATCAGGGCTGGAGGCAGGGAGACGCCAGCCTCCCGGCAGCCATGGTATCTGGTTAGCAAGATTCAGCGCCCAGAGGCGCCCACAGGTGTCCTCAGACACCTGCTCCCTCTGCACCCCCAGCCTCTGGGCAGTGGAGGGTTAACTCAGCGGGGCTGGGGTGATAGCCCTTCCCCTTCCGTTCTTGTTGGGTCCTGGGGGTGTCTACCCGTTAAGAGTGTCTGGGCACCCGGAGCCTGGACCTGCCTGGTGTCTGTGTTAATGCTGTGACCTATGGGCTGCGTACATCAGTTTGACCCGGGAGGACTGGGGTCTGAGTAGGGCAGCCACGCAGGTGATCCGTGTCCACGAGAGCCCCCTCACGTGTTGTCGCACGCCGGTGCTGGGCAATCAGCAGCGTCTGCTCGTTGCGCCTGGGCCAGGACGGCGGCAGCGCAGCCTGCTCTCTCCTGGACCCTCCCAGGCGTCCTCTCCTTTGTTGATTTTCATCTGTGTCCTTTCGCTACAATAAACTGTAACCTCTGTGTCCTGTGGGTCTTTTTAAAGGATCATCAAAACTAAAGGTGGTCTTGGGGACCCCTGACACATCCTTCTCCCTAAAAATCCCCAACTGGTATCTCCATGGGAGAAGGATTAAGATGATTCCTGCCCTTTTCGGGAGAAAGGGACCTTCTGACGTTCTCATGGCAGAGGGACGGGCAGGCATCTGTGAAGGGGAGGAAGATGACAGCCTGAGTCCCAGTCCACGACCTCCTTTCCCTGCCACTGAGACTGGAGGTCGCAGCAGGTCGGGCCCGGCTCCAGGCCCCAGGGGAGTCCCATGAGAGGGCACTGGCCCGCTTGTCGCAGGGTCTAGGACAGTCCAGAGCCGTCGGATGCTGGTCCTGAGGCCAGCCAGGGTCTTGCTCCCACGCCCGGGTTCCCACCCGGAAGCCGGCCCTGGTGGTCGGCCCCACAGGCATGTGTGCAGACTTGGAAGCCTACCCCTCCCCCCCAGCCACGGGCCTCCCAGCTCCTGCCTCTCTCTGGGCGCAGTGTCTCCACCTGAATGATGAGGGGCATCGTCCCCGCCTCAGAGGGTAGACAAAACGGCGCAGTCTATGTGAAGTGCGGGGTCCGGTGCCCAGCGTGTAAGGGTTGGCGTGGGAAGCGGTGTCTACGCCCACGTCCGGGATCCCAGTCAGCAAGCCTGGCAGCCGTCACCACCCCTCACTGGAGGACTTAACCTCGTCTGCGCCACCTGGGGGAGGGCGACAGTACCACTCTGCCCAGCAGCGCCACTGGGGACGTGAGGGAGCTCACACAGCACCTGAGACGGGGTATGCCACCCGTGAAGGCCAGCTGCTGTGCCCAAGTGCTGGGGGCACTAGTCATGCGACCTTGACAGGCCCCCTTATAGTGCCGTGGCGTCTGCCTCCTCACCTAGGAAACCGGGAACATGCCGCTCCCACCCGGTCCTCGTGAGGACCGCGGGGCAAAACACACGTAACAGTTTGAAGAGCCCGCAGGCCCGCACGCTTCCCGTGTTCACGTGGGGCTGGGGGCTGAGTTTTCATGTACAACAGGCCAGGGTTCTTTCCAGAAGCAGAGGTTGGCCCAGGGTAACAGCGGGACAGACGCAAAGACAGGGGAGGACCAGGCAGCCTTGTTCACCCGATGCTCACGCAGGGACCACGGAGCCGGGCGGAGACCCGGGACCACAGAGAGACCGGCTGTGGGAGCTGTGGCCCCTCCAGACGGGAGAGCTTGAAGTGGATTGAGAATTGGGTCAGGGAGGAAGCAGAGAGTTGAATCTGATCATTGATGGAGCCCCTGGAGGGGAGCACAGACTGACCAGACTGGAGGATGGAAGATGATCCGGGTGAACCCAGGGCTCAGCCTGGGAGACCGGCTCCTCCGCAGGTGTCAGGGCAGCTCTTAGCAAAGGTCTCGTCAGTGGCCTGATAGAACCATCCAAACGTCACAATCCCCGGCCTCAAATCTAGACCCAAATCCCCCCCAACTTGAGAGGATCTCCCTGTTCTTGCTGGGGGCGCTGAAACTGTTTCTGAAGTGCAGGAGCCTCTTTGAGCGCCAGGAATGCTCAGAATCACATGCAGATGATAGGATAAATCAGATTCACTCTATACATCCTTCCCTGTTATGTTCAGGGAAGAGTCTGTGTGCTTCCAAGTTTACAATGTTGAAGACAGTGAGGCATGTTTAAGGCTCCCACAACATAGCTTTTCCCGGTTTATCCCGAAGAATTGATGATACTGGTTTAAAACCTGCTGCTCCTTCTGGACTCGTGCATCAAAGCTGAGAGGTAAGAGAAACGGACTGAGTGTGTGAACAGGATTGCAGCGTTTGTTAGACCCCGAGTCCCGCCAAGTTTCTAGACTCAGTTACCAACTGAGTTTTGAGTCACTGCTGGATAAACGGGAAAGGTCGGGGAGTAAAGCGTTGAGGTCTGTGAGCTGAGACAGGTGTCCTGTGTGGGACCTGCCCACGCAGGCAGGAATCTGGGGATGGTGGGTGGGTAGCTGGGGGGCCACTGAGTTTTCTAAAAAAACTGGAATTTTTTTAAAGCACATGGGCCTCACGGTTGAAGCTTCCTAGAAAGAAAATCAAAATACATTCAATTTGTAAGTACAGTTTAAAATGCCCAAGGGGATTTAATGGACAGGATTGGTTACAAGAGTTTCTGTCATTTGAGTTACTCAGTCTCCAGGTTCCACATGAAAGCGATCGTTAGAACTCCCCAGATAAACACAAAATAAATTAAAAAGAGTTACAAGTGGGATTTAGTTAGGGAAAATAATTGTCTTTAAGTAATGTAACCTCAATAAATGATAAGGTCACATTTTCAGCAGTTGTGAAGGTGCTTTCCGTGCACAGCAGCCTCCAGGACATCCGAGCCCCCGACGGGGCGTCCGTCAGCGCCAGGCAGGTGCAGGGCTCAGACCCTCTGAGGACGGAGGTCCGGAAGCCCCAGGACCAGAGCGGGACAGTGAACATGCCTGGGGCAGCCACCTGGATCCTGAGGCCGCCTCCTCCCCAGGCTGCACCCCATCCCCTCCTCACCGCAGGAGCCAACAGCAGGCCAGCCAGTAAGGGAGGCGACCCTGCAGGCCGGGAGCACCGTTCCTGCACCCAGCACCCGCCCACTTCCGGGCGGAGGGTGGGGAGTGGGTGAGAGGTCTGTGCAGACCTGAAGAGCGGGTCACCCGGGCTCCTGGGCCGCCCGCGCGGTCCCCGCCCTGCCGCTCCGAGGAAGAATCAAGGATCAGCTTGGTGGCAACACTGCCGTTGATGAACGCACTGCTGAGAGGTCTCCCGGAGGACACGGGTCCTGTCTGCACCCCGGGAGCACGTGGCCAGACCTTGTGGAGGTAAAGAATTACAGGAGCCTCCCTGGGAAAGAAATGGGGGTGCCCGGTGGGCCAGACCTCTGTCGTGAGCAGGCCAGGCCCCTGAGAGGGTAGAAACCGGATTTGGGCACAGCGAGGGCTAGGGGACAGGGACACGAAGGGGGGACATAAGGTCGCTGTGGCCCCAAAGCAGTGAAAGCGGGAACAAAGCCCGCGAGCGGCCCGAACCTGGGCCAAGAGCTGACCTGCTCCCAGTCAGGCCCGCATGCTCCGTGGGGCTGGGCTGGCCAGCCCCCTCCCCAGAGGGGGCCACTGGCTGGTCCAGGGCTGTGGGGCTCTCCCCAGCACGGGGCACAGCGGGAGCCAGGGGCCACGCCAGCCTCCACGGGGATGAGGCTCCCTGGACGCTGGGCGCACTGGGGGCCCCTCCATCTGTGGCCAGGGCTCCATCGCAGGCTTCCTCCCTCGCAGCCTGCCTCCTCCCCAGGGCTCCCCACTGTGACCAGGTGACTGGGGATCCTGGAGAAACGGGGTCCCAGCAGGGATGGGCTCAGACAACCCGCTCAGAGAGGGACCTGGGGCTGCTGTTGGGGTTTCTGCCCCACTGTCCCAGCCCCTGCAGGGTCATGCCATGTGGCAACCACCCCCCGCCCCCTCCCCAGGCCCCCCTGGCAGGGAGAGTCCTGGAGTAGGGCAGGCAGGGACCGAGCTTCACCCTGCCCACCTGGGGCCAGGGCTTGTGTCCACCCCGGGGTTGTGTTTTTAATGTTCTGCTCTGCTGTCCTGAGTCATTGAAAATTCTTTCTCCAGAAACAGAGGAAGGTCAAGGTTACAGCTTGGCCGGGCCTGGGATGGAGGCCCTGCTACCAGGTGGTCAGGGAGCTAGGTCCCATCATAAGACCCTAGAGCGGCCTTGCTTAGCAGCCTTTCTCACGTTTGTTTGCACACAAACCCTCTTCTCCCCACGGGACTCGAGTCCTGCAGCCCCTGCTGTGGAACATGGTGTGGTGGCCGTGACCAGGGACAGCCCAGGGCTGACGTCCAGGCCCTGCACTTACTGCTTCGCTGGGGGAGGTCCCTGAGGTCTCAGGGCTTCTGCTGTCCCTCTGTGGTCTGATGCTTGTCTCCCAAGACCACAGCACAAGTGGGCGATGTGTGCCTGGCACCAGCTCTCAGGCTTTGAGGTGAGTGTTCTGCAAACATCATTGCCGCCGGACGGGCTGGGAGGATGAGCAGGGGCCTGACCCTAAAGGGTAGGTGGCTTCCTTGGCATCTCTCTCGGCGGCCGGGGCAGACTTAGAAGAGAGCTCACATAACCCGCCTCAGGCTCCCCCAGGGCCCCAGGGTGCACTCCCCTCACCACTGTCAGAGGTCCTGCCGCCCTCCCTGGGGAGGATGTCTAAGTGGGAACTGGGCCCTTCCTGTAGGAACTATCCAATCAGAAGCCATCGCTCATCCACGAAGAACATTCTGGAAGCATGGCTTGACGAGGTTGGGTTATTCCTCCTGGAACGTGTGTGTGGCTTTCTTGTGGCCGTGGACTGGCTGAAACTGACCAGCATGATGTCAGCCCCATCCACCCATGGAAGAGGCTCCGAGCCTCAGCAGTCAGCACGGGACGTCCTCCTGGCCAGAGCTGGGGACACGATCCCAGACATTTCAATCGAGATAACCCAAGCCCCTTTGTTCAATAGCTGGGGAGACACTGCCTTTCTTCTGCTGGACACAAATGAGGGAGCACTGCTGCTCACAGCTATCTGGGGGACTCGAGGGGATTCTGGCAGAAGCTAAAACCCTGGAAGGAGAGCAAAAGGAGGGACAAAGCCTGGGTCCTTGAGAGCTGCAGGAGAGAGCCTTGCCTGAAGGCCACCCTGCCCTGCACTTTTCATCTGCAAGGGGTCATAAATTGTCTCTATCATTAAAGCCCTTTGGAGTTGAGTTTCTATTACTTGTGGCTCCAAAATCCCTGATGCTAGTATCTCCCCACTTCACAGGTGAGAAAATTGAGGCTCAGAGACATCACATGATGTGTCCCACATGGCAGAGCCAGTGCCTTTAACCTCGACCCCACCCTGACTCCCACCATCACACGGCAAAAGCTCTGAGTATACTGTGGGCGAACGAACCCGCCCCCTCCCAGGAGCAGTCCCTACCGTGGAGTTCCTCTCACCAGAGTCTGGGATCTTGAAAAGTGAGAACCCACAGTCCCTGATGATGGAATGACCCTGCCCTGCCCACGCCAGACCGGAACCACGTCCTCTAGGTGACACAGACGCTTCCCACTCTGGCCCCCAGATCCCCAGCTTTGCTCGAGCCCTGAGAGCCTGCGGCCAGCAGTCCCCGCTGTGCCCCACACCCCAGCCCTCGTCCAGAGAAGCTCGCTCGCTCAGCGCAGGCTCCGTGGCACAGAGACGCCATTTCCTGCTGTGGCCGCCCTAGTCCCCCCAGGAATGGAGAGGGAGGGGAAGGAAGGCGTCCCCATCCCCTGGGAAGTCTGGGCAGGGAAGCAGATTCCACACGGGTTCGGACCCCACCAGCTGGCGCCTCTGATACCCCTGCTTTGGAGGCACGAGTTCTGAGCACCCTGCAGGGCCAGTGACGAAGTAAATATTCACATTTTAAGATAAGACAAAAAAAAATTTAAACCTAAACATTCTTCTCTGCTGTTTGGGCTGTTCCCTCCCCTCCAGTGTGCACTGTGCATCTGCATTGGGTGTGAACCAGACCTCCCCAAAGCAGAAACACCTGCTCAACCATACGATTGCTTTTTCTTCTTCTGACACCAGCCATGTAGCACCTTAGAAGGCAGCATTCCTTTCTCCACCCTGTAAGGGGTCGCGATGACCCACCACTCGCCTGGTATGTGCAGAATCTTTGGTGAACTTTATGCATGAGGCCAATGTACCATTTCCCTTAAAGACAGTGATTACAGCAGATGGGTCAGACGGCCTGGGGGGGGGGGTACTGGGCTGCACTTAATGGAAGCTCTTAGCTTAAGTACTTACTTATGATCTTATTAATGTTACTAGCCATATTCTGTGTCTCTTACAAGAGTATTGTTCCTTGCATTACCAAATGTGTGCCTGAGATTCAGATAAAATTAGTGACGATGAGGCAACTGGAAATGACTGAGCATTGTCACCGTTCTTCCGCTGTGAGCTACCACTAGGTCTTGTATATATTTACACAACGTTGTAAAATGACTGTAATGCAATAAAAAAAAGTTTAAAAAAAGGAAAAGATTGATCAAAAATGTAGTTTTATATGAAAGAATGCTATTTGCAGCAACATGGCTGGACCTGGAGGTGATCATACTCAGTGAAGGAAGTCAGACAGAGAAAGACAAACACCATATGACATCACTTACATGTGGAATCTAGAATATGACCCCAATGAACTTATTTATGGCACAGAAACAGATTCACAGACATAGAAAACAAACTTATGGTTATCAAAGGGGAAGGTTGGTCGGGAGGACAAACTAGGAATCTGGGATCAGCAGATGCAAACTATTATATATAGAATAAACAACCAGGTCCTACTGTCCAGCACAGGGAACTGTATCCAATAGCTTGTAATAAATCATAGTGGAAAAGAATATGGAAAAGAATGTACACACATATACATGTATAACTGAATCACTTCTCTGTACATCAGAAACTAACACAACATCGTCAATCAACTTTAGGTCAAAAAATATGTGTATGGTTCCATAAGATCAATGGTTGTAACAGTGTGACTCTAGATACGGGCAGAGGCAACAAGAGGGAACTGCTTCCTGGACCACCACAGACCAGTAAGACAGGCGATCCAGAGGCTGCTGGCTACTGGGCAGAGGCTCTAGTCTGGTAACAGCACACGGAGTGTTCTATCAGTGAGATCCTCGCCTGAGCTGGGAGTGGGCATTCCTAGCGCCGTGGGACAAATTGGTCACGAGATGCCTCCCAAACTTCAGTTGAAATTAAGACCGAAAGGTGTGAAATAAGGAATGTTGCCCATCTTCCCAATCTGCAAGAATCAAGCCTTTAGCCGTAGCAGTCCCCGGCCCACCAGGAACTCGGAGGGAAGATCCAGGACAGACACTCTCCCCTCGGGGAAAACTGACAAAACCGGCCCTCAGACAGCTAGGTATTTTCGGGAGAAGTTTTTTATGAAGCTGAATTCTTGCATCTCCCCCTTACTTGGAAAAGCACTGAAACCGTAGACTTGTTCCTGGTGAGCAGCAGCACGTGCTGGACTGCACGGGCCCCTTGGCCAAATCACACATACGCCGGCCTCCCCGTTACCTCTTCAGGGCAGTTCTCAGACCTTCTGCAAGACTGGGTTGGCTGGAATAAAATGTTTTTCTTTCTTTCTTAGATTGACCATTGATTAATATTTTCTTTGAGACAGCATGGTTGTCTGAGCCCTGTCCCAGCAGACACGTGCCCAGGACCCCGAAGCCCTGTGGAGTGTTCCAGCCTCGCTTAGTCTGCAGGCAAGAGGCTCAAAGCGGGTGGAAGAGAGCAAACCAGACAAGAAGGACTCTGGCGGCTGCGGGAGCAGCGGGACTTCCGCCCTGGTCTGCAGCGCCATCTCGTGGTGGTGCCGGGGCAGAGCGGCCTGGGCCGGGGGCTGCGAGGCTGGCACCTGTGAGTCTCCACTCATTCCCCCCTTCGGTTTCCATCACACCCTCCACCACAGAGCAGATCACTGGACTTGACAACCCGCAGGCCTGGTTTCAATTCCAGCTCCTCCACTGACTAGCTGTTTGACTTTGGGAAAGTCGCATAGCGTCTCCACGCCCTCCATTTCAGAGTGAGAAAAGTCACATACAGGAGGCCTGGGATGAGGACTGAGCTAGGTGACACTTGCAGGGCACGCACAGTCCCGCCCCTCGCAGGCGCGAGAAGCCCACTCTGTCCGTGAACAGACCTTCTGGGGCGTCTCCAAGGCCCCAGCGTCTGGCCTCACAGGTCTGGCCTTGCACAAACCTGGTGGTAACCTCTGCATCAGAGAGCAGTGAACAACCTCTACAGATGTCCAGGGCCACCCTGGGTCCCTCCCTTCCTCCTTCTGTTCCAACATGCTTTGAAATTAATTCCTGAGCCGTGGCAGCAGGAGGAGTCTGGGACTGGAAGGTTTAAGCTACAAGCAGTAGGCAGACTTAGGCTGCTCCTGCACAGAAGTCTTGACAGAGCAGCGCTTCAGGAACTCCCGTAGGAGTAACGTGAGCACATGTGCACACATGTGCATTATTTCGTCTCCCCCTCCCTTGGCCTCCCTGATTTTCCTGTGAGCAGTATTCACAGGGGCTTTCCTTTAGATAGATTTTGAGTTCCTAAAGGCAAGAACTCTACCTCCTTCCTTTTGTCTTCCTAATGTCAGCATAAGAACTGGAACAAACTAACATTCCTTAGATGGATGGATGAATGGATGAGTGGATAAATGGAGAGATACATGGGTGGATGGATGGAAGGACAGATGTGTGGATGAATGGGTGGATGGATGGATGGATGGATGACTGAGTGGATGGGAGGATGGGCAGATGGAATGACAGATGGTTTAGTGGATGGGTTGATGGGTACAGAGGATAATGGGTGGATGGTTAGATGAGTGGATGGAGGGACCAGGTCAGGGCACCTCACAGCACACATGCACTTGTCCCTCTCAGCACTTACCACGACTCCCACCATCTATTGATTTCAGCATCTGTCTCTCTCCCACAAGACCACATGCTCTAGGAGGGCAGAACTAAGTCTGTCTCTCACAATTAACCACTGCACTGAGCCCAGGGCCTGGTGCATGGTGTGCACTCAGGAAATATTGTCAAAAAAAATAGACTGGGGCAGCAGAGGGGAAAAGAGGAGACCAGGTTTGTATTATTACAGGAAACACGAATGAATGGACACGGTATTTACTGAGGTTACATGAAAACTGTAGATGGAGTTTTAAATGCACATCAGCTACTTTATCTGAAATCCAAAAAGCCACACGGTCATGCGACTCAAACCAGTCGACTGAATGCTTACTGTCTCCTTTTCTAGAAAACTAAGTGAGAGGCGCCGAGCTGGTGGCAGACGTGGATGCAGCTCAAGAGGAGCCACAGACGCTCCCTGGCCCCCAGGACGCACAGCGCAGCAGCCCCTCAGGGATGCCGGGCGAGCACATGACGTGGGTGGAACCAGACAGAGCAGACAGCACGGGTGGGTGTCAACGGCACAAGCAGTTTATTCTACTCGTCCAGAGCTGCTCGTCCACAGCATTGCCTGTTGTGACTCTACAGCAACTCTTACTCGTAAATCAAAATACACCTCCCAGGTGCTCCGTACTAGTGGCTGTTGAGTACGTTCAACAAAATTAATCTCATGAATTAAAAACCATGACCATGTTATGACTCTAAGTTCATCAAGGAAAAACACTATATTTCAGGTGCTGGCTAGCAAATACAATTCAGTCTGCTTTGGACAAAGTAAAACGCGTTACCTGTCAGCATGGCGTAATGAAGAAAACTCTACATGAGGCTACTTAGATTCTGCACCCATTTCCTCATTAACTCACTTATTAACTCATGAGTTCACGTAAATAACTCACCCATCCTTCTCTGGTTACTCACTGTGTCACGGGTACACAGTGCCTCAGCCCTGGTAAAATTATTTGTTTTAATATCTGTGAAAATGCTTGGAACAATATAAACTAGTGATTATATATAGTGTTAATTCTACTTACTATAAAGATGTTCATATTACTAGGGTGCTTTGAGTCACTGCTGTGTAAATAAAAGCTACATCCTGGTGATGCAAGAGATACGTTCAAGAGCATGGGCGTCTGCTCAGAAGAATGTCAACAATGTGTGTGTGGCTGATCGGCCTTTAAAAGAACTTCAGGTGCACTGCCAAATATTTTTGAAGGTGTGAAATATTATGCATCTGACAGAGCGTCAAACGGATGAATGGATGGATGGTTGGAAGGATGGGCAGGTGGTCAGTGATAGATGTAAACAGTGAGCCAAGCCAGGAGGGCACCTGGACCACTTAGGACAGTGAGAGTCTGGGAGCCCTGGGGGGTGATTTAGGTGATGGCAGAGCTGCATCTAAGCCTGGCTGGAAGATCCCTGTGCCTGCGGCTCCAGGCACCCCGCTCCCTGCCCGCACCTCCACCCTCCTCTCCCCCGCCCAGCGGTACTTCTTGTCTGGGACCCACACAGACGATGAGCTTCCTGCGGGCAGGCAGAGGCTGGGTTTTCACCGTCTCTGGGGCTCATCCAACCTCAGACTTGGGGTGGAGCCAGCTCGCATCAGTGCTTGCGTGAAGACTGGAGCTTGGTTCACAGCCACCTGTGTGGGGAGGGGGTCGCCTGGGTCAGTGTGCCTGCAGGAGAGGAGAGGTTCACGCGGGAAGCCCCGGAAGCATGGGCAGTGGAGGAGTACCACCACCCCCAGAGTGTGACCTCTGAGCTTGCTGGATGGTGAGAGACCGGGCCCAAGTCACACAGCAGCGACTCCCAGGAGGCACAGAGCAACGGGGACCGCGGGGCTGGGCTCTGGGCCTTGGTGGGTGCGGCGCCCACAGGTCAGCAGGGTGGCCACGCCTCGGGGCCTGGTGTCCTTGCACCCACCCGGACAGAGGCTCGTCCCACGCGGGGCCGACCTTGGGGATGTTTGTTTCACGTTTTCCAAAAAGCAAACTTCTGCAGGAACTTGAGAACTAGCTCTAAATGCTCTTCATGTCGGAAAACAGAAACCGCAGGAGAAAAAGAAAAGACAAGGGGCCAGTTTTCCCTCTGATGTTTTAATTCCCAGGAGGGGGCCTTCCGGCCTGGTCACGGCGCCCACACACCAGGTCTCCTCAGAAGGTTCGCGGGACGAGTGTTGGCCTCCCTGCTGGGACTCACATTTTAAATATTAAGTAAAACCCACTGGAAGTTCCCTGTGATTCTATGCAGGTAAGTGACTGGCCTCACGTGCTGGCCCTGGCCCAACCCTTCCCATCCCGGCTGTGAGGGCACCGAGGTCCTGGAACCAGGCACACGGGCGCCCTCGTGTCCTTGGGGCCAAGGGGCGGAGACAAGGTGAAGGCACCGTGTCTCCAGCATCTGCAGGACCAGCTCCTCGGGCAGCTGGCTTTTTCTCCGGTGACGACGAAATCACCCAGAAAGGGCGCTGCCGCGTGGAGAAGTGTGCTGTGACCCTGCCCTGCTGTGTGACTGGGATGGTTCACTGGAGCTCTCTGGGCCCAACTTCCTCATTTCAAGGATGAGGCCAGGGTTGACCACACTTTGTTGAGTTGTATCAAAGGTCTGTTATCTCGAGAGAATGAAGACGTGAACATGGGAGGGTGGTCTGGCTGGGGAAGCTGCCGGCCCAGGGAGGAGACGGGGACCTGGGCCAGCCGCTGCAGGGCCGTGTCCACGTGGCAGTGCCCTGACGGGGACAGGACTGAACAGGGTCAGTGAGTGGAAGGGTTTTCATGACCAAACCTTGTGGGCCCCCAACTGGACTAGAAGGCACCCCCCTGAGGCAGCTGGTAACTTTACTACTAAAGTTGAATTGAAGTTACCACTGCTCACCCCCTATTTGGAGCTCCAAGTGTGGCAGGGGACCCCAGCGGTAAGCAGCACCTGCCTCCCGGGAAGGCTCTTTCCTTCCGACCCCAACAGCCACTCCCTCCGCTGCTGGATGCCTGGTGCCCCACAGAGAGATCTGTGCACCCCTTAGCTAATTATCAAAATACAAATTCTCCCGTAAACGGAAAGGCCAAGGGGCAGCGCTCCCAATACCTGCCGGTCGCGCTCGCGCCAGCACGAGGGAGGCACTGTAGCTCGGCAGCTAAGAGAACGGACCCCAGATCCAAATCCCAAATCTGCCACTTCCCAGTCACATGCCCAGGGGTACATCTTCACCTCCTTGCCCAGATCCCCGTCTGAGAAATAGGGACAATAAAAACACGACGCCATGGGATTGTCGGGGCCCTGAACAAGGAAACGTTGGTGCGGTGCTTAGAACCCGTCACGTGAGGCTAATGTTAGTAGGATCACGGTTCCTCCCCTGAGAACGGCTTTGAGCAGGAGGTGAGGGAGACTCCAATGAGACAAAGGGGTCAGGAAGGACATGGGGAGAGATCAGCTCAAGTCTGGGGGACAAGCCACTGGAATCTGGGGGCATTCCAGCTCTTCCAAGAGAGCGGGGCTCCAGCTCTACAGGGCAGAGCAGAGCACGCAGCCTCCGGGGCCCCGGGCTCTGCACAGAGAGGGCTGCAGGCACCGTGCGGGGGGGTGGGGCGGGGGAGGCAGCCGTGGGAATGCGCCCCAGGGCCTGCCCCCTCCCCATGTGGCCCTGCATGAGTCATTTCTGCGGGGTGCTGGCCCTTTTCCATCTGGAACTGCTGTGAAGCGGGCTCCCCCCGAGGATGGGCTTGTGCAGGGGGGCGAGAACAAAAGAAAACACACACCTAAACCCAGTCACCCACGGAGGAAACAGTCAACAATGCGATCCTTGTTCAGGTGTGCCTCCTGAGATGATGCAGAGAAAGAACCCACAGATGAGGGCACAGATGGGGGCGCAGGTGAGGACCAGAGCCAGTCTCAGGCTGCCGCCCACCCCCCAGCCGGCATCACCTCTGACAGCGTTAAGGAAGCATCACTAAAAGCTACCAACCGTGGTCTGTGATCTTTTCTTCTACTTTTTAAAAAAATCTCAAAACCTTCTCAGAAACAAGTCTGGCACCCCCCACAGTGTGGTTAGGTCTGTTCCGACAACACTGCAGCCCAAACGGACGTCATCCGATCTCAGGGAGCTACATTCAGACCCAGAGGAATGAGGCCCACGTGCCCCTCGACAGCTCAGAGGGTGTCCACACTCTCAAAGGCTCAAAGCACTGCTTGGAGCTCGTGACGTCTGTCCCCGTCACGTCACACGGGACATGCGGCTGGCCCCCGGCTCGCAGAGCTCGGAGGAGAATTTTACCTACTAGGTCACCGGTTTACTGTAAAGGGGTGTAACTCAGGGACCGGCAGATGGAAGAGACGCAGAGGGCAGGTGTGGGGTGGGGCCCCGGGCTTCCGTGACCTCTCCAGAGTCACTCTCCCCAAATCTCCACGGGTCCACCAATGTGGACGCTCCCTGAACCCCATTTTGGGGTTTTTTTTATGGAGTTCTCATTACAGAAACACAATTGATGAAATCATTGGCAATTGAACTCAGTCTCCAGCCTGTCCCCTCCCTGGCGGCTGGGGAGGGACTGAATGCTCCAGGCCTCCAATCACATGGGTTGGTTCTCCCGGCCACCAGCCCCTATCCTAAGGTTTGGCCAAAGGTCACCTCATTAACATAACAGAACCACCCTTAATGCCATCATCATTTAGGAAATTCCAAGGGTTTTAGAAGCCCCTGCCAGGAACAGTGGACGAAGACCAAATACGAATTTCTTACTATAAACTACAATATCACGGGCATGAAACACCAACCCCCGCAACCCACCCTTTGCCCAAAACACCAGGACACGCTGCGCCGTGACCGTCGGGGGGTGAGGGCGGGACTCAGCGTCAGACGCATCGCACCCACCTCGGGCGGGGGCGCCTTATTCACGGAACACCTGGTAGCTGAAGTTGTCGGCCTGGGTTCTGAAGCTGTACTTTCCCGTCACTCTCTGGTATCGCGTGATGAGAAGGGCAGCTGCCCCCGCCACCGCGGCGAGGACGGCCACTGCGATGAGGACCAGGTAACCGGAGCCCAGGCCCGGCTCTGCACCCGGAGGTGGTCCTGCAGGGACAAGATAGGCACAGGTGGGAGGTCTGGTCCCCAGGGGGGCCCAGCATCGCCCCTGGAGCGTGGTGGGGCTCAGGACGGAGCCCGCCGTGGGGCAAGTGCTCACATGTCGGCCACTCTGTAAAGGTATCACAATGTGGCTGTGTACCTGCGGGTTCCCAAAAGTGCAGGGGCAGGCGTCCGAAGCCCAAGGGAGCACAGGAGCCAGGACGGCTCAGCCCACTCGTGTTCTTGATGATCCAAGAGGATCTCACTGCGCGGGAGCAACAGGGTTTCAGGCGGAGGCAAGGATCTCAGTGGACCCCGCACAGAGACACCGCACGCGGGGCCTGCCCTCCCCAGACACAGGGCCTGCCCTCCCCAGACCCGGGGCCGAGAAAAACACAGGAGCGCCTGGACCCACATTTCAACTATTTTCGCTGAAAATAGTGACTCACATAAATACTTGGACATGCAGGTTCACAGCAGTATCCCCACAACCACAAGGGGGGGCAGCCCGAACATCCATCAAAGGATGAGGGAGTAAACCCAGTGCGGTGCACGGCACTTGGCCATAAAAGAAAGGGGTGAGATGCCGACACACGCCACTACGTGGATCAGCCGTGAGAACGTTCACCGTGGGGCAGTCACCGAGGACCACACGTCCATCATGTGACTCTGTTTCTAGGGACAACCAAGACAGAAAGCCAATCTCGAAGATTTCAGGGACAGGGGAGGGTCTGGGGAGTCTCTCCCAGTGGGCAAGGAGCTGCCTTTGGGGAGATGAAAAAGTTCTGAAACCAGAGAGCGGTGGTGTTTGCACAACACTGTGAATGTGCTAAGTGCCACTCAACTGTTGATTTTAAAACAGGGAACTTTCTATTAGGTGACTTTTATCTCAATTTTATCACAGGAGCTTATTAAAAAGTCTGGGTAGGAAAGAGCCTTCCTGGGCAACAAGGGGTAACTGAGATTCCATTTCCCATTCCCAGGGCTGTTGCCGGGAGTGGCTGCAGCTCTGGGTCTCCCGGTCATGGCTTAGGTGTGTGCAGTCACCCGAGTGCCCAATAATGGCCTAGAAGAGGCCCCCTCCTGACCGCCTGCTCGGTGACCCTGCTAGAACCCGGGCAACCCCCCATCCAGATAGAGGGACACACTGGGACAGGGACACTGGTGACGGTTGCTGGAGCAGCTGCAACCTCCAAGGAGCCTGAGGCCCCCAGACTCTGGGGCATCAGCTCCCTGACAACTTTTCCCTGGATGGGCCTTAAATCTAGCCTCCAGTGGGCCCTACCCTGTGGAAAGTCGGGCCCTCCACAAATGTTGCTGTCACTTGTACTAGTATGAGTCTTTAGGAAAATCTTAGGATTTCCATGCTCCCAAGTGGTTGCTTGTTGGTGTCCATGCTGGTGAAGTGCATGTTTTCATTAATTGTCTAAACCAACTCACCAACTCACCTTCGGAGCGAATGAGGGGCCCCCAGGACATCTGGTGCGTCACAGATGTCTCCCCACTTCTCGGTGACCGAAAGTCATCGCAATTCTGTTGTTTTAAAAGGAAAGAAAGTTCAAATTAGTTGAACAATGTTTATGAGAAATGAACCTGCTCTCAGGAGCGATACTCTGATTCGTACTTTTTTCCTGCTGGAAAGATCAAGTCACGATGGATGAGTTCAGTCAAGGGAGAAGGAGGCAGGGGGAAGCCGGACCACCTGGACCGCGGGGCTGTGCCGGGCGCGTTGGCCCAGTGGGATGGGGGCAGGGCTGGGCGGCGGGAGGGTTGGAGGAAGAGAGACGCAGCCCCCAGAGCTGTCTTAGGTACTAGCTCTGGCCCCGTGGGCGCGGGGGAGCCTCCTTTGTGTTCTCCACGCCTGCTGCCAACAGCTGCCCCTCTGAAGGCCTTTGCCTTACAAAAAGGTTCAGTGACATGACAGGATCTGCTTACTATATCCCTGCTATGGGGTGCACTGTGTCCCCTGAAAGATGCTGCAGTCTTAGCCCCAGCCAGTGGAAGTGACCTTAACTGGAAACAGGGACTTTGCCAATGATCAAGTTAAGATGGGGTCATTACAGTGGCGGTCCTTGTACAAAGAGAAAATTTGAACACAGACTCAGACACGCGCAGACAGACGACGTGTGAAGACTGCCGTCCACCAGCCAGGAAGAGGGCCCAGGAGAGGACTGTCCCTCACAGCCTCAGAAGGGACAACCCAGCCGACGCCTTGACCTCAGACTTCCGGCCTCCAGAGCTGCGCGAGGATAAACCTCTGTGATCAAAGCCGCCCAGCCTGGAGTACTTCGCTACGGCCGCCCCAGGACACCAAGCCAACACCACCCTAAAGGGACACGGAGAGAAATCTGTGAAGCTCATACTGTAGAGAGTCTGAGACCGGCAGCTCCCGGCCGAGGCTGCTGCGGCCTGAGCACTCTCAGGGTCCCAAAGGGGCCGCGGGACCAGGTGCAGGCTTGCAGCCCCCTCGGCTGGCAGGTATCAGGGGTCCGTGTTCCTTCCCTCCTGTTGTTTCGGACGATCTACTGTTTGCGAAAAGGAGATGACAAATCAGGGGTCACTGGGTATCTTCTCCTGTATCCAGTTGGTCACCCAGGAAAGCTGTCCCCCAAAGGAGAGAGAAACACACAGCAGCTGAACCCGAGGCCAGCAGAGCCCCCTCCGCCGTCCTCGGCCCCAGCTGGGACAGTCACCCCACACACTTGTCTGTGGAAGAATATCTCTTCAACCAAGAATGCAAAGCACATTTCAAATTCAAAGGTCTGCAGAAATGAGAATGTGAAATCATTCAGAATCCCAGCATACACGCTGAATGGGAAAGAGAGGGGAAAAAAAAACCCTGATTAAATATCGCAGTGGCTAGGATTCAGTAGTGTTCCATCGACGTTGCTAAAAGTAGCACTAAATTAAAGTCACATTTTCACTCCTAAATATGTGTTAAATCACCTCGAGGAGAAGCATTGTAGCACCATGACAAGGAAGGTCTGGTGTGCAGGCCAGTGGAGCGGTACAGTCTCAGAGGGACTCGGCGACATCAGAACCCCACCCAGGGCTGCCCACCAGTGAACCCTCACTTCACGCCTTTTAAGGGCCAAGTCTGCAGGGCCAGCACCTCCTCCCCAAAGGCGGGGGCCCCGGAGCCGCCCAAGCCCTGGGCTCCCCTTAACAAGGAGCGTGTGCATCCAGAGGTCAGAACAGCAAAGCACCTACTATTTGGCACGTGGTTCCAGGGGATTCCAGGCAGATGCGGAGTTTGCAGTGCAGGTAGACCATGGAGTTGTTGGTGAAAGAAAAGATTTTCAGCTTAACCTGAGCCTTGTAGGAGTTTCCGTTCTCGATCACAATGGTGTGTGTGTTGGGGATGGGGCAGCTGGGAAGAGAGGAATGTGACTCATTAGTTCTAAACCAGCAGTCCTGTCCTCGTTCCCAGGTGAGTTTCCTTCCAATGCACCTGAGGCACATGGAGCACCCCCACGAGGCTCCGAGAAGGCAAGGATGGCTAGCTCTCCAGTCCCCAAGTTCCCAAGTGGAGGGTCTCCTGCAGGCGCTACCTAAAACCCAGGTCTGCATCCGTGTTGCCTGGAAATTCAGAGTCCAAAGCAGGCTACATCGGGGGACAGGTGCCCTGTGCCCCCAGAGCTCCTACCTGTTGTTAATGAAGCCAAACATGACGGGGTCCCTGGCGTTGCTGGACGGCGTCGCCCAGCACTCAGTCAGGACCACCTTGAGGTTGCTTTTCTGTTTATAGAGCCCTACTTCGATCTTGATGTCATCGCTGGCAGACACGCTGTAATTTTGAGGAATAGGAGAGTCTCCAATAAATAACTGCATCTCAGTGACAAAGCTTCCAGAGCCGTGGAGGTCCTCGATGATGGTGTAAACCCTGCAGGAGGGAGCATTTGCAGGGGGTCAGCTTCTGTGACCCACCCTGTTCCCATTCCTCCCCCAAATGCATCTCCAAAGGAGTATGGAACTAGGGAAGACCCCCCAAATGAGAACAAGCCTAGAATGGTTATTTCTTCTGAGCTGGCTAGAGCTTGGGTCAGCCCATCACTGGCATTTTGTGGCAGGCAGAGGAGGGGTGAGCTTCTCAGGGAAATGGGGGGCTCAGGTGTGCCTGATGGGGGTGCCATCATGGGCAGCTCACTAGGAGGGGCAACCTAGGTGACTGGCTCGGGGGACAGGTCTGGTTTCTCCGGTTGGTCCTAAGCTAGAAATGGGGACAAAAATCAGGGAAGCTGGCATTATCAGGTCCTGGCCACCATCCTTTTATACCTTCGGTCTCTGAGAAGGATCCTCAAGGGACTGAAACCCTAAAGACCTCCCTACTCCCGCCAGGTGATGGCACTGGGAGGAGCGTGAGCCTCAGAGCTGCAGGGGACCTCTGCACTCACCCCCACTCAGGGGTGTAGCCCGATGACATGAGGAGGTCATTCTGGAAGGCACAGTGGATGGGGCTCAGGATCTTCGGGTGGTGGATGACGCCCTCTGGGGACACGTCGTTCCTCAGCACGGTCCTCACCACCGTATTCGTCATGTTCTGAACACACACAGGCAGTGCGTGAGGTCTTCGGCCCCAGCACAGCTCCGGGTGCAGGGGGATGTTTAATGCTCACTCCCCCGAATACAGCCCCTGCCCGCTTTCCCCAGTACGAGTCGCCAGAGAGAGCACAGGGTCAGGACACTTGGTTTGGCCTGTTTCGTGTGCCCATTGTCTTCAATGGAAGAGAACCAGTGACAAACTAGGTCAGACGAGATCCCAAAAATAAATCAAATTCCTCCCCAGATGATCCCTAAGTACATTTCTGAAAACCAGAGTGCAAAGCCCTCACCAAAGAAATCAAGAGTTGGGAATGTACATTGGTGCAGCCGTTACGGAGAACAGTGTGGAGGATCCTTAAAAAATTAAAAATAGATTAACCATATGATCCAGCAATCCCACTCCTGGGCATATACCCAGAGAAAACTCTAATCGAAAGGACACCTGCACCCCAATGTTCACAGCAGCATTATTTACAACAGCCAAGACACTGGGAACAACCTAAATGTCCATCAGCAGATGACTGGATAAAGAAGATGTGGTACATATACATAATAGAATATTACTCAGCCATAAAAAGAATGAAACAATGCCAATTGCAGCAACATGGATGGACCTAGAGATTATCATACTAAGTGAAGTCAGACAAATATCATACGATATCACGTACATGTGGAATCTAAAAAGATGATACAAATGAACTTATTTACAAAACAGAGGTGGATTCACAGACATAGCAAACAAACTATGGTTACCAAAGGGGAAAAGAGGAGAGGGATAAATTAGAAATTAGTATTAACAGATACACAGTACTATATATAAAACAGATAAACAATAAGTTTATACTGTATAGCACAGGAAGGTATATCCAATATCTTATATTGAAAAGTGGAAAAGAATCTGAAAAAGAATATACATATATCTGAATCATTTTGCTGTACACCTGAAACTAACACAACATTGTACTCAGCTATACTGCAACAAAAAAAAAAAAAGGAAAGAAAAAAGAAATCAAGAGTTAAAATAAATTGTTTGAAAAGTCTGTGACTTAGCAACCCACATTCTTCCTAATTCTGGGGAGAATAACATAGCACAAGAGTTCAGAGGGCAACCTGAAGAAAATGAATGTGATCTGGAAGAGGACTCTGGGGACGTGAAATGATACCACAGCTCATGTCTGCGGACTCTAGTCCCCCGGGAACAATGTGATGTCCATTAGCGTTAATGAGATTAAGTCCATAAATAAAACTATGGAGCAAATCGGTTTTGAGCTAGAGAAATGATCCCAAGGTCACCTGGTATTAAGGAGAGATTGCTCAGAATGCGAACGTTTAGCAGAAAGAAGATTTTTCAGATAGTTGTGTACCAGTACAAGTAGATGGGCTTCCCAACATCAAAGAGAGTTCTGAAATTTCTCCAGAGCCCAAAACAGAGACGAAGACCCTGAGGTCTTCGGTGACCGCCCGTTTGCTCCGGTGGAGAGCACTGCAGGAGAAGACACACATTTCTGTGAAAACTGCCGTCTTATACTGATGCTGAAGTCTTTTGTTTAACAAAATGCCTGAAGCTGTGACTATCCATCTGAAGCGCTTTACTTGCTAATGGCTTGGAGTCTGACTGTCATGGTGGCGGACTCCCCGAGATCAGCACCCCTCCCTGACGCCTCCGAAAGCACCCCTGCGAGCACAGAGCACAGGGCCGAGCGAGGGCCACCGGGGGTTCCCTGTGGTTACAACGGTGTCTCACAGCCGGTAGGGGACATTGCCTGCCCCCGTTACAGTCGCTGGCCTCTACAGTTCAGAACTAGACAAGGGAAATACGTGTGAAATAGGTTCATCAGAGCCATCACATAAAGAGGAAACGGGGGTGTGGCTGAACTTACACCAGTGAAGAAGTGTGGATTAGAGGCAGTGGAAACTCAAAGCCAAGTAAAGCAGGTGCTATTGGAATTCTTGGAGGACAAAAGAGCAGAGCATAAGCCATATGGCAAAGGGTTCAGTCCTGACAAGGTCACCAGCACAGGGTTGGCTGAAAATAGAAATGTTGAGACTAACAATACCAATGAGGCCTGCGAATCTGACAGACGAGGAACCCGGTGGCCAGACAAGCCTCGGTGGGTCTGAGAACAAAGTATCCGCAGGGAAAGCCTCGACAGGTAGGGAAGGCGTTGTCTGCTCTCTGACGATTGGATGTGAAAGTCCCTGAAGAGGACATTTTGAGGTCCCTTTCCCTTCTGCAGCTCCTGCACCTGCTCCATACTGGCTGTTTTATAAGAAATCATAGAATGGGTGTATTTCCCTTGTGTGCATCTTAAACAGACCTGGACAAACTGATGAAGTTGCTTACATTAAAGAATCTGTAGCTCTTGAACATCATACTTAACAGTGAGAAGCTGAAAGCATTTCCTCTGAGATCAGGAACAAGATAAGGAAGCTCACTCTCACCGCTTTTATTCAACATAGTTTTGGAAATCCTAGCCACAGCTATCAGGCAAGAAAAAGGAATCCAGATTGGAAAGGGAGAAGTAAAACCGTCGCTGTTCGCACAGGACGTGGTCCCACACACAGACGCCACCAAGACACTCACCCATGAATTCAGTGAAGTTGCAGGAACAAAACTAATATACAGAAATCTGCTGCATTTCTGTACACTAAGAACAAACTGTCAGAAAGAGAAATTAAGAAAGCAATCTCATTCACAATCACATTAAAAAAAAACACCTAGGAATCAATTTAAGAAAGTAAAAGACTTGTATTTGGAAAACCGCATAAAACACAAACAGGTGGACAGGCACAGTGTCTTCATGGATTTGAAGAACTAGTATTGCTTAAATGGCCGTACTACCCAAAGCAGTCTACAGATTCGATGCAATCCTTGTCAAAATACCAATGGCATTTTTCATGGAACTAGAACAAATAATTCTGAAATTTATATGGAAGCACAAAAGACCCTGAATAGCTCAGACAATCTTGAGAAAGGACGAAGCTGTGGTGTCACAGCCCCGTACTTCAAACTGCACTACGAAGCTACAGCATTCAAAACAGCATGGCACTGGCACAAAAACAGACAGACCAATGGAACAGGACAGAGAGCCCAGGAATTAACCTACACGCTTACAGTCAATTCATCTACAAGAAAGGAGGCAAGAATATACAACGGGGAAAAGTCAGCCTCTTCAATAAATGGTGCTGGGAAAACACCAAACTAAATGAAGCTAAAAAGCTGCTGCACAGTGAAGGAAACTCTCAACAAAACCAAAAGGCCATCTACTTAGTGGGAGACGATATTAGCAAGTGATACGTCCAATAAAGGGCCAATATCCAAAGTGTACAAAGAACTCATACAACTTAACATCAAAACAACAAACCACCTGAGCACAGGGTCCAGGTAGACAGTTTCCCAAAAACATACAGATGGCCACCAGGCACATGGAGTGATGTTCGACATCAGAACCACAGTGAGGTATCAGCTCACACCAGTCAGAACAGCCATCATCAAACGTCTGCAGATAAATGCTGGAGAGCGTGTGGGAAACAAGGAACCCTCCCACACTGCCGGTGGGAATGCAACTGGTGCAGCCACTATGGAAAACAGTATGGGTTCCTCAAAAAATTAAAAATAGAGCTACCATATGATCCAGCAATTTTATTCCTGGGTATCTATCTGAAGAAAACAAAAACATTAATTAGAAAAGATATATGCACCCCTGTGTTCATAGCATCATTATTTATAATAGCTAAGATGTGGAAGCAACCTAATGCCCATCAACAGATGAATAAATAAAGAAGATGCGTGATGTGTGTGTGTGTGTGTGTGTGTGTGTGTGTGTGTGTGTGTGTATTTAAAGGACTACTACTCAGCCATAAAAAAGAATGAAATTTTTCCATTTGAGACAACATAGACGGACCTGGAGGGTGTTATGCTCAGTGGAATGTCAGACAGAGAAAGACAAAGACTGTATTATTTCCCTTATATGTGGAATCTAAGAAACAGAACAAATGAGCAAACACAACAAAACAGAGTTACAGACATGGAGAACAAATAGGTGGTTGCCAGAGGGGAAGGAGGGAGGAGGAGAGAACTAGGTGAGGGAGATTAAGAGGGACAAACTTCCAGCTGCAAAATAAATGAGTCGCGGGGATGAAATGTACAGCCTGGGGAATACAGTCAATTACTGTGGGACATCTTTGCGTGGTGACACCTCATAACTAGACTTACCCTGGTGAGTGTTTTGAAATGCAGAGAAATATGGAACGACTGTGCTGTCTAACAGGAATTAACACAGTGTTGCGGGTCAATTATACTTCAAAAAGAAATTCATAGAAAAAGAGATCAGATTTGTGGTTACCAGAGGCAGGGTTGGGCAGAGGGGGAATTGGATGAAGGTGGGTCAAAAGACATAAACTTCCAGTTACAAGATAAATAAGTACCAGCGATGTAATGTGCAACATGAGAAAAGTAATTAACACTGCTACCCCTATATATGAAAAGCTGTTAAAAGAGTAAATCTTCAGGGCTCTCATCACAAGGAAAGCCCATCTCTTTCTATTTCTTTAATTTTGCGTCCCTGTGAGTCAACGGATGCTCATTACACTTGCGATAATCATTTCATGATGCAAGCCAGTCAGATTACTTTAACTTTCCATAGTGCTTTATGTCAGTTACAGCTCAAAAAAACTGGAAGAAAACATTTTTGAGAAGAATCTTTAGCTCTTGAACATTACTGGTCTCTCTAGGCTTTTATGCGAATAGAGAACTTAGAATGACTGAAAGGCATAATAGTATTTAGAGTTCATTTTCCTTGGTAGAGACTAGTGATGCATTAGCTTCTGGGAACAAACACATACAGGTTCTTAACTGAATTATCCAACATGGAAGCACTTAAACACCTGAATGGAGACCTGCCTCCTGCGTTTGCTTCTTAAAGTGCTTGCGCTCCTATCTCCATGTTTTTGGAGCAATTGCCTGCGTGATGTTTACCGTCCCTGCAGTTCTTCAGCTAAGAAATAGAATCCCATTCAGCACATCCGCGAAGCCACATCTGGGATGGGCTGTGCCAGAGGCACCGAGTCCAGGACGTGTGTCATCACAGCGTGCGCGCCCTGTGCCCTGAATCCCTTTGAGAACTGCCTCAGACCACCTGGGCAGTCCCCTTCTGTCTTCACAAGAATTTTACACATATTTTTGGACGTGATTCTGTCCTCCAGTGAATTTTGGGGGGCATGGACTAATTCGTATTTCTTATAGCCATACTTGGCACCATCTGTATACAGTACATCAAACTAAGAGGTGAGATCTTAAATTTAAATTTAAAAATTTTTAAATAAAAAAGTTAAAAATTAAAAACAATTTGAATAAAATTTAACAACAACAACAACAACGCCAGGAAGCAGAGCCAGCTAATGCACGTAATCTGCTGTGTCTGCATATAAGTCAGTCTGGGGGCATCTTAACTTTTTGACAAATTTCAAAACACAGGAGCCCCTGTGGTTTCCAGGGCCCAGATGACTCATGAGAGATGAATTTCCCTTTGCTCTGAACAGCCCTGAATCCTACTGAATTTAATTGCTAAACCAGGTGTTTGTCTAGCTCAGAAAAACAGCGAGCAGGAGAGCCCACGTCGGCGCCTCGCCCGCGGCCCACCCGCCCGGCTGCAGGTGGTGCTGACTCACCGGGGTACAGCCTGGCGCCCCCCGCGCCTGAGCGCCGCGGGCAGGAGCGGCCTTGCCTCCAGCACCTTTCACTTACAGTCTACCAGCCCCGCGTCCGTGCGGGCCTGAGAACCGCGGGGGCAGCTCTGCCCTCGCCGCGCCCCTGCCCGGCTTGTGCTCAGACGCCAGCTCAGAACGGAAGCTGCCCACTCACGGCTGCCAGCCCCCCTCCCCGTGTGCCCACCTCCAGGTGGCAGGCTTAGAGATCGTTAAGAAAGGGAAGCAAAACCCTGATGGTTATTTTCCAGTTGTGCTGGTTGGAGGGGTTGGAGTGGGGCCGATGAAGGCTGTGGACACTGGAAATGTCCCAGTTGGTCCTTCAACCCAAGGACCGTGTCTGTGGCCTGAGGGCCTCCAAGGGGAAAGTGGATTCACGCTCAAGGGAGGCCAGCCAGGCCCACGTGTCCATCCGCGCTGACCCCACAGCTGCTTGGCCCGCCCTCGGCCCCGGGCCCGGCCTTCACCAGGGAACTCGCCGAGGGCTCCAGCCAGAGGCTCGGAGGGTGAGGGTCTCCCGCCCACCCTGTGCCAAGGAGGCCCCTGCAGAGGCAGAGTCACAGAGGGCACAGGGCTGCTCCTCAGAGGCAGTGTGACATTGACCTTGCTCCCCACCCCAACTTTTCTGAGCCTCCAGGTCCCATTGGCTAAATGTGGATATTAATTCCTGGTCTGGGGTGACTGGGGATGCTCAACACCCAGCCAGCAGCTCCTGGGGTCCTCGGGCCTGATACCCTCCCCACTCCTGTTCTTAAACAAGGTTGAAGGCCCTCGGGCCCTCCCCGCCCAGTGGCATAACATCCCTGATGAGAACAACCTGCCCGCAGTGGCCCGGGCCCCCTGCTGAGACCCACCCCCGGCCCACCTCCAACCTAGGACCCCTCCTCCCAGAGCCCAGCTGCCCCGCTGGCCCCACCACCTGGACACCCTCTACCTAGCAACTCCTCCACCATATCCAGGCTCCCTACTCTGGCCCCCACCACGCATTCCCCCAGCCACACTCGTCGTCCCCGCACCGTAAGCCTCTTGGGACGTTTCAGCCTCCTTTCACTGTCGTCTTCCGAAAGCACCCCTGCCCGATGTCGGGCTGTGGGCCCAGTGCTGGCCTGGCCACACCCTGTACTGGCAGGTGATGGCACCTGCTGTCCCAGGACCGCACGTTCCTCCAGGGACAGCCCCACCCGATGCTGCTTCTGCTGCCCCCAGTGCCGGGTGCCAGCTGAACCCTGGAAGGGGCTGCCCCTGCCGCCTGGCATGGCCCTGACAACAGAGGCTTCGTGCCCAGTGGCTGAGTGTGGGGCTGAGGAGGACAGCTGGGAAGCCGGAGTGTAACCGAGGCCTAGAGACAGCCTTTGGAGGAGCAGGATGGACCACGTGGTGGATGCTGCAAATCTGAGATGCTGACAGGGGCCTGGGAGCCCCGGCCCAGAGTCACCACAGCGAGCAGGGGACAAGCCAGAGCCCCTCTCTGCACGTGGGGTGTGAGTGCCCCCCGGCCGGGACAGTCCCCCTCGCACCACTGCACGGAGGAGGAAAGACCCTCGAATAAAGAGATTTCTGATGGGGCCACAACCCTGAGGCCAGGTGCTGCTGATGGCGCCGCCCATATCCCCACCATGCACGCGCACACACGGCCATTCCACACATACTTCACAGACACCCACCACATGCACACACACACTCACACTCGTCCATGCACGTGCACACAGACACGTTCTTATACACATGCACACGTGCACACAAACGCACACTCGGACACACACAGGCTCCCGGCTTCCCTGCCCTGTCCCCTCCCCCTCTGGCTCCCCATCCTGCCTGTGCACCACTTCTCTGGAGGACTTTTCAAACCCCGACTTTGCACCAGAATCCCTGTACCAGGGCAGCATGGTTCCCGGCGAGAGCTCAGCCCTATCCTGACCCTTCGCTGGGTCCCCCACTTAGGGTCAGAGACCTCAGGGTGCCAAGTCTTCTGGGGCCCCTGGGCTGGACGCGGCCCCTCCCCATGTTGAGATGCAGACTCCTGGATGCCGCCTCCCCGCGCCCCCACGGTGGTCCGGGCCCGGCCTCACGCTCTGCACGACGGTCCCACACTCGTTCCACGCAGCCACCAGGATCACGTGCGTGCTGTTGCGGTCGCTGACGCCGCAGGATGGGTGGCCCAGGTGCAGGGAGGACTCGGGGATGGACTCCTGCTGCAGGAAGCGCCTCTGGATGGCGATGGCCACCTTCTCGATCTCACAGAGCACCTTGACCGCTCCGGTCAGGTTCAGCCGTGGGGGCAGGCCCTGGGGGGCCAGGTGGTGCCCCTGCGCAGAGACAGTCCCAGTTCCTGCCGGGGTAGGGGGCCGGGTCGTGTTGCCAGAGGGGTCGCCTGCAAGGCATGAGGAGACAAAAGCATAGGGTGGGTCTGTGTTTTGGGACCACCAGGTGAGCCCAGCTGGGGAGGTGGGCACTGAGGGGCCGGGCGGACAGCAGATGTGCACACCTGGGGCTGCACGTGCCAGCACGGCCACACACACGCGTGTTGCACGTTCCTGCCAGCCCAGGCAGCAGGGCCTGGCGTGGCACACATGGTCCCCGTGGCCCCCGTGGGCCGAGGAACTGAGACACCCTCCGCCCTCCCAGCCTCTCCAGCCCGACACTGGGCAGGCGCCGGACCCACTGACTTGGGATCAGCCATCTGCCCCCGGGGCCCCGAGTCTCATCTCTAAAATGGGTTAATGAAGTTTACTCTCAGGACCCCCGAGCCTAGATGGCAGGGGTCATCTCAGGGTCAACACTGAATCCCCAAAAGCTCGAATTAACGGAAAAAGTGTGGAGTGGGAAGTGGGGCCGAGTAGAACATCTCCATGTGTTGCCTGTCACTCGGGCTTTATGTCTTGCAAGATCATCTTCTAGCATCTGAGAGGACACACCTGAGTTGACGTGTGTGCGTTTTCTCAGCACAGGCGTCAGAAGAAGTGCTTGCGGGCACCACCCGGAAGGCTGGAGGGGTGGGGAGGGGTGGGGAGGCACAGGCACGCACAGGCACACGTACCCACATGCCCACATGCACGTGAGCGCACACACACACACACACACACACACACACACACACGCTAGGAGACTTGCCCGGGACACAAAAACATGCTGACCTCGTTTGCAAGACACACTTTTGGGGTGAATATCCTTAAAAGAACAGACTACCCGACAGTATTCCGGACAAGGGGTCCTGAGACTCTTACCTTCACAGGGTCTTCCAGAATATTCTACGGAGAAGCCGGGGGTGCCTCCCCCGCAGCTGCAGGCGAAAGACCCCAGGGAGTTGCGGCAGGTGGAGCCCGGTCCGCAGTCATCCTCCCTCCTCTCGCACTCGTCGTAATCTGCAGGGCATTTAGAAAGCTAGTCCGGAGACCCTCCGCGGCCGCCCGACGGGGCAGGCGCGCCTCGGGAAGCGAAGTTCAGGTGCTCAAATGACAGCCGGACGGCCGCTCTGCAGGGTTCCGGAGACAGAGCGGCCCCCGACTTTCTGCCGGGGGTGGGGTGGGGCCGGGGGGTGGAGCAGCACCCCCTCAGCTCCCTGGAGGCCGGCAGACCAGAGGGGCCCCACCCAGCCCTGGGCTCGGGCAGAGGGACCCCAGCAGCCGCTCTCCTTTCAAATCTACACTTGGTCACTTATCTGACCGATAACGCAGGTTTACTGCAGGAAACAGATGAAACCCAGGGCAGCTCAGCCGAGAGCACACAGTTCCCCGGGAGGCCACCTCCCGGCGTGCGTGTTCGCACGTTGGCACACTTCCTTCCGGTCCTTTAACAGGCAGACTGGGGGCAGGTGCCGCTCAGCGGCAGGGCGCGCCGGGCACGCACAGGTCCTGGGCGCGAGACCCCGCGCCGCCACCGAAGGAAAACAAGAACAATTTGAATAAATAAGAGGCAGGCTGCAGCGCAGCTGAAACCGCGTTTTACACGCAAGCGGGAGCCCTGCTTTCTCCCCTTTTCCTTGGGTCAGGAATATTTTCTGTCTCAGCAAACCTCACTTTTAAGAATTGCCTGACGGCCCGTGGCATGAACACAGCATTTAGTTAATATCTTCCCTACACGGGATTACGAGTCGTTTCCAGTCTTCTGCTTTTAAAGTAGCACTGACATGAATGTCCTCGTACATAAGCTATGGTCCAGACTGAGATCGGTTTCCTTAGGATGAAGTCCTAGACGCGCTATTATTCTAAAGCCAAAGTGGATGAACAGTTTAAAAGTTCCTGACACACACTGTCAAACTGGCTTCCAGGAAGTGCGAGCCAATCCCTGTCCCCCGAGGGTGGCCTGCGGGTGCTGGCTCCCTATGCCCCCACCAGGGTCACCGTCTTAATTATTATTATTGCTCCTGGATGGGCATGCCTTGATTCTCCTGCCTTTGTTAGCGGCGTGTTTCTTCTTTCATGGACTGTCTATCCGGGTCCTCTGTGCACGTGTCTATTGGGGTCCTAGTATTTTATCCTCAATGCCTGTGATCCCTCTATATTTAGGATGCAATTCTTCATCAGATTTTCGGAATGATTTTCTCTTTTGTTGCCTATGAGAGATGTAATTCATAGAGGCAAATATTCCAGCCTTTTCTCTGCAGGCTTCACCCTTCTCATTCCAAAAATCAGAAAAATATTCATCTACATTGTCTTTGATTTTATTCATACATGTAACTATAAGCCTTTCCTCATTTATTCTCAGCTGTGATGTAAGCTAGAGACTGAATCATGTCCCTTCAAAACTTGTGTGTCGAAGCCCGGACTCCCAGTGTGAGTACATTTGGAGACGGGCCTGTTAGGAGATAATTAACGTTAAATGAGGTCATAAGGGAGGGGCCCCGACCCAAGAGGACTGACGTCCTTATAAGAAGAGATGCCAGATCCCTCGCTGTCTACACACCCAGAGGAAAAGCCAGGAGAGGACACAGCAGAAAGGGGGCTGCCTACCTGCCAGGAGGGTCCCTCACCAGCATCACCAGGACCCTGATCTTGGACTTAAAGCCTCTCAAACCATGAGAAAGTAAATGTCTGTCGTTGAAGCCGCTCAGTCCATGGTATTTTGTTGCAACAGCTCAAGCTGACTAATACAACATGAGAAAAGACTCTAAATTGCCTCTTCTCCCTGCTTCTTTTTTCACTTGTTTTCACTAGGTCTCCTTGGAAACTGTGCCTGGGAGGAGGTCTGGCTGCGGAGACGGACATGTCTGCCCTCAACTCGCCCAGACGCTGCGGGGGAAGGAGGGGCAGGATGCAGCCGCTGTGGGGATCCTCGCAGGCTCCCCCAGAGAGGTTTCCAACTCTAAAAACTATTTTTGAAAGAACCACAGTAGCAATAAGGGAGCTGAGCGTCCCTTATTTTCACATTTTCTTCGAACGCAGGGGAAGCCCTTAAGAGGAAGAGCACCTTTTAGAAACAAAGCCAGTGGCTAAGATTTCACTCTCTCGTCAGAACCCAGTGAGTCTCTGTGGGGCCCAGCCTCCACGTACCCCAGATGGAGGTGTCCCCTCCGACCACCTCCAGCAGAGACGTGTTCTGAAAGGCGGTGAGGAACGCAGCAGACACCTCCCGGACATCCACGTCTGCGACTGATCAGCAGGGTAAACTCCACCACGACACTGCCATTGGCGATGCGGGTCACCTCCACCCGCACCCCACCTGTGTCCAGGTGCTGACGCATGGAGGCTGGCAAGGAATCCCGCACCTTTAGAGAAACAGGGCTGGTGAGGAGAGCTGCCCGCGAGAGAGGAAACGGGGCACTTGTCCTGAGGGGGGCTCCTCCTGGGGTTCCGGCCAGCAGCCGGCTGGCCTCGGCAAAGAGGTCAAAGCCTCACGTCAGCTCTGGCCCCTGCCTGTCTGCTGAATCCCCAGGCCCAGCACAAATGCAGGGGGTTCTGAGACACTGAGCCCCATTCCCCCCCAACCAGCTGATGGGCACGTACCCTGTGGGCTTGTAACTTGGGAGGGGGCTGAACGAATGATCACAGGAAGGGACACCACCTTCCCCACTGCATTTTTTCTAGAACAGTCCTGTGAACCTCATGCTGCAGAACATCCCGCCTTCCCTTCTGCCTCCTGCCTTGCTGAGAACCGCTTCCCTGCGGACGTCCTAGGGGGACAGGTGGTTCTCACCTGTAAACGCCTTGTTTACTGTTCTACGTTTGGACAGAATCCTAATCACACACTATATTATTCCATTCTCTCCCATCAGGGCCAAAATGCCCAGAAAGGCACCCGATCTTAGAATGAGCTGTAAGCAATCCACATAATGCGACGTGCTATGGAAGAGCCCCCCTGCACAGTTTGCCCTCACAGAGGAAACCTCGTCTTCATCTGACCCGCATGAGGTTCGAGGCCCAGGCGGATGGGTTTCCAGCCCTGGGACAGCCAGCGTGAGCAAGGGTGTTGTTGCCCGTCGGAGGCTGCAGACGCCCGCGAGGCCCCAGAGCCGCCTGCAGCCACGCGGCCGCCATCATTATCCCCGGAATAGCTTGTCTTCTGTCTCCGTCTCTCTCTCTCTCTGGGGTTTCCAGAGTGGGATCTGTCACAGTCTGGGGTTAAAGTCATTTTTGTCTGCATTTCAAGCCAGTCTCAAAGCAAAGTTCCAGGCCCTTTGGTAGGAAGTGACAAAGAGCAAGGTGACACATTAACCCACAACCTCCCCGAATGTGTCTTAATGTCCTACACACGTGTTAAGGTGCACAGTTGTTTGCTGTCCTGAAATTCCAGACAGATAAAAACTTTGGCCCCATGTAGGCAAAAGACGAAATGCTTTAAAAGGGCAAGATTAATCAAGGAACTGGGGTGGCAGGGACGCTGCCTCGTGTGATGCTAGAGACACGGGAACTGATTTCAGTGGTCGTTGCTTAATGTGACGTGTAACTGTGATTTACGCTAAAGAAGATGACGATACACGTGTGAATCGAGCCATCAGCAGCTCTTGAATCCACGCACTGGGCCAGGAGCCGGGACCTCAGAATAAATAGAGCAGGAGCCCAGACCCCAGGGAGCCCGAGGGTACAGTTCCTGGAGGCAGCATGCTGGCTTTATCCAGGAGAAACGCCCGTGAGTGTGGACAGCCTCACCCAACACTGCAGCCGCCAGCATCACCGACGCGCCATCATGCTACTCCGCCAGTAGGTGGCGCTGCCAAGCCCTCTCCAGCCCGTGTCCTAACCTCCCAGAACTTGGAAAAGCTAAAATGTAGAGATGTCGTCTGTGCAAACAAGAGCCCTAGATTAAGACAAGTGCATTCTCTATTCGCCAAAGGGCAACCTAACCACCAGCGAAAAGAATGCTGAGGCTGCTACCCTAACTGAATAGCAACAACGGACCTCCCCAAAGAGTGCCAGTGGGACGGCAGAGGGCACTGAAAGAGAGCAAGAAAAAGAATTTTTAAGGCAGGGATCATAGCAATGTTAGTCACAGTAGCCAGAAGGCGGAAGCCACCCGAATGTCCATCGAATGACTGGATAAACAGAACGTGGCCTGTCCGTGCAATGGAATCAAGCCCTAAAAGGGATGAAGTCCTGATACCGGGACGAGATGGATGAAGCTTGAGGACATCACACTCAGCGAGATAAGCCAGACTCAAAGGGGCCGAACTGTATGATTTCATTTCTATGAAGCATCCAGAATAGACAAACCCATAGAGGCAGAAAGCACATGCCTGGTTCCAGGGGTGCAGAGAAGGGGGGAGGGTGAGCGACTACTGATGAGTATGGGGTTTCTTTTCTGAGACGATGAAAATGTTCTGAAATTAGGTGGTGTTGAAGGTTGCACAACTTTGTAAATACAGCCTGAACCACTGAATTGTGCACTTTAAAAGTGTGAGTTTTCACGGACATCAACAACAAACTATGGTTACAGAGGGGAAAGGGGGTGGGGGGGCTGCATTAGGAGTCTGGGATTAGCAGATACAAAGGACTGTATACAAACTAGATAAACAACAAGGTCCTGCTGCACAGCACAGGGGGCTGTATTCCGTATCCTGTAATAACCTGTAATGGAAAAGAGTCTGGAAAAGGACCTATATGAAGATGAGTAGCTGAATCACTGTGCTGTACACCAGAAACTAACACAACACAGGAAGCCAACTACACTTCAGTAATTTTTTTGAAGTGTGAGTTTTCTGGTGCGTGAAACAGATCTCAATGTTCAATTTCTTTCCTTTTAAGGCGGGGGCGGGGAGGCTTTCTGCTCCTCGGGACCCCACGTCAATAAAGAAGCCACCCTAAGCAGGAAGCGATGCGAGGCAAGGACACAGCAAGAGGAGGAGGTGTGTCTCCCTCCTGCTGCCGTGACTAATGGCAGATCCAGGACACACAGGCGCCACGCCAGAGCCAGAGGCGCTAGCTTCCTTCAGAAACGAGGAGCTTGCAGCATCTTCAGGTCTGAGTCCTGGTTAGCTGCGACTAGGATGCTGCCACCTCCCTCATTCACGTCCCAGGAGAAAAGGAAGATGATTCCGCCAACGTACCGCCCTGAAAAGCAGCCGCAGGAAGGCCTGGTATTCCCCGCTGCTCACGTTGCGGAAGGATTCTGAATACCTGACGTTCGCTATTCTGACTTGTCCACTGAGCTTCTGGGCCGCTGCAGGACGGAGAACAAACATGTAACAGATTATCAGCTCTATCTTAAAAATAGTGTTTCTGTGTTGGCCAGGAGCAGCATCACACTGAGGCTGACCTGCACTCTGTAAAGAAGGAACGGCACCCGGGACACACAGACGCCGCCCACCAGACTCTAGGGGGTGGCAGGACAAAGCCTGGGCACAGAGGGAGAGCCTTCTGGAGGCCACGGAGCTCAGCCACTGCAGCCCTGTCCTGCCTGCCGGGGCGGTTACCTGTGCACGGGATGCCCACGTAACCCACCAGCCGGCCGGGGCAGCTCTGAGAGTGAAAGGAGGCCCTCTGTGGTGACGGCGCCAGGGCCACGGGCGTGCGCCGGCAGTGAGGGCCAGCACGGCGTAGGATCGCCTTGCCGAGTGCCTGCTCACGACAGACCGCCCCGGGGTCCTGCCGCAGCCGGCTCTCCTCCCCCGTAGCCCTGCCTCTCTGCAGGTAAGGGCAGCTCCTGCTTTCACGCTGGTCTGTTCCATCTGAATCTTCCCCCTTCCAGTGGGGCTTCTGAGAGTTCGTGGTCTGGGAGCATCGCCCGGCCGCGTCCTGGCTTCCGGCGTGGCCGCCGTCTCCGGTCCCGCTC